>NC_060139.1:678850030-679158641 GCF_021461385.2 Schistocerca piceifrons
TTATCAATCGACAGCCTAGAACCAGAAGGAAGATTAACAGAAATATTGACGGAATTTCTTATTTAAATGAGAGTGATTTGTAATTCAAAACTTATCAACAGAAACTGAAGAAATAAAAGGAAGGAAGGAAGAAATTGAAACTGTGATTGGGTTACCTTTTATAAATTTACGTTGATAATATTGAGTAGCTTCAAAATTTTGTTCTGTCTTGCAGCGACGGCACTCACCGACGTATGACGGATCTCGGCGCTAAAGGGTTGAAGAGAAGAAAACGTGCAGACTGTTCGTAGATCTACATCTACATCTACATCCATACTCCACAAGCCACCTGACGGTGTGTGGCGGAGGGTACTTTGAGTACCTCTATCGGTTCTCCCTTCTATTCCAGTCTCGTATTGTTCATGGAAAGAAGGATTGTTGGTATGCTTCTGTGTGGGCTCTAATCTCTCTGATTTTATCCTCATGGTCTCTTCGCGAGATATATGTAGGAGGGAGCAATATACTGCTAGACTCCTCGGTGAAGGTATGTTCTCGAAACTTCAACAAAAGCCCGTACCGAGCTACTGAGCGTCTCTCCTGCAAAGGCTTCCACTGGAGTTTATCTATCATCTCCGTAACGCTTTCGCGATTACTAAATGATCCTGTAACGAAGTGTGCTGCTCTCCGTTGGATCTTCTCTATCCCTTCTATCAACCCTATCTGGTACGGATCCCACATTGTGAGCAATATTCAAGCAGTGGGCGAACAAGTGTTCTGTAACCTGCTTCCTTTGTTTTAGGATTGCATTTCCTTAGGATTCTTCCAATGAATCTCAGTCTGGCATCTGCTTTACCGACGATCAACTTTATATGATCATTCCATTTTAAACCACTCCTAATGCGTACTCCCAGATAATTTATGGAATTAACTGCTTCCAGTTGCTGACCTGCTATTTTGTAGCTAAATGATAAAGGATCTTTCTTTCTATGTATTCGCAGCACATTACACTTGTCTGTATTGAGATTCAATTGCCATTCCCTGCACCATGCGTCAATTCGCTGCAGATCCTCCTGCATTTCAGTACAATTTTCCATTCTTACAACCTCTCGATATACCACAGCATCGTCCGCAAAAAGCCTCAGTGAACTTCCGATGTTATCCACAAGGTCATTTATGTATATTGTGAACAGCAACGGTCCTATGACACTCCCCTGCGGCACGCCTGAAATCACTCTTACTTAGGAAGACTTCTCTCCATTGCTGCGTTATGTTATCTAGGAACTCTTCAATCCAATCACACAATTAGTCTGATAGTCCATATGCTCTTACTTTGTTCATTAAACGACTGTGGGGAACTGTATCGAACGCCTTGCGGAAGTCAAGAAACACGGCATTTACCTGGGAACCCGTGTCTATGGCCTTCTGAGTCTCGTGGAGATTAGTAATGTCGTCCAATACTTTTTCAATAAAGGTCATACAAGCGAAAAGAAAAACAAAGAGCTCAGAAAAGCCGCGAGTGAGAATCATCGCGCGGAAAGAAAGGACAGAGAAGCAGCTAGGCACCGTGGAACGTTTACCACTTTATTTTGCCTGTTCCCCTGCTCCCAGGGCCACACCCATGGGCCCTCGACGTGCCCCCTGCCACGACTCCCGCAGAGCTGAGGACTGTTCCGGAAGTCATCAAGGATATTACTGTGGCAGCGCGCTGGGAATCTCGTTAGGGGCGTTCGACTTCCGCCTGAGGGCTCTTCATTCCCCGCGCCTCAGCTGTGGGGGACCGCGAGGGGCGATGAATCAGGTTGATAAAATTTTAAGAGCGCAGCCAGGCGCGAAGCCCTCCTGCTCTGTATATGGAAGCACGGCGCTTCTGCCGGCTGCAAGACGAACGCCGATGTTAGATAGTGCGGAGTTCACTGTGCCAGGGCTTGACCGCACCGTTCTTACTGCCAATGTGCTAAAGGACATATAGTAGATAACTACAGACCTACGTTATGAATACTTCATCGCTTAACATGACATCGGTCTAAAGTCACCAAAGAGAAGGATAAGATTTTGAGATAAGTCGGCGTAAACTTACTGCTCGTTCAGTACTGTAAGCTCACCGGAAAAAAAATTGTCACCCCAGTGCGCACGCGGCGGCCAATCGTTAAGTCCTTGCAGATTGCGCGACGATCGAGTCACGCACTCAACCGCACGTGCACTGCCTCCCTCTGAGCATAAGGCACTAGCGCCAGCGATACATTTATTTTCCAAGCGGACGATGTGCTTAGACATGGATAAATATGAGGACGTGACAGAATGGCAAAAAGAGGCAACTGTGTTTGGCCGTGAAGTATGCGAAGTTGCTGAATTTGGTCGTGTTTCAAGGCGGACTGTTCAACGTGACTGCAAGCAGCCCAGCGCCGTTCTGGACGAAACGTTGGGAACAGAAGAGTTTCGTGGACCACGACCTTATACCCCTAAAGGTTTACCAGCAGCGAAGTTCATAGGGCTGGAAGAAAATGTGTCTGGTTTTCTGAATACTACCCCACCCTATTACATCTGAACTGGCCTGTATAATCTACCAACTTTAACCGCATAGAAAACCTGTGGGATATGTTGGAACAGCAGGTAAAACGCAGACATCAGCAACCCTACAATTTGGCGGGATTGCGCAATCAAATCCTCAGCGATTAGCTTAACCTGGATGCGAAGCACCTGCACAGTCTTTTGGACTCACTTAGAATATAGGCGGTTATCAAGCCCAGGGACTAATTTCCACTGTATTGCATTGTGCTTCTAATGATTTCTCTAGGGATGATTAATTTGTTGTCTGTTGAGCTCATAGTGTAAGACTGAGCAACAGGATAAAAAATAACCCCGGTCATATGATTGATGACATATTGTTGTTGTTGCGGTTGTGGCAGACATCAGGCCAAAGACTGGCTCCTTGTAGCTGTCCATATTAGTCCTGCAAATGTTTTCATATTTGCATAACTACTGCACTTTACATCCACCTTCGCTTACTAAATGTATTTAAGCTTGGCGCTCCCTCTACAATTATTATCTTCCACATTTTCCTCCATTACCGAATTCACTGTTTCTTGTTGCTTCAGGAACCCTTTTTTACGCAAGACGTGGTACATAGTTCTCTTCTCCACCAGTTCGATTCAGTGCCCTTTCAGTACTTCATCTGCCAGTACAATCGTTAGCATTCTCTCGTAGCTCTATATTTTGAAAGCTCCTTCCCTCTTTTTGTCTGCGCTGTTTATTATCAACGATCCGCTTCCGTAAAATACATTTCAAAACAAGCACTGTCAATGAAGACTTCCAAACACTTGATCTTATATTAATAGAAACAAATTTATATTCGATGTTAACATATCTCTCATTTCCGGAAAGCTTGTACTGCTATTGCAAGTCTACATTTTACATCCTCTTTTCTTCTAAAATCAGTTATTTTGCCACCTATTTAAAAAAAACTCGTCTGCTAATTACAGCGTCTCATCTGCTAATTACTTCCTCCGGCTTTACTGGCTTAAATTCTGTTACACTCTACTACTTTTGCTTTAGTTATACTGATGCCGTTCAAGTGGTGTCACCAAAGTCCTTTGTTGTCTTTGACAGAATTACAGAGTCAACGGCAAACCTTAAAAATTTATATTTCTTGTCACTGAATTTTAATTGTTGCTCAGCGTACAGATTGTATGAACTGGAGGATAACCTAAGACCCTGTCTCACTTCTCATTTACAGCTTCTCTTTCACATCCTTCGACTGATGTACCTTCGGTCTGGTTTCTGAGCAAGATTACTCTTTCGCTCCCTGTATTTTATCCCTGATAACTTCACAATTACAAAACAATAACAGAAGAATATTTTGGCGCGTTTTTATACTATCAAATTTATTGCTGTTTCCTACATTACCTTAAGAATAATTAAACTATTTTACTGGCAGGTAAAAATATTGTGAATATTATTTGGCAAAAATTTTAAACATTTTGAAGTAACAGATTGAGACAAGCGTACAAGTGAAGTTTCTAAGCAGAAATGTACAGTGAACAAGTGAACAGATACTTAGCCAAACTCATATTTTTACTGAATATGACAACAGCTTCAGCAGTACATAACATCGCTGTCAGCAGACGAGGTTGTTTAGGTTAAATTTCAGAACACACCACAGTATTTCGAAAGGAGTACGCATGAAGCTTTTGGAGGTCATAGCCTGTCGGATGTAAATGTTAAACTTAGCGGCACGTTTCGTACTATTCGAAAGAAATAAACTGATTGGTGGCACTGGGTATCAGCCACCTCGTATCCTGCCACATTCATTCACAGCAGCGCAAGCAACTACAGTACACTCAAGAAGCAAGTGTCACAGACATATGCAGGACAGGGACAACAGGTGACGTATGGTAACACGTCGGCGGAAGTTAACGGTAAATGAAGACCACTAAGATGTTTTTAAGGACTGCAATGCTCTATGTAATCTCTGAGTAAGCTTATGGAATCAACGCTGCACTGCTCGTTGCTCGCAGACATGACCTGAGTAAGGGCTATACTAAATGCTTATGTTACGTAATAACGCAACGCATCGTGGATTTGCATCGGAAAAAGTGCTTCTCAGGCGTTACAGTGATCTCAGTCAGAGTAATAGTTTTATGCTGAATTGTAATAACGAGTAGTCGTGTATAAGAGATCTGACAAACGAAGAGAAACTACTCTTGTTACAGAGGTAATGCATCAGTCATAACACTAGAAAATTTGTGCCAAACCAGGATTCGAAACCCCATTACCTGCTTTCCTCGACCAGTGCCCCAACCATTAGACTGTCTGAGCACGCCTCCAACCTCAATAGAACATTTGTCCAACTGATGTTTCATTTCAGAATATTTAATTAATTTCAAATCAGGGAATTATTTGTGGCGAATTATAGATACGCGTCTGTGTCTTTAAGCTGTGACGAGTTTCATCGAAATCGGTCAATCTAAAGCAGAGGTCAGACAGTTTATAACAGATGTTACCTGCAATGACCCATTGAACTGTGCTGGGTACGATTTCAATGACGTGTCTGAATGTCTGTAGGGGAATGGCAGTCCAGTCTTCCTCAAGAGCCAAAACCAGACGAAGTAGTGATGTTGGGCGATGGACTCTGGAGCTAAGTCGACATCCTACATCATCCCAAAGGTGGGTTCATGTCGGAATTCTGGGCATATCATTCCATTTCAGGAATGTTATTGTCTACAAACCATTGCCTCACAGAAGCTGCATTGACATACTGATTTAATCAGTCATCGTCTCCGAACTGTTCCTCTAATATACGCAGTATACATTGCTGTAAAATCTATTCATGTCCTTTCGCATTCTTCGTTTTCGTAAGCGCAATAAGAGGACCACAAACCTAAATGCTATCGATGTCAAATTGATTCCATATTTTTAGATTTCCAGAAGCTCAGTTGTGCGACACGATTCGTGATTTCCTGTGAGAAAGGTCACAGTTCGTAATAGGCGGAAAATCATTGAGTAAAACAGAAGTAATATACGACGTTCCCCAAGGAAGTGTTATAGGCCCTCTATTGTTCCTGATCTATATTAACGACATAGGAGACAATCTGAGTAACCGTCTTAGATTATTTGCAGATGATGCTGTCATTTACCGTTTTGTAAAGTCATTAGATGATCAAAACGACTTGCAAAATGATTTAGATAAGATATCTGTAAGGTGAGAAAAGTGGCAATTGACCCTGAATAAGGAAAAGTGTGAAGTTATTCACACCAGCACTAAAAGAAATCAGCTAAATTTCGATTACGCGATAAGTCACATAAACCTGAAGACTAACCTACCCTAACCTAACCTAAATTCAACTAAATACTTAGGGATTACAATTACAAATAACCTAAATTGGAACGGTCACAAAGATAATATTGTGAGTAGAGCAAACCAAAGACTGCGATCCATTGGCAGAACACTTAGAAGGTGCAACAGGTCTACTAAAGAGACTACTTAGACCACGCTTGTCCGCCCTATTCTGGAGTATTGCTGTACGCTGTGGGATCCGCATCAAGTGGGACTGACGGATGGCATCGAAAAAGTACAAAGAAGGACAGCTCGTTTTGTATTATCGCGAAATGAGATAGTGTCACAGACATGATACGTGAAATAGAGTGGGAATCATTAAAACAAAGGCGGTTGTCGTTGCGACAGGATCTTCTCGTGAAATTTCAATCACCAGTTTTCTCCTCCGATTGCGAAAACATTCTGCTGGCACCCACCTACATAGGGAGAAATGATCATCACGATAAAAGAAGAGAAATCAGGGTTCGCACAGAAAAATTTAAGTGCTCGTTTTTCCCGCGTGCCGTTCGAGAGTGGAACGGTAGAGAGACAGCTTGAAGGTGGTTCATTGGACCCTGTGCCACGCACTTTATTGTGAATAGCAGAGTAATCACGTGTATATAGATGTAGGACGAAATGCACCCCTTTCGTTCTTCACTGTTAGGACTGCACATGATGGCAGGTAATGTCATCCAGGCATTCATCGAACCCAAACCCTTCCATCGGACTGCGATAGGGTATAGCATGATTCATCACTCTAAATCAATAATTTCCAGCACCCACTGTCCATTGACGTCGCTCTTTGCACCATCTCAAACGTCGTTCAGCACTGAACATAAAAATATGTGGCTTATGAGTGAGAAGCTGCTCGACCACTGTATCTCATTCTTTTCAACTCGCTACTGTTCTAGCTGGACTGCTGGTGGCACTTTAGAACTCGCGATTCCCCCCGCTAATTTTATGAGATTGTTTACAGCTGGCGTGTGTAGTGCTCGACGGTCACTGTCCATCAGAACATGAGGTACCTGTTCCTGGTTTAGCTGCGGTTCTTTCTTCTTATTTCCACTTCACAGTCACATGAACAATCGACTATCAGCTCTAGAAGGGTTGAAATATGCATGATGGGTTTGTTACTCAGGTGACTAGTCTACGTCCGAAGTCGCTGCGCCCTCCTACCCGCCCTATTCTGCTATTAATGCTTCTCTACTGACAACACAATACCTCCCACGTCCTTTGTGCTGACGGGACCGCCTTTCGTGACATGTAGTAGTCAGTTCTGCATTACATTGGGGTATCCAGATACTTTTTAATCAGGTAGTGTACGTCTGGTATCGAACCTTCATTGCTCAAAACTGGTCAAAACAATTCTCAGGTAGTTTTCTATGCGACAATATAGCAACCTCTCTGTTTCTGCCTTCCGACGGCGCACGGGAACATGTCTGTAGTAACCGCTCGGTCATTACTATTAAGTTAATCGACTTCGATGAAAAGCGTCACAGCAAAAGGAAACAGTTCAATGTCCAAAACTACCTGCACGCTAGTACGAGACAGAGGTTATTAGTAATGTGCAGCTTCCCTCTTCTCTTTTAGTCTACCATTACCAACCACATCATTTTCTGTAAACCTAAACTTATTTTTGCACCACACCTGCACAGAAGTACTGTAACAGGACAAAATGTGTCCGCAACTCGTGGTCTAGTGGCTAGTCGCAAGACTCAGCGGAGGAGTGCCTCTGAGGATATCAAGCGCAGTCCTGGACGAAACATCAGGAGCAGAAGAAATACTTGGACCACGACCTCACATCCCGAAAGGTTTACCAGCAGATAGTGGCCAGCGTTGCTGCCTCTGGATAAGGAGTTCCGGGTTCGATTCCCCACCGGGTCGGGAATTTTCTCCACCCGGGGACTGGGTGTCTGTATTGTCCTCAGCATTTCATCATCATTTGGGAAACTGGCGAGACTGGACTGTGACAAGACTGGGAATTTGTACGGGCGCTGATAACTAAGCAGCTGAGCGCCCCACGAACCAAATATCATCATCATCATCGTCATCATCAGGACAAAAAGTCACCCAGGAGACAACACTATAATACCGTGTAGTTGTGTCCCTTGCTTTGATAATTGCGTCATTCGGCGAGGATTAATTTGCACAAATTTCTTCACGTACGCCATGTCCGGCATTGGCGATTAGATCCTGTGTAGGTACTAAAATTCGGTGATGTTGAATGCTAGGTTTCACACGCTGCTTTAGACAGTACCAGAAATTTTCTGTGCGGTTAAGATCGAGTGATTTAGCGGGCAAGTCGGGATGCGATAGGGTACCTGAGTGTTCGTAAAACAAGGAAAATATGCATGCAGCCCCGTGAACATGCCTGCTGCCGTCTTAGAACATGAGATGCGAGAGCCGTGAATGGACCCGAGAATGTTGAAATATTCTGATACATGAATACGTAAATGAAATAAGTGGGACCAAGTCATGGAACGGAAGACGCTCTGAAAATATTACAGAACTACCACTAGTCTGAACTACACCCGCTACAAATGCGTATTAAATGCCTCTTTGGACCGTTGGTGCATTCGACATTTGGCATCATTTGCAGAAATGCAAAATCGTGGCTCTACTGTCCATTTTATGTGATCCTCAACCCACTGAAGACATGTGGTTTATCTGCCACTGTGAGCAATGACCTTCTACGCGGTACCAGACTTCAATCGTTCATTGCATAAAGGTCCCTGCAGGATGTTTGGGAACTGCATTCATTGACAGCAACAAGTCCTGTCGAGTTTGAAATCGACTGTCCTTATAAGAAGTGACATTCGACTCTGGTCCCTGTTTAAGACCACTGCTCGTTCTTAGTGGCTGCGAACAACAGACCATTCCTCGTAGATGCGGTGGCTGCACCAACTTCAGTAACGGTATGGTCATGTGCCCATTCAAAGAGGAAAATTCCTTTCTGGCCTTCTGCCACGGCTCTATATCGACTCATCGTTTCCATACAACGGACTGGTGCATCAACGCCACTTTGTTGCCGCATCTTACGTCAGTAGTGGAGGGTCACAGGTCCATCTCGTGCCAGTTCTACACCATGCACAGCGCCCCAAAGCTATTGCTGCAGTGCTCTTTAAGCGATAACTTCTTGTTCGATGAGTTTACTTTGTATCTGAATTTGCGCAACTCGAGCAACCCGTACTAAGCTATCGATAGTGAAATCGCTGTTTTGCTTCCCTTCTTTAAGCTCTAATGTAGATCTTTAAAATCCATAACCTTGCTGTGGCTATTTTCTTGCTTTTTTTTTATATCGATGAATTATACTTGCAACCAGACCCGCCCAGAGAAGGTTTTCTTCCTGTACTTAGTTTATTGACTTTCATTATAGCTTGGTTTGAAGAACAACCTAGAGTTCTGATATGTGATGGCTCCGTATTTACAGAGCATGAAGTAAAAAAAAAAAAAAGGTTCAAATGGCTCTGAGCACTATGGGACTTAACATCTGAGGTCATCAGTCCCCTAGAACTTAGACCTACTTAAACCTAACTAACCTAAGGAGATCACACACATCCATGCCCGAGGCAGGATTCGAACCTGCGACGGTAAAGGTCGCGCGGTACCCGACTGAAGAGCCTAGAACCGCTCGGCCACATCGGCCGGCAGCACGAAGTCAAATCATATACAAACGTAGCTCACTGACTGTACAATATTCCATATAAAAGCAATTTGCTACGTCGTAATTATAGTAACAAGTCAATGACTAATAAAAAAGAAAAGTTATGTATACAGACAACAGGAATGGAGTTCATGAGATATGCAAGTGGCTGTAATAAAATGCATAAAATAAGGAATGAAATAATAAGATCAGATTTATAAATCTTTTCAGTTAGTGACAAGATCGAAGAAATAGAATGAAATGGATAGTGTTGATAGAATGATAGAAAATAGATTATTAAAAAAAAAAAGAATGAATCATCTGTCGACTGGAAAGAGAGAACTGGGAAGATTTCGTAAATGTGGATGGATGATATAAACCGGAACTGGTGACTATAGCACCCGACCATTGGATGGTGATGATGATGATGATGATGATCCAACGAACGATGGGCGATTTATATTCTTTCAGTAACAGTTTTTTCTGGGAGTGCTCATTGATACAATTGCTAACAAAAGTAATACAGTTTCTTCCCGAGACATGATACACTCATAGTAAGCGAGACACTGCTTGTTTAGTCTCAATTTGTCCCAATAAATAGAGTCTGCAAGCCTTTCGGCCGTTATCAGTACAAATAAAATCTTCTGAATCGTTTGAACACGTACATATCGATAAGATAATGAACTGAAATCAGATATACAAAATGCGTTAGTGAAACATCTGAAAAGCATTAACTTGAACGACTGGGAAGTGTTAAACAAATGTCTTTTCTTGCCACTCAGTCATCAACAAGATGCCATGTACTGATAAACTGAATCATTACAATTTATGCCGTCTAACGTTCAGCAGCTTCTGCTCTAAGTGGAATTGAAAGATCAACATATAAAGATGTTAGTTTACTTTACAAAGTATACTCATCAACATCATCTTGGATAAGAGTTGTTTCTACAAGAAGACATAAAGTATTCATTACATAAGAACGAACAAAGACTGCGTGAGTTGTATAGTATCGAGCCTCCTGCGTACAAGTATTTAACCAACTAGATATACTACATCTTCTTCTCTTCGATGGCAGAATTATAACACAGAAATTAGACTGTGCCTTTCACAAGTTTTCTATCTTCAAATAACACCAGAACTTTTCTCACATTGCTTTCAATACGCTTGTTTTGACTTCGAATTTTTTTCTTTTGTCATCAAGCCATTTAAAACTGCTGTGAACATGTCTTTGCTTTCGTAGCAACGATGTATCACGGATATTGAACCACGGCGGGTTATCCCCCTTCTTCACAGTTTTGCCCGGCACATCACTGATCTGATCTGATCTGATATGATCTGACAACAGTCCAAAGGAAGACATTATGCCGCAATACAGCCGAGTATTTCGCGAAAACTGTGGTTCTCCCAAATCAAGCTATCTAGACGTCGTACCACTACCATAACGTGCATCCAGCTGGGTCACGGCTGTTACCCTCCACATCTTTATAGGATGAAGGTACAACGAAGACCAACCAACTGAAATTGCAGACCTCAACCATGTGATACTAGGATGTTCACGTTATGACAGACAACGCCCCAAGTTTCTTAAGGCCTTGATCAGAGCAGGAGTTCCTCAACCTACATCTGTGACGGACCTGTTTCGACAGCTGATCTCAACGGACTATGTCAGTATTGCCCAGTTTCTGCAAGAAGCGGATATCCAGCTATAAGTCAGTCTCGAAGGTTCAAGCGTAACAAGTTGTGATATATGGACTGCGTTGAGTGCGTAAATGTGCAGAATGCACCATGAAGTTTGCCTGGATTAATTTAATTTCTAACGTGTATGGCATATATGGTTTACCATATCTGTAGTTACTCACTTGTCTGGCTAAATGATTAATGCCAAAGAACAAAAAATTATATTTAAAAGAAATGTCCCGACTCTCTAATGTGGTTGATAAACTCTTTCAATTTAAGACAGGTAATTGATCGTCGGGCATAAAAATTTCACACGTGCATGCTACATGTACTCGGCTACCCGAGTAGTCGCTTCCTGTAAGCAGTGCAGGACTCAGCTATAGGGTAAGCCCTAGAGTACGTTCTCTCTCTGGCTGTGCGCGCGCCGTGTGTGTGTGTGTGTGTGTGTGTGTGTGTGTGTGTGTGTGCGTGTATGTGTGTGTGTGTGTGTATGCGTGTCTGTGGACGTAGCGAGGCGCGATCATTAAGTTTTGTCAAGTCGAAAATAATGAAGTTACTTAATTAATTTTCCGTTTTTTTTACACGTACGTGTGTAGTCCTGGCAACCTTTGAAATTTCTGCGCCACAATACCGTTAGCAGGCCGTTAGAACAGCCAAAATAAAATGTCTTAGCTCATGGATTATGTAGCCTATCGTATCGAAATTTCGGTGTGTATCAGGACTACAGACATGCATGTGCTAATAGACTAAAATCATTTACGTAACTTTAACTTTTACAGGTGACAGTTAGAATTTTTGGCTACTTCTTGTAATATCAATGGAATTTTAACTAATGAATGTCCAAGGGCGAGCATGTCATATAATGCACAGAGTCAGATACACAGGATCAGGAAGGACGATTAGAAATGTAGTGTCCTACTAGTGGGCTACCTAACATATTAGACTATTCCCATCCACACACTAACGTTGGCTTGCGCTCGTCTGGATTTTTTTTTTCCAGACAATAATTACTACTAAAGAAATGATCAGATGTATCACTGAATGACAGGAGGATGTTTCTACGTGATTGCGGGGATGCGCTAGTGCTTCTTGACAGTTCACCAGTCAAACGAAACAGAGCAGTTTGTCTTAAAGTGTACGTCAATGAACACTCGCAACAAGACGGTGTGGCGGAGCGAAGACGACCAGAGAGCCAATTAGAACTAAAGCGTGGGGAGTCGAGCACACTGCTCGTTTGCGCCGAAAGTGCAAAAGAATTGGTCATCGGTCGCGGTCGTAAAATCTGATAAAGCCACGGCTGCAGTTTCACCGGCTGTCAGCAGGGCGAAATGCGAGAGGAAAACACGGACTTTCTCCCGGGAGAAGGAGACGCGGGTAACGCGTAACGCGACGGACGCGGATCATAAATACGCCGGCCTGCCTTGCGTCGAGTTCCAGCCGAGCGGTAATTGTTCACTCTCTGTGCTGACCAGACGCTGCGGATTTACGGCACGTGCACCGTGCAAATGACAGACAGGCAGCGCGGACGCCGGTTTCACCTAACTAATGTCCATCACTACACACACGTCTCTATGTAAACACACGCTTCAGCATTGTCTCATTTCCGTTGTGATAGATCTAAAAGCATTGGGGGAAGGGGCAACAAATGTAGAATGTATGAGTCTGGCGATATACCATCTGCCTTTAGGAGAAATATCATCCACATTATTCCGAAGACTGCAACGGCTGACAAGCGCGAGAATTACCGCACAATCAGCTTAACAGGCCAAGCATCCAGTTGCTGACGAGAATAACATTCAGAAGAAAAGAAAACTGACGAAGTGTTTGGCTGTGGGAAGATTAAAGGCACCAAAGAGACCGTTCTGACGTTGCTGTTGATAATGGAAGCAAGACTAAAGAAAAAGCAAGACACGTTCAGAGGATTTGTAGACTTGGAAAATGCTTTCGACACTGTCAAATGGTGCAAGTGTTCGAAATTCAGAGAAAGATTTGAGTAAGCTTTAGGGAAAGACGGATAATATACAACACGACGAGAACCCAGCGGGAATAATGAGAGCGGAAGACCAACAATGCCCCTACTGTTCGATCTGTACATCGAAGAAGCAATAACGGGAATAAAAGAAAGCTTCAAGAATAGAATTAAAATTCAAGATGAAAAAATATGAATGATAAGGTTTGCTTATGACATTGCTATCCTCAGTGAAATCGAAGACGAATTACAGGATCTGCTGAATGGAATAACGTTCTAATGAGTATACAATATGGACTGAGAGGAAAGTGAAGATTCAAATGGTTCAAATGGCTCTGAGCACTATGCGACTTAACTTCTGAGGTCATCAGTCGCCTAGAACTTGGAACTTATTAAACCTAACTAACCTAAGGACATCACACACATCCATGCCCGAGGCAGGATTCGAACCTGCGACCGTAGCGGTCGCTCGGCTCCAGACTGTAGCGCCTAGAACTGCACGGCCACTCCGACCGGCGAAAGTGAAGAAAGATGAAAATAATGAAAAGTGGCAGAGATGACGACAGTGAGAAACTTAACATCAGAATTGATGGTCACAAAGTAGATGATGTTAAAGGAATTCTGCTACCTAGCCAGTAAAATATAGAGTGACGGACGGAGCAAGGAGGACATCAGAAGCAGAGTAGCACTGGCAAAAAGGGAATTCCTGGCCGAGAGAAGTCTACTAATATCAAACATAGTCCTTAATTTGAGGCAGAAATTTCTGAGAATGTACGTATGGAGCACAGCATTGTATGGTAGTGAAGCATGGACTGTGGGAAAACCAGAAGAGGATCGAAGCATTTGAGATGTGGTGCTATAGACGAATGGTGAAAATTAGGTAGACTGCTAAGGTGAGGAATGAGGACATTCTGTGCAGAATCAGAGAGGAGAGGAATGTGTGGAAAACACCGACAAGAAGAAGGGACAGGATGGTAGGACATCTGAAGACATCAGCGAATAACTTCCACGATACTAGAGGGAGGTGTAGAGGAAGACAGAGACTCGAATAGATCGAGCAAATAATTTAGGATGTAGTTTGCAAGTGCTGCTCTGAGATGAAGAGGTCGGCACAGGAGAGAAATTCGTGGGCGGTCGCATCAAACCAGTCAGAAGACTGATGACACAAAAAAATCTAGATACTAACGTAGATCGTTTTTAAAACAGAAAATAAGTTACTAGAAGTGAAACAGTTCGTTAATAGTCATCCTAGCCAAACTGAAAATATAAATGAAGAATGTTTTACGTACGGTCTTGATTTACAAACAAATCCTTCTCTGAATGTAAACTTCCCGTGAACAAACACAGACGCGGCCAACGTAGATATTGAATATATTAGAACGCGTGCACTGAATTTAGTAGAACATTTCATATAAAATAAGTCCAGTATTCAGTGCCATGTATTCATCAGCAGCATGTGACTCGAATACATTTACACATACGCAGCACATGTATGCTAACTTTATGGAGATGACCACAACAATGAGCAGATGATGGCTCCGTACAATCTTTGAAACTCTTATTCGTATGGGAGCTATGAGCATTTCGCAAATTTACAAAAATAACACTTGAGTGCGATCTAGGAATTGTTTTTGAGGTATGATCCGTTGTTTTATTTATTTATTTGAAACAAAAAAGATCAGGATTTACGTCCCTTCGACGACAGTGTCATTAGAGACGAAGCACAAGCTCGGAAAGGGGTAAGATGGGGAACGAAACAGGACCTCTGCTCTTCTAAGGAATCTTCCCTGCATTTGTTTTATGTGGTTTAGGGAAACGACGAAAAAGCTAATCTGGCTGACCGGACGGGCCTTTTAACTGCTGTCCAACCGAATACAAGTCCGATGTCTTACCTCTACACCTTTTTTTAAGTCAATAAGTGTAGAAGTAGGACAGCAGGTTCTGCGTATTCTTGGAATTGTAGTTATCATACAAAATAAACACGCAAAGATGGTCCGATTCTACGAACTTGTGGGTCTGAAAAAGACCTTACTTCTTATACGTTCTTTGGCTAGAGGTCTTTTGCGACAGTATTTCCCCTACATAAAAGACGGGTAAATTACAAACTAGAAGTCGGATTCAGAGGCCAAGTCTTGGCGTACTGCAACACGCCAAAATACCTAGGAATAACACTAGCTAGAACTCTTACAAGCAGCATTTTTCAAACGTATAAAGTCAAAACGAGGAACAACATTCTTCTAAAACTTGCTGGGACCCCACGAGGAGCTAATGTTATGTTTTAAGATCCACAGCCTTGGCTCTAACATACTCTACTGCTGAATGACCTAGTAGATATTGTCGGAAGTTCCATGCGGCTTTTCGCGGATGATGCTGTAGTATACAGAGAAATTGCAGCATTACAAAATTGCAGCGAAATGCAAGAAGATCTGCAGCGGATAGGCACTTGGTGCAGGGAGCGGAAACTGACCCTTAAAATAGACAAATGTAATGTATGGTGAATACATAGAAAGAAGGATCCTTTATTGTATGATTATATGATAGCGGAACAAACACTGGTAGCAATTACTTCTGTAAAATATCTAGGAGTATGAAGCATGGACCTTGCCGTTGGTGGGGAGGCTTGCATGCCTCAGCGATACAGATAGCTGTACCGTAGGTACAACCACAACGGAGGGGTATCTGTTGAGAGGCCAGACAAACGTGTGGTTCCTGAAGAGGGGCAGCAGCCTTTTCAGTAGTTGCAAGGGAAACAGTCTGGATGATTGACTGATCTGGCCTTGTAACAATAACCAAAACGGCCTTGCTGTGCTGGTACTGCGAACGGCTGAAAGCAAGGGGAAACTACGGCCGTAATTTTTCCCGAGGGCATGCAGCTTTTACTGTATGATTAAATGATGATGGCGTCCTCTTGGGTAAAATATTCCGGAGGTAAAATAGTCCCCCATTCGGATCTCCGGGCGGGGACAACTCAAGAGGAAGTCGTTATCAGGAGAAAGAAAACTGGCGTTCTACGGATCGGAGCGTGGAATGTCAGATCCCTTAATCGGGCAGGTAGGTTAGAAAATTTAAAAATGGAAATGGATAGGTTAAAGTTAGATATAGTGGGAATTAGTGAAGTTCGGTGGCAGGAGGAACAAGACTTCTGGTCAGGTGACTACAGGGTTATAAACACAAAGTCGAATAGGGGTAATGCAGGAGTAGGTTTAATAATGAATAGGAAAATAGGAATGCGGGTAAGCTACTACAAACAGCATAGTGAACGCATTATTGAGGCCAAGATAGACACGAAGCCCATGCCTACTACAGTAGTACAAGTTTATATGCCAACTAGCTCTGCAGATGACGAAGAAATTGAAGAAATGTATGATGAAATAAAATAAATTATTCAGATAGTGAAGGGTGACGAAAATTTAATAGTCATGGGTGACTGGAATTCGAGTGTAGGAAAAGGGAGAGAAGGAAACGTAGTAGGTGAATATGGATTGGGGCTAAGAAATGAAAGAGGAAGCCACCTGGTAGAATTTTGCACAGAGCACAACTTAATCATAGCTAACACTTGGTTTAAGAATCATGATAGAAGGTTGTATACATGAAAGAACCCTGGAGATACTAAAAGGTATCAGATAGACTATATAATGGTAAGACAGAGATTTAGGAACCAGGTTTTAAATTGTAAGACATTTCCAGGGGCAGATGTGGACTCTGACCACAATCTATTGGTTATGACCTGTAGATTAAAACTGAAGAAACTGCAAAAAGGTGGGAATTTAAGGAGATGGGACCTGGATAAACTGAAAGAACCAGAGGTTGTACAGAGTTTCAGGGAGAGCATAAGGGAACAATTGACAGGAATGGGGGAAAGAAATACAGTAGAAGAAGAATGGGTAGCTTTGAGGGATGAAGTAGTGAAGGCAGCAGAGGATCAAATAGGTAAAAAGACGAGGGCTAGTAGAAATCCTTGGGTAACAGAAGAAATACTGAATTTAATTGATGAAAGGAGAAAATATAAAAATGCAGTAAATGAAGCAGGCAAAAAGGAGTACAAACGTCTCAAAAATGAGATCGACAGGAAGTGCAAAATGGCTAAGCAGCGATGGCTAGAGGACAAATGTAAGGATGTAGAGGCTTATCTCACTAGGGGTAAGATAGATACTGCCTACAGGAAAATTAAAGAGACCTTTGGAGATAAGAGAACCACTTGTATGAACATCAAGAGCTCAGATGGAAACCCAGTTCTAAGCAAAGAAGGGAAAGCAGAAAGGTGGAAGGAGTATATAGAGGGTCTATACAAGGGCGATGGACTTGAGGACAATATTATGGAAATGGAAGAGGATGTAGATGAAGATGAAATGGGAGATGCGATACTGCGTGAAGAGTTTGACAGAGCACTGAAAGACCTAAGTCGAAACAAGGCTCCGGGAGTAGACAACATTCCATTGGAACTACTGACGGCCTTGGGAGAGCCAGTCCTGACAAAACTCTGCCATCTGGTGAGCAAGATGTACGAAACAGGCGAAATACCCTCAGACTTCAAGAAGAATATAATAATTCCAATCCCAAAGAAAGCAGGTGTTGACAGATGTGAAAATTACCGAACAATCAGTTTAATAAGTCACAGCTGCAAAATACTAACTCGAATTCTTTACAGACTAATGGAAAAACTAGTAGAAGCCGACCTTGGGGAAGATCAGTTTGGATTCCGTAGAAATACTGGAACACGTGAGGCAATACTGACCTTACGACTTATCTTAGAAGAAAGATTAAGGAAAGGCAAACCTATGTTTCTAGCATTTGTAGACTTAGAGAAAGCTTTTGACAATGTTGACTGGAATACTCTCTTTCAAATTCTAAAGGTGGCAGGGGTAAAATACAGGGAGCGAAAGGCTATTTACAATTTGTACAGAAACCAGATGGCAGTTATAAGAGTCGAGGGGCATGAAAGGGAAGCAGTGGTTGGGAAAGGAGTGAGACAGGGTTGTAGCCTCTCCCCGATGCTATTCAATCTGTATATTGAGCAAGCAGTAAAGGAAACAAAAGAAAAATTCGGAGTAGGTATTAAAATCCATGGAGAAGAAATAAAAATGTTGAGGTTCGCCGATGACATTGTAATTCTGTCAGAGACAGCAAAGGACTTGGAAGAGCAGTTGAACGGAATGGATGGTGTCTTGAAGGGAGGATATAAGATGAAAATCAACAAAAGCAAAACGAGGATAATGGAATGTAGTCGAATTAAGTCGGGTGACGTTGAGGGTATTAGATTAGGAAATGAGACACTTAAAGTAGTAAAGGAGTTTTGCTATTGGGATCAAAATAACTGATGATGGTCGAAGTAGAGAGGATATCAAATGCAGACTGGCAATGGCAAGGAAAGAGTTTCTGAAGAAGAGAAATTTGTTAACATCGAGTATAGATTTAAGTGTCAGGAAGTCATTTCTGAAAGTATTTGTATGGAGTGTAGCCATGTATGGAAGTGAAACATGGACGGTAAATAGTTTGGACAAGAAGAGAATAGAAGCTTTCGAAATGTGGTGCTACAGAAGAATGCTGAAGATTAGATGGGTAGATTACATAACTAATTAGGAAGTATTGAATAGGATTGGGGAGAAGAGAAGTTTGTGGCACAACTTGACCAGAAGAAGGGATCGGTTGGTAGGACATGTTCTGAGACATCAAGGGATCACCAATTTAGTATTGGAGGGCAGCGTGGAGGGTAAAAATCGTAGGGGGAGACCAAGAGATGAATACACTAAGCAGATTCAGAAGAATGTAGGTTGCAGTAGGTACTGGGAGATGAAGAAGCTTGCACAGGATAGAGTAGCATGGAGAGCTGCATCAAACCAGTCTCAGGACTGAAGACCACAACAACAACAACAACATGCGCACGGAACGATTTGAAGTGGAATGATCATATAAAATTAATTGTTGGTAAGGCGGGTACCAGGTTGAGATTCATTGGGAGAGTCCTTAGAAAATGTAGTCCATCAACAAAGGAGGTGGCTTACAAAACACTCGTTCGACCTATACTTGAGTATTGCTCATCAGTGTGGGATCCGTACCAGGTCGGGTTGACAGAGGAGATAAGGAAGATCCAAAGAAGAGCGGCGCGTTTCGTCACATGGTTATTTGGTAAGCGTGATATCGTTACGAAGATGTTTAGCAAATTCAAGTGGCAGACTCTGCAAGAGAGGCGCTCTGCATCGCGGTGTAGCTTGCTGTCCAGGTTTCGAGAGGGTGCGTTTCGTCACAGGGTTATTTGGTAAGCGTGATAGCGTTACGGAGATGTTTAGCAAATTCAAGTGGCAGACTCTGCAAGAGAGGCGCTCTGCATCGCGGTGTAGCTTGCTGTCCGGGTTTCGAGAGGGTGCGTTTCTGGATGAGGTATCGAATGTATTGTTTCCCCCTTATTATACCTCCCGAGGAGATCACGAATGTAAAATCAGAGAGATTCGAGCGCGCACGGAGGCTTTCCGGCTGTCGTTCTTCCCGCGAACCATACGCGACTGGAACAAGAAAGGGAGGCAATGACAGTGGCTCGTAAAGTGCCCTCCGCCACACACTGATGGGTGGAGTATAAATGTAGATGTGGATGTAGATGGATACTCATGTTCGACCTGGATCAATAGTATTCACACTAAGAAGGTAGACGCGCAACTCAATCAGGCAATGCGAATAATAATAGGGTGCATTCGTAGTACAAACACAAAATGGCTTCCTGATCTTAGCAATATACCTCCTCCAGCTCTTACCAGATCAAAAACTCTCCTGAATGTCTGGAACAACATTCAGAAGAATGTTCAAATGTGTGTGAATTCTTATGGGACTTAACTGCTAAGGTCATCATTCCCTAAGCTTACACACTACTTAACCTAAATTGTCCTAAGGACAAACACACAGACCCATACCCGAGGGAGGACTCGAACCTCTGCCGGGACCAGCCGCACAGTCCATGACTGCAGCGCCTTAGTTCAAAAGAATCCTTAGCAACCTTATCATAGAGTTATTGCACAAGAAGGACAGCGACGCTCTAAATCAAAGAAAACGTTGTGACGCGCAGCTAACGACCTTGTTGGATCCTGTTTCAGTGTTAACCATTCAAGGGCAGTGCAGTGGGAACAGTTATCGGTAGTCAACAAATGTCTAGTCGAGAACCCTTCCATGCGGATACAAGGAATCTATCTCCCCAGACGTCAATAGAAGATCATGAACCGGATTCGAAACGGACAAGGCAGATGTGGTAATTTAGTATACAAATGAGCTTGGGCTAGTTCTGCAAATTGTGACTGTGGTGCCTCTTAACAGTCAATCCATCACATAACTGCTGACTGTCCTCTTGCAGCGTATAAAGGGAGGATAATGGAAATTCACAATGCATAGGGTGCAGCAATCGAATGGCTCAGGGAACGAGATCTGGAGATGTAAGATTGTACAAGCTTGTGATTATGCACATTTGTTGTTTTTGTCATACGATAAATAAATACATCAGAAATAACCATAACAGCCGCAACTACTCCAGTGAATCCGTAGGGTGTTACAGGCTTTTGGAGTGCTAGCCAAGGAACAGAAATTTCAGTAACATTTAGGTCTGTTGTGTACCATCTAACGTCTTTCTAGTCCTTTCAACACATACTTGCAGTTATACACACGATATTGAGTACTGTACATCTCTAGATGTGTTTGTACCTCTAAAACAGTCTGAATATGACGTAAATTTGCGTGTAACTAATGCGATATTCGTCGATATGTTATAATGCATGGAGCTAAACGAGTCTGAAGCCACCAGTTGGACTTGTAAAAATTGTTCCCAGCGTGCGCAATACGCCTGCTGACTTCGTTAACAAGCTTTTTTAAACTGGTCTAACGGACGTCAACCCGTAGAACAGAGTTGGTCTCTTTCAACGGTGCAAGAGACTCCAGCAGTATTGCGCTCTGAGTCTTTGCAGATAAATGAATTACGAAAATGTGGAAACAGGTTGTAACGGAAGCAATAGCAGACTTATTTGCAAGCCGTTTCTTGCGACGATGCTTAGCTGTGTCCGTTAATCTCATTACATATCCTTATCTAAAGTTTGGCTCGCCTACGATTAAATTATGAAATCAATTCACTGGTTGACATTTCAGAGATCTGACATATCGATTCCTGGTACAGATACTAAGGCTTTATCTCTTCTTGCGATTAAAAAGCCGTCGTTTTATCGATAGATTCGGTTTCGTATACAACATTGTTTCTTATTGTAACACTGTCTCTCGTCTCGTAAGAGTCTGGACTACTTCATTAGCATACGTCTCTTCTGACAGAGCATCTAAATTGATATTATTTTCTTCGAAAATATGTTTTATAATGTATCCTAAATGACTTCAAAGAAACCTTTGAGTTATTTACGCGGTCCAGACACTTTAATGCGACCACCGCCTATGTTCGGCGTCAACGTGCAATAATCGGCAGGTGGTAGTACTAGTAGTGGAGAGCACATAAATCGTGTCGAAATGGGGGGGGGGGGGGAATGGGGGACGCGATAACAGTACAATCGTTGTAATGCTCAAACGGAGCAATTTATCTGACATCCGAAACGGCACGTTTATTTGCTTTCGGGCCAACGATGGCAGCATTTTCGAAATGGTTAAGTTTCTAAAATGTTCGCATCTACATCTAAACTGTTGGCATCTACATCTACGTGATTACTCTGCTATTTACAATAAAGTGCCTGGCAGAGGGTTCAATGAACCAGCTTCATGCTGTCTCTCTACCGTTCCACTCTCGAAAGGCACGCGGGAAAAACGAGCACTTAAATTTTTCCGTGCGAGCCCTGATTTCTCTTATTTTATCGTGATGATATACTGAGTATATTGCCTTAGCATAACATCCAGGAAACTAGATTCATCCCAAAAATTGAAAACATGTGTTATGCATTTAAGTTAAGAACTATAATAGTAACAAACTGTCATAACTATAACAACACCGTAATTTGCAAAACATAAAATCGAAATGTGCACTGACAACTGTCAGTACCTCACTTGGTGCTCCGACTGTGAACACGGGTCTGACGACTCTGCTAGTGTGATCGTGTAAGTGAGGGGAACGCTGCTTTTTTCAGTCGTTTCCACCTGCGTTCGGGAAGTCAGTCTTTCCTTTACTCTCTTCTCTTTAGTCAAATTCCTCCTGTTTTCTGGCTCTACCTGTGGACGTACGAACCGTGTCAATTTGTTGTTGATTGCAGGTTCGGTCAGAGACTGACGATGTGTGCCTTTATCTGACTGCAACGTTGCCGGTCACGTCGTAAAACCATTCACATGGCCAGGCCCTCGAAGAAACGACTGAAAAGTACCCTGTGTTAAATGTGGCTTGCAATTTATATAACACCGTGACATTTTCGAGACATTTTCATGCTAGTTTACACTCTGAAGGTAGCTGTTAAACTTGGAAACTGATGGGATGACTGAGTTCAGCTGTTCACCTCAGCTGAACCGTTTAAGATACTATAATTATGTTTTCTTGCAGATGAACAGTGGAAAAGTCCGCTATAAATGATGTGCAGTCTCTTTTCGTATCTTTATTAATTACAAGGAATAACAGACACAAGTTCACTTTTTCAAATGGACTTATAATAATTTCTGTCGCCAGTATTTTAGTTGTAAATGAGATGGTTTTCAACGGCGTTTCACTCTTCAAAATCTTTTTACTGGTTTCGAAGAAAATACAGTATTTAAAACTTAACATTTAGCAATTTTGAACACGAAACCGAGTCCACGGGTCTGTAGAAATTCGTGTTGTTATACGGAACTGTCTCAGCAGGCTGATGAGGGCCTCCAGCTTGTCGCAGCTAAGTAAATCTGCTTACAAAAGCGGGAATAGCGGAGAAAAAATAAATTTAAAACTGATGCTAATCACACTAGGCTACAAGTAGCTGGATCGACACACCAACTGGAAGGCAAAGGACGTGGCATCTAAGGACGACTGACCAGTTACCTAACGCAACATTTCTGCTCTTGTTTCTGCCACAGCCTTGCAAGAAAAATTCACGTCACAAATACTACTCATTTGCAAACAGGGAATTGAGATACATAGATTGTTAAATAATAACTTCACATCATGAGTTTACTGTCAAGATACAATCCTACATTGTAAAATTATGTTAGCAACAACTTCTTTAAAATTCAATTTGCGTCATTATGTGTTAGAAATACCTACGATCTAGTGCAATGCAATACGCGTTGCAGTCGCTGATGTAAGGACTTGTGGTCAGACTAAAGAGATTCTTCCGACATTTTTTCGCAATGTGATACTTTAAATGATCTTCAATCGCAGGAACTTAGGAATATTCATCTTTCAGTTTACCCCAGACGAAAAAGCGCCGTGGCGCCAAATCAGACGAACATGCTGGCCGACTGATAACGCCTTCGTGTCTTATCCGCCGACCGGGAAAGAGCTGGGTCAGTGCTTTCCTAGCCACAACCGAATTGTGACTCGGGCATCCATCATACTTATTACACGAACAACTACTTACTTTAAGTTGCAGTTGCTCTAAGAGAGCTGGTAGCACTTCGGTAAGAAATTGTGCACATATTTTACTGTAAAGATTTCTGCACTGAAGTAATGACCGTTCAAGTGTCTCCAACAATCCTACACCAAACGTTCACAAGCTACTGCCTCTGAGGCTCAACATTCTTAGGCCAGTCCGGGTTGTCAGTGGACAAGTGGTGCATATTTCTTACATTCAGCTTTCTATGATTGGTAAAGGCAGCTATAACGGTAAAGAGAAATCTACGGGAGGCGTTCAACAACTAGTGCAGCGCTCTTTTCTGAAAGCAGGTTGATTTTATTCAGGACTTCGATTCACCATATTATTCTCCATCTTTTGGCTACAAAACCCTGTCTTTCAGCATAATCTTCATTCAGTGGGATGGCCTTATGCCACCTTACTGAGAGGATCTCTGTGCCCGCATGGTACCAATCTACTGGTCGACGTCGTAGCCGAAGTCTTGCTGTATCAAGAGCTTCCGCACCATTCACATACTGCTCCCTCGGAGTGCATCCATCATTGGGCCAAATACGTGGAAGTTGGAACGTGCGAGAGCCGGGCTGTAGGGTGGATGAGGAAGAACAATTCAATGAAGTTTTGTGAGCCCCTCTCGGATACACATACTTGTGTGAGTACTTGCGTTGTCGTGGAGAAGGAAGAGATCATTTGCACGTCTGTCGCGACGAACGCGCTGAAGTCGCTTCAGCAATTTTCTGAAGGTAGCACAATACACTTCACAGTTGATGGTTGCACCATGAGGGAGGACATCAAATGGAATAACTCGTTCAGAGTCCCAGAAGACAGTCACTATGACTATATGGGCTGAGAGTGCGGCTTGGGACTTTTTCTTCGGAGGAGAGGTGGTGTGGCGCCACTCCAGGGACTGCCGTTTTGTTTCCGGTTCGAAGTGATGAACCCGTGTTTCATCGCCTGAGACGGTGTTCGGCAAAAAATTGTCATGACCAGCCACCTTACGCGCAAGCATTTCCGCACAGATGATCCTTCGTTGCTCTTTATGGTCTTCTCTTAGTACTCCAGCTGATAGACATATGTGTCAGCACTGTCAACAGAGACGTCCACTTGTGCAGCGAGGCGTCTGATTATGATCCGTCTATTTGCTCAGATGAGAGTGTCCGCACATTTCAGGAGTCACAGCTGTGTGCGGCCGGCCGGCACGCTCGAGATCGGAAAGGTTTGCGCGAACTTGTTGCGATGATGACAGGCGCCTCGCCCAGCGATTCACCGTGCTTTTGTTTACTGCCAGGTCCCCGTAGACATTCTACAAACGCCTATGAATATCTGCGATGTTCTGGTTTTCCGCCAAAAGAAACTCAATGACAGCTCTCTGTTTGGAACGCACTTCCACTACAGACGCATTTCTGAAGGCTAGGTATGGCGCCGTCGCTTCATGAAACTATAGAAGCTGATACGGGGATATTCCACGATATCCCACAACAAAATTCGCATTTTTCAACCGAAATGTCCGAGAAAAAAAAAAGTTACATTACTTATTGAACACCCATCGTATAAAGCAAGGTCCTATTGTCCTGGTGTCGCATCAGAACCGAGTGACAGAAGTCGATGCGTCTTTTCAAATTCTGCTGGTTTAACTGCTCGTGTAGTTGTATGTGTGCAAAACGCGAACAACGCTGCCCTGACATTTTCCAGAGGCGCTCGCAATTTCTTTCGAACTAAGATACGGATTATAAACAACAGCTGTCGGATCACCTACGTTTTTCGCTCCAGTCGTTGCAAGTTTGCTGCGTCCCCTTTGCGTAGTATTCCAGTGCCCTTCCAGTTACAATTTGATTGTCATTCTTGTTGGCCTCTGTCTATCGTGACTCTTTTGTGCTTACAACTCAGCTGTTCTATTCGTGTTCTTTCTGTATTCTACGTAAAGTAGCATAGTATATAATTTCTCTTGCTTTGTGAAAGACATTTATTTTTCACTAACGAGCACTTGACGCACGTGAACGACACAGGCCCATTTCCTCTGTGCCTCTTCTATACCGGTATCTCTGGGACGCGACACTGTGTTTCCACTTTATCCGACGCGACATATTTCATCACTTGAGCACGAAATCACTAACTGCGGCACCAGACAGCAATCACTTTCATGTCGAAAACATGTAAGCCTCGATCTAATTATTGTAATTACTCCAAACGTATTTTGAAAAGTGGAACGTCGTTATACTGGAGTTCCAGTACAGCACTCGTGGCTGTCGCATCGCGGTAGCGAAGTGGGGCCGAGGCAGTTGCAGATAAGTTTTACAGTCTGACGATAATTTATGGACTTGTAGTTTTAGCTTGACGATGTCCACTATGGACAAACGGTAGTTAATGTTAATCTGAAGAAGGTTGGGTTATCCCGACTGAAACCTAGGTAAATTCTAGGTAAACGGTGCAACTGAGGCTGTTGATTATTAAAATTAAAATTAATATTTATACAGTTGCTGACAGGGTTGCGAAATGTTGAAGATCGTTAAATTCGCCTCTTTTAGAACTACAATACTAGCAGTAGATATTACTGTGGTTCCATTTAAAAAAAGCAAAGCTGACACCGATAGTCCTGTAATTAATATAGCTATGAAAAGCTACTATCCTTCTTTTAGTGAAGAACTAATAATTCATCTCTGTAAAAATAGAATTACAGTATCTTAAATTATTCTGGAAATACATTATAAGATAAAAAAAGGAATCACTACGAAGAAATTATCCGAATGAGACGTAAATCTGTAGATGTGATGTGCCTGTATTGACAAACGATCATTTATTCAAGAAAAAGACTTTCACAAATTAAGTCAATAAACTATTCGTTCACCTCTGATCCTAGAGTTGTTGGATGTCCTCCTGAGAGATGACGTGCAACATTCTGAACAATTGGCACGTTATATCGTCAAAATCCCGAACTCGTTGGAGGGCCTACCCATAGTACTAAAAAACTTAACTCCTCTCGAACAGACCATGAAGACCCATAGAGACCGACCGGCCGGCCGCCGTGTCATCCTCAGACCACAGGCGTCACTGGATGCGGATTTGGAGGGACATGTGGTCAGCACACCGCTCTCCCGGCCGTATGTCAGTTTCCGAGACTGGGCCCATAATACGCTAAACGTTTTCAATTGGGGAGAGATCCGGCGACCACTGTAGGGTATGGCAAGCAGCACAACAAGCAATAGAAACTCTCGCCGTGTGCGGTCGAGCATTATCTTGCTGAAATGTAAGCCCTGGATGGCTTGCCATTAATGGCAACAAAACGGAGCGTAGAAGATCATTCATGTACCGCTGCGCTGTAACGGTGTCGCCGATGACAACAGAAGAGGTCTGCGATGAAAAGAAATGGCAACACAGACCATCGCTCCAGTCAGGTTGGTATCCTATCGCTGTCCAGGCGTCTCCAGACCCGTACCCGTCTTCGCTGGTCATCGGAGCTCATATCGAAGCAGGACTCATAACTGAATACATTTCTACTACAATCAATGAGATTCCAGGCCGAATGTGCCCGACACCACTGCAAACGGACTCGCTGGTGTACATAGTCAGCACAAGGGGACGCCGTGATCTCAGCGCCCTTTCTGCGAGCCGCCTGCAAGTGGTCTTTCTGGTCACTGAAGCACCAGGTGCATGTCGGACCGATGATAGTGATGAATCCGGTGCTCTGAGTGCCTCTCTGACTGTTGGTCGATCCTCTCGTTCTGTCGTCTCTCTAAGTCGACCGCTTCCTTCTTGACGCTGTGTTCGGCCGCCGTTCACCCATTCCTGCCAACATCGTCGAATAATGGCATCGCTCCTGTTCAAATGTCGAGCAAATCACCGATTACTCCAACGAACTTCTTTGAGCCCAAGTACACGTCCTCTCTCGAAAGCTGACATCTGCGTACATTTATGCACTTGTCTGCGCGACGTAATTATGTCCAATGGAGTGCACGGAATAGAATTAGCAAAGACTTTATGCTCTGGTATCGATATGTCGCCTGTTTACTATTCTTGCCAGTTGCGCCGTGAAATAAAATTGCGCTGCAGCGCAACACATTCTTCCAACGGCCGCCAATGTACACAATTTTGCATTTTTCCTTGATATCCGTATGAATATCAATTTGTGACCAATTTGCATAACTCCTTCGTGGTGTTTTTTTTTTCCTCTTAATGTGTATGTGAGGTGAGCAGGTTAGCTGAATCACCTTGTACGTAAAAATATGAACGATTCTCCTGAAACACTTTTGTTTAATTATTATTGAACCCGTGGTCTAGGGGCAGCGTCTTTGATTCATAATCAAAACGTCTTCGGTCCCGGGTTCGATGCCCGCCACTACCTAAATTTTGATATATAATCAGCATTGGCGGCCGAAGACATCCGGCATAAGAAGTCAGCCTCATTCTGCCAACGGCCTTGTCAAAGAGGGCGGAGGAGCGGATAGAGGTTCAGGGCACTCTCTTGTCCTAGGGGTGGGAAATTGCCCCCTAAAGGCGGAAGAATCAGGAATGATCAACGACATGAGGATGCAGAAGGCAATGGAAACCACTGTATTAAAGACACGTAACGTGTATCCACAGGACATGTGGCCTGTAATTGAAGAAGTATCATGATGATCTCTCCGTTGGCAAAAGATTCCGGAATAGTCCCCCATTCGGATCTCCGGGAGGGGACTGCCAAGGGGGAGGTTACCATGAGAAAAAGATTGAATAATCAGCGAAAGGATAACGTTCTACGAGCCGGGGCGTGGAATGTCAGAAGCTTGAACGTGGTAGGGAAACTAGAAAATCTGAAAAGGGAAATGCATAGGCTCAATCTAGATATAGTAGTGGTCAGTGAATTGAAGTGGAAGGAAGACAAGGATTTATGATCAGATGAGTATCGGGTAATATCAACAGCAGCAGAAAATGGTATAACAGGTGTAGAATTCGTTATGAATAGGAAGGTAGGGCAGAGGGTGTGTTACTGTGAACAGTTCAGTGACCGGGTTGTTCTAATCAGAATCGACAGCAGACCAACACCGACAACGATAGTTCAGGTATACATGCCGACGTCGCAAGCTGAAGATGAACGGATAGAGAAAGTGTATGAGGATATTGAAAGGGTAATGCATCATGTAAAGGGGGATGAAAATCTGCCGGCCGGTGTGGCCGTGCAGTTAAAGGCGCTTCAGTCTGGAACCGCGTGACCGCTACGGTCGCCGGTTCGAATCCTGCCTCGGGCATGGATGTGTGTGATGTCCTTAGGTTAGTTAGGTTTAATTAGTTCTAAGTTCTAGGCGACTGATGACCTCGGAAGTTGAGTCGCACAGTGCTCAGAGCCATTTGACGAAAATCTAATAGTCATGGGCGACTGGAATGCAGTTGTAGGGGAAGGAGTAGAAGAAAAGGTTACAGGAGAATATGGGCTTGGGACAAGGAATGAAAGAGGAGAAAGGCTAAATGAGTTCTGTAACAAGTTTCAACTAGTAATAGCGAATACCCTGTTCAAGAATCACAAGAGGAGGAGGTATACTTGGAAAAGGCCGGGAGATATGGGACGATTTCAATTAGATTACATCATGGTCAGACATAGATTCCGAAATCAGATACTGGATTGTAAGGCGTACCCAGGAGCAGATATAGACTCAGATCACAATATAGCAGTGATGAAGAGTAGGCTGAAGTTAAAGACATTAGTCAGGAAGAATCAATACGCAAAGAAGTGGGATATGGAAGTACTAAGGAATGACGAAATACGTTTGAAGTTCTCTAACGCTATAGATACAGCAATAAGGAATAGCGCAGTAGGCAGTATAGTTGAAGAGGAATGGACATCTCTAAAAGGGCCATCACAGAAGTTGGGAAGGAAAACATAGGTACAAAGAAGGTAACTGCAAACAAACCATGGGTAACAGAAGAAATACTTCAGTTGATTGATGAAAGGAGGAAGTACAAACATGTTCCGCGAAAATCAGGAATACAGAAATACAAGTTGGTTCAAATGGCTCTGAGCACTATGGGACTCAACTGCTGTGGTTATAAGTCCCCTAGAACTTAGAACTACTTAAACCTAACTAACCTAAGGACAGCACACAACACCCAGCCATCACGAGGCAGAGAAAATCCCTGACCCCGCCGGGAATCGAACCCGGGAACCCGGGCGTGGGAAGCGAGAACGCTACCGCACGACCACGAGATGCGGGCTAGAAATACAAGTCGCTGAGGAATGAAATAAAGAGGAAGTGCAGGGAAGCTAAGACGAAATGGCTGCAGGAAAAATGTGAAGACATCGAAAAAGATATGATTGTCGGAAGGACAGACTCAGCATACAGGAAAGTCAAAACAACCTTTGGTGACATTAAAAGCAACGGTGGTAACATTAAGAGTGCAACGGGAATTCCACTGTTAAATGCAGAGGAGAGAGCAGATAGGTGGAAAGAATACATTGAAAGCCTCTATGAGGGTGAAGATTTGTCTGATGTGATCTAAGAAGAAACAGGAGTCGATTTAGAAGAGATAGGGGATCCAGTATTAGAATCGGAATTTAAAAGAGCTTTGGAGGACTTACGGTCAAATAAGGCAGAAGAACATTCCATCAGAATTTCTAAAATCATTGGGGAAAGTGGCAACAAAACGACTATTCACGTTGGTGTTTAGAATATATGAGTCTGGCGATATACCATCTGACTTTCGGAAAAGCATCATCCACACAATTCCGAAGACGGCAAGAGCTGACAAGTGCGAGAATTATCGCACAACCAGCTTAACAGCTCATGCATCGAAGCTGCTCACAAGACTAATATACAGAAGAATGGAAAAGAAAATTGAGAATGCGCTAGGTGACGATCAGTTTGGTTTTAGGAAAAGTAAAGGGACGAGGGGCAATTCTGACGTTACGGCTAATAATGGAAGCAAGGCTAAAGAAAAGTCAAGACACCTTCATAGGATTTGTCGACCTGTAAAAAGCGTTCGACAATATAAAATGGTGCAAGCTGTTCGAAATTCTGAAAAAAGTAGGGGTAAGCTATAGGGAGAGACAGGTCATATACAATAAGTACAACAACCAAGACGGAATAATAAGAGTGGACGATCATGAACGAAGTGCTCGTATTAAGAAGGGTGTAAGACAAGGCTGTAGCCTTTCGCCCCTACTCCTCAATCTGTACATCGAGGAAGCAATGATGGAAATAAAAGAAAGGTTCTGGAGTGGAATTAAAATACAAGGTGAAAGGATATCAATGATACGATTCGCTGATGACATTGCTATCCTGAGTGAAAGTGAGGAAGAATTAAATGATCTGCTGAACGGAATGAACGGTCTAATGAGTGCACAGTATGGTTTGAGAGTAAATCGGAGAAAGACGAAGGTAATGAGAAGTAGTAGAAATGAGAACAGCGAGAAACTTAACATCAGGATTGATGGTCACGAAGTCAATGAAGTTAAGGAATTCTGTTACCTAGGCAGTAAAATAACCAATGACGGACGGAGCAAGGAGGACATCAAAAGCAGACTCGCTATGGCAAAAAAGGCATTTCTGGCCAAGAGAAGTCTACTAATACCAAATACCGGCCCTAATTTGAGGAAGAAATTTCTGAGGATGTACGTCTGGAGTACAGCATTGTATGGTAGTGAAACATGGACTATGGGAAAACCGGAACAGAAGAGAATCTAAGCATTTGAGATGTGGTGCTATAGACGAATGTTGAAAATTAGGTGGACTGATAAGGTAAGGAATGAGGAGGTTCTACGCAGAATCGGAGAGGAAAGGAATACGCGGAAAACACTGATAAGGAGAAGGGACAGGATGATAGGACATCTGCTAAGACATGAGGGAATGACTTCCATGGTACTAGAGGGAGCTGTAGAGGGCAAAAACTGTAGAGGAAGACAGAGATTGGAATACGTCAAGCAAATAATTGAGGACGTAGGTTGCAAGTGTTACTCTGAGATGAAGAGGTTAGCACAGGAAAGGAATTCGTGGCGGGCCGCATCAAAGCAGTCAGTAGACTGATGACAAAAAAAAAAAAAAAAAAAAAAAAAAAAAAAAAAAAAAAAATGGGGATTGTAATGCACCCCACGGCATCCCATCGCCCACCCACCCACCCTTGGTTGGATTCGCGCCTGTTTTCTGGATTGTTTCGAGAGGTCCCTTCCCATGGCGAGTGCGAGCGACACATCTCACCCCTATGAATTTTTTCGTATTGGTAGTGTGGCCAACATGAAACGGAGTGTAGACCCCAGCATGAAATAAAGAGAAACTGATGGATATGGCCTCCCTGACTGTTTCACTGTAAAATATAACAAATTTAGCTTTCATCATCCTTTCACAAGAGGTAAGTAGGAAGGAGGAATATATTGGTTGAACCTTCTAGAAACGTAGGTTCTTGGAATTTTAGCTGTAAACCATATCCTGATTCTCTTGTAGCTTCTGCCACGGGAGGTGGATGAGTATCTCTGTGACGTATTCGCGCTTACTAAACGAACCTGAGACGAAACGTGCTGCTACTCTATGGATGTTCTCTATGTGCTATGTCATTCCCATTTGTTACTGTCAGAAACATTCAAAGTTATTTATAATCCGTCTTGATAGCAAAATGTTTATTCATACGACCGATTTAGGTTCATCTAGAACCATCTTGAAATCTGATATCTCCGTTACAGGAGTAACCCGTCCAAATCCAGCAACTTTCACATGCTGCGTCACATCAGATCTGAAGATGGTTCTAGATGAGCCGAAATCGGTCATATGAATAAACATTTAGCCATCAAGACGGATTATAAATAACATTGTAAAATCACTGATTGCGGCTATCCTATCAGACATTATGTCTGTTTTTTGCAAAGAAACATTCAAGGTTTTGTCGAACGAGGGTTTTGTAGGCTACCTCCTTCGTCGCCTTACTTCACGTAATGAGCATTCTCCCGAAGAATGTCGACAAATTGTAGTACCTTCTTCAGATGAGTTCTCTAACAGCCTCTACAAATTCCCTAACACCAATACGGGTGTAGGCCTGATTTTGCTTTCGTTATTTCCATTTCCCTCCGCTGCGCTCGCACTGGAGTCGCGCCAGTAAGAGTCATGGAGGTGGGGGAGGAAGACAGGAGAGCTGAGGTGAGGTGAGGTGAGGTGGGCTGAGAGCGCGCCGGTTCCCACCACCCAAATAATGGGCGTGCTCCGCTCATTAGCCGCCGTCACTGCGGGCTGGCCGCCACACTCGCTGTATAACCTCAGCCTCAGAACCAGGGAGGCACCGTGCCCTATGAGCGAATTCTGTAGCATACAGAAATGAGTAATGTCATGTCTAACCAAAAGAATGCACAAAGTTGTATTTAGTAATTCAACCAATATAGTCCAGGGACATAATTCTGATTGGGGAAAAATCACGTGTGCTGCTCCCCAAGGTTCATTCCTAGGTCCACTACTGTTCCTCATATTTGTAGACGATCTTCCGTCTAATATACAACGAGCAGAATTAGTTCTTTTTGTCCGATGACACTAGTGCTGTAATCAGTCCAAGCATATAGGCGGAAACGGAAGAAGTGGTAAAGTTCTTGGGAGTATCATTGACTCGTTTTCAGCAAATGGTCTCACACTCAATTTTAAAAAGACGTAACATATTGAGTTCTGCACTTCTAGGGGTAGTACACCGGTTATAAGTGTAACACATGGTGAGGAAATAAAAATTTATAGTGGCAACCTCAAAATTCTTAGGTGTCTATAATCAGAAAAAATTGGAAAAAGCACATTTCGGAACTATTCAAACAACTTAATGCAGCCACATTTGCACTTAGAATCACGGCAAATCTTGGGGAGAGGCAAATCAGTAAGTTGACGTATTTTCATATTTTCATTCAATAATGTCATATGGAGTAATGTTCTGAGGTGTCTCATCTTCGGGAAAGAAAGTCTTCATTGCGCAAAAACGTACTGTAAGAATAAAATATGTTGCTCATACACGATCATCTTGTAGACATCTGTTTAAGTAGTTGGGCTTCTGACTACTGCTTCTCGGTATATTTATTCACTCGCGAAGTTTGTTGTAAGTAATACACTACAGCTCAAAAGAAACAATGATATATATAATTACAATAACAGAAGGAAAATAACATTGATTACTCCACATTAAGGCTGACTTTAACTCAAAAAGGAATGCACAATGCTGCTACAAAAATATTTGATCACTTATCCAGTGATATAAAATGACTGAGACAGAAAAGTAAAATTTGAAAACAAAGTTAGAAAGGTGCTCCTTGACAACTTCTATTTCGTAGAAGATATTCGTGTAAAATGTGGTGGTTAGGAATTATTAACTAGTATCTGTGAAGCCGTTTAATCTTCTGATAAAAAAAGCCTTTGAAATGTTCAGAATGTAACCATATAACCATATACTCTTATACAAATTAATTTGCGAAGTGAATGTAAAATGATTCGTTCCACATCATTACGATGTATCGCGCAAAATGTGCTACGGAATATGTAGCTAACTAACTAACTATAGGCGGTACTAGGGACAAACAGGTACAGGATTTCTATTTACCCGAGATTTCACAAACAGAAAAGACGACCATGTTTTTCTAGCTGAAAAATCCACACAAATCTTTAAGCATTGCTGCTCGTTTGATTACCGGCCAAAATGTATTGAGGAACAGGAGAGGAAGAAAGGAACCTTTGAGTGTAATGCTCCCTCAATATTAGGGTCATTAGAGTCAGAAAAAACACATCGGCAAGGAGGAAATTATTTGGTCACGCCATCATCAAGAAAAAATGTGTCCGCAATGACATGGACAAACCATGGAAAACCTAAATCTCCCTTTTGACACCATTTTCATAATACGACTGCAACTTCTACATACTGTAACGCTTTGCTTGCTTCTTAAACACAATATCTATACGACGAAAAATCTGTAGTGATTTACTGATTCATTTATGAGTCTATCAGTGATATAATATTTTGATCTACCTCTATAATCTGCAAATTTCGTTGAGAATCACAAACGCGCGGGCTTACAACTATTACGCGTTAAATCATCGTGTTATTATTTTTCGTGATCGGAAATCTATGTGTGAAATGTTAGGGTCTACGTTATATCTCTGACTTAAATTCATTTCTGAAAATGTTTTCTGCAACGCACCATCTACTGAACATCGGTAACATTACTCCCCAAGGAAACTAAATATTGTGGATAGAAACATTGAAATATCAGTACATGACTCATTTTATGCGCTTAATCCAGTCATTTTGTACCCAAGGCATGAACGCAAGTTAGTAAACACGTTTTCACACGCAATATGAGGTCTTCTAAACTGTTTCCCATGCAGATAGGTCTTCAGTCGTCCACACAAAGAAGAAACCTATAGCGCTTTGTCGGGACACTCTGGGGTTATGGCAACTACATCCATGTTGCCAATCTTCAGCAGAATCATACCGTCTTGCACTGTTGTCATTCAGTTTTATGTCGCTTGCGAGCAACTACGGCCCTTGATGTCAAGAGGCCTCAGCAACGGAATGCCCATTTAGTGTCAAGTAGAAATATTGCAGGCAATTTCATCTGCCTCTTATTGTTAAATTTTTACTCCAGAAATGATAGCGATTCGGAAGAATCTTAAATGTGTCTACAGGCGGGGCTCCAGAATCTGCTGGTAATATAAGACTCAATAGCGTTCTTCAATCAACCAAAAATCCAAAGTGGAATATTAAAATGAATAACGCAAATTAAAGGAGAATCATTGCTAAGTAAAGGAAGGATTATAAGAACCTCTTTTCTGTTTGTCTCAGCTCATGTAGGATTGTTTTGTAATGACAAGATCGGCCTACGGGCGAAGGAGGTCAGTGTTTATGGCCATGTAGTGAATGTTAGTTTCAAGTTATGAGTACGGAAACTGGCTGAGAAAGAATAGGCAGGTGATTGGTGCCATTCTGTCTGGATACTACGTTGCCATACAACCTGAAATTAGATGCTCACCGTGGTTTCGAAAATTTCAGGCGAGCAGGAAGCTGATAACTGCCTAGGTACAAATGCATAACCACCATGGTTCAACTCCTTCTCACTTAACATTGGATAGGCATCAAGGACAACCAATTCTGCGACGGTCAGAAGAAAGAAAGAGGACATGTAAAATACTTGCCTATTTCTTAGAGTTTCTTCAAACCACAGCAAAACCGTTTACTGTAAAATCTTGTGAAAACCGCGGGAAAAGGAAGATTTCCCCAGTCTGCAGGGGATATAAGAGAAATAAGCCTCTGGAATTTAAAATTCCTGTTGTGTCCTGATGCCACATTTTTTGCCTATATTATATTTTTATTTTACTTCTGCTTGCTGCCAATCAGACAAGAACAATCAATAGCAACAAGGTAGAGAGTACCACGCATTGAGTGGTGCGGCAGATGGTTCCAGGGCGAGGAAACGCGATTGCTAGCGCTGACTTATGTTGGAGTACCGTATAGACAGCCGGGAGCCACATACTGAGCGCGCAGCGAAGCAGTACAATGTTGTTAGTTAAGTTTTATTATTTGAACACTGCTATGCTCACCCTGCCATACCGTCAACATTAGTTGTACTGATAGACGGTTAACAACAATTTCATAAGGTCATTAACTAAAAACAAACCTAAACGATAAGAACATTTTAACTTAGTCGTTACTGGTGGGAGACGGTGTGCACTGACTAAGCAGGCTCCGAACTGATACTGTAACTCACTGGGAGTCTTCCACCGAGTACGAGCGATGCAACACAGTCAGGTGGGAAGCGATGCCGATAATTATTCGTCGCAGTTAACAGTACCTCGGAAAATGGTTGTGTGTAATAACTGACTACAAGCTTTATATCAGGTACAAGTGCAACAGGCGCTTTGGACGGTGTAGTGTAACAGGTTACCGAAAATCATTTGTCTCGTTAAACAGTGCCTTGGTGAACGGTCGTATAAAGTTTTGAACGTCTTGTAATACTGTAGATTATCAGATTGTGTCTTTTTGCGGTGCTCTAAACATAGCTTCCGCGGAATTTGGTTTATTGAATGGACATAACGATGCTTTTACTTGGGCTTCAGCCGGCCGTTGTGGCCGCGCGGTTCTAGGCGCAACAGTCCGGAACTGCACTGCTGCTACGGTCGCAGGTTCGAATCCTGCTGCGGGCATGGATGTGTGTGATGTCCTTAAGTTAGTTAGGTTTAAGTAGTTCTAAGTCTAGGGGACTGATGACCTCAAATGTCAAGTCTCATAGTGCTTAGAGCCATTTGAACCATTTGAACTTGCGCTTCTTGATTACAGCTAAACGTTAAAGTAAATAAAAATCAAGCGGCATCCTACGTATTGATAACTTTATTTCGTAACACTGGATTTTCTCCCACACTGCCACATCAGTTTAGCACAGTTTGTTGTTTGCACGTCGAATCCTGCGTCTATGTGTAGAAGAAGCCAATCGGCACGATATCTACGAGACGACTTTAGAAGACGCAAGGTGAGCAAAGTCGAAGTCGGTGATGCTAGGAAAGCGAAAAGAGATACCTTCGTAAACTGTAGTATTGTTAGAACCTGACATTTCTGCAAGGTGGGAGAGGCATTTTATGAAATCCATCGTGTAACGGATAGGTAGGCGAACATTATAAATATAATCCAACGTCGCCATTCTAGTTTTTTAAACGTTTCGCTGATTGCTGAAAGCAGTCGATTCGAGCCTAGTTACAGGGGCTCCTTGATTAATTTGTAGGGCGAGTGAGGTAGGGAGCAGGCATAGCTCGAATTAAAAAGGACAGATTAAAGATTAACAAACAGATACACTCGAGAGTAACGGTTACTGACATTTTAGCCACAAACACCAGATGTGCTGATAGAGCCAACCTAAAGATAACAATACAATCAGACACAAAGCTACTTAAACAAAACTAACACGGAAATATTACTAGGAAGAGGGTGCAAAAATTGGTCTTGTTATGCTAGAGAGAATACTGAACTCTTGAGATACTAAACGAGATGACTGACTGATTGCAGTGATTTCTTAACACACGGCCGGTGCTGCTGGTTTTTGGACGATGCGTCACGTAGTCGGGTAAAAATGGTGACATCTGCACGTGAGCGACGTTTCGGCGTACCGCTCAAAGTAATGAACGGGCAAACAGTGGCTACCTGCAAGGCGGCAAGTGCCCGGAGCAAAGCGCGTACGTGTCGGCATCTGGCGGTAATCGTGGGTCCGCGTCGGAGCTAAACAGAATGATAGTTGGCGAGGTTGTGCTCCGGGCTTTAAAATGGCCTCAGAGTCACCGCTTTTTATTGAGCGTCCGATCCCAATAAATATGCCATTGCCAACTACACTGATAAGCAGAGACCAAGGACTACCTGCTTAGATACGGGGAACTGAAAATGTCTTTCGCTAACACGTTACACATTCTGGCTCACTTCAAACTGTGTAAATGCAGTCGTCACTGTCTTTCTCTCCATGCGTTAGGGAGAAGAGGAAACGATTTAAAACTTCGAACGTTATTAACAGTTGCCACGATTCTGACCAAATCACTAACTTCTCCTAAAACGGCAGCATCTACAGTCCAATTTCGAATTTCTGTCCCTCAGTAATTTAGGAATCAGTTTAATATGGCCTCTTTCTCTCGGAAGACTTTAATTAAAGGTTTAACTGCAATTGAAACTTAATGAAACTCAATTGACAGCTCAAAAGTGAATTCACCCGTGGATTGGCCGTTAGGAAAGGGTTCAGAATCTGTAATTAGATACATTCATTACTAACTATAGAGTGCGTCTCTGTATTTCTTTGGGGACTTCGGTGGGCATACACGTACTTGTTCCAACACACGGTGAGCCTGGGGAGGGTCGTTGTGTTACGAAGTGCTCCTGTCTTATTGTATCGTCAAGGTACTCAAATGTACACAGCTCGTTTCTATTTCATACGAGACAGCAATCCGTGCATATGCACTTTCTGTAATACCTGTGTTTGCATAAACATTCTAATCTCCAGGTGTATTCTCCTCATCTGTGTTACGCTCTTTAAATTACATAGTTGATATCATTTCAAAATTTTGTAGATATAAGTATTGTACCTATGTACATAACACAAAATAATTTTAAATCATTGTTCAAACGATTGATATTGTGATTTCGCTGTATACATGATTCATGTTTGTACCAGCCTGATATGATTCAGTAAACCCGAATCAAATAAAAAAAAACTAGGGAACTCCCCTGTCACTTTATTCGTAAAACGTGCTGCAGCTTTTTAAAGAAACAACAATATCGTTCTTCGGTGATGGTAGTACGACGTTCGAAGAAATCTATGACATAGCTCCCTCCTTCCTTAAATAATGTCACCTCCAATATTTTAAGTGCTCTGGCAAATGGCTATTTTTTCCGAAGCGGAGATCCAGTATGTCTCATTTTCCTGGCTGCCTTTCGCACTAAAGATCGAAAATAAAATCGCCAGGTTTCATTACGACCGATGACCCCATTGGAAGCATTGTCAACAATCCTCACAGAAACGTATCTAATATGATAAAAGCTCCACACATTTTCTACCATCTCCTATAGCAAGGTCTTTGGAAACTAATGGGGACATTCATTTTTGCATACCTATTCTTCTCGCACAGTTAACGTAGAATATTTCTTCATGCATGTAACATCGATAATCTGTGTCATTTTGAAATTTTTAATCAGCGATTGATAGGTTTCGTTCGCTTGTGATATTTGACAATTTGACACGTGGCTTGTCTTGCACGCGTAAACTACTTTGCCGAAACATCTGAAGCCACAGAAATACATCACTTGGATTCATTGTGTTATAGACTGGCAAAGCTTACTGTCAATCGATGCTTCTGAGTCGGACACGGTCTCGTAGAGGTTTGCAATCACTGCGCGCTGGTGTAGTAGTGTCATCGATGGTGGCTTACCTGAAACAATTGGAAACAAAAATTAGCTCTACCGTATATTAGATCCATATCTTTCTAGCTTTAAAAATTCATTTCTCTGGTATCAAATATTACTCGGTACAGTAAATTGTGCATTAATCTGCGTTGGAATTTTTAAAATCTGCACATTTGCATTTACGAGTATGCCGTAGTGAGCAACGTGTAAGAATGATTTCACCATTATGGCTCTGTGTTCTAAAACAGGAGACTACCTCAGGCCTATTGAATCAACACTGCAGTTTTAAAAAGAGGAACATTCATGTCGATAGCATCTGAAACTAAGTACCAGCTGAGATTTAAAGAACGAGTTTTTTTGTGGCTTGGTCGAAGGACCGACTCCATAACACGCCTCAATTGACTCAGGGCGTCACGAATCAGAATGGCAGTACGATAACTGAGCCACCCTTCTCGCCATTTTGTTTCAGCCGTTCTCTGTACACAAATGGTGGCGAGTTGCATTTGGATGTGTCAAACCTTCACATGTGCTTTCTTACAAAAATGCTACTCAGATGTCTTAACGAAATATCAACAAACTAATCTACCAAAATAAAAACCAAACCGCCTTCATTCACAAATTATAATTTTTACTTCAATGCACGATGCTTTTCGAGTCCAGGGGGCTCATCTACAGGAGCTTGATCAGTCTGCATCATTTTTGGAATTAGGAATCCTACTGGTCATGTTAACAGTACAAAGGTAATTACAAAGTGGCACTTTGTGAGTCAAAGCATCAGATTCGAACACTTTGACAAATCCTCAGTAGCTTATCATATGAACCTTAACAGACTAAGTGACTTTCACAACAGCCTAATTGTTCACAAAGTAATGGTAGGAAACTTGATTTGGTAGAGCAATTAGAAATAATGATGCTAAAAGAAAATTTTCCAGAAACACGTTAAATGAGCAAACAGAGTTTACCAAGCCACAGTTTTTAAGCAATTTCAAAGGTTTATTTTTTCATTAAGAAACAAATATTTAATATTGCACCAATTTCATACATGAGGTCACATCTGGTATCCACTTGTTTCACAAGTGATATCTATGTATAAATAATAATAAAACATCTTCGTATCATCTTAGAAATAAGACCACCGTATATGTAGAAATTTATCAGCTTTATATTTGACTTGTTTGAATTATGTTTACAAATGTGCTGCAGGACGAGAAGTGTATATATGTTTATAAATGTGGCTACTTATAAGATACTTAAGAAAGTTCTGTAAAAATTGTAATCACAATATTCCACTTTGTAATATGCCTATGTTCTCTTAATACAACCAGGAGTAAATGACGATTTGTGACTGAAGGCGATTTCTTTTTTATTTTACCAAAGTAATACAGCCACGGAAGCAATGATGCCAAAGAATAACGTTAAAGTAGTCCAGACATAGTGCTGTTGAAAATAGCCGTAAATCCGAGAAGATTTAGTACGAAAAATCTAAGTATTAAACACTGATAAAGACGTTTTACTTAAAGGATTGCTGCCTACAATGCGTGAACCTTACCAACACACAATATTTTTATTTTGTTTCTCTTTTAGTTTTGTTAGTTGCCGCTTTACTCCCGTACGTTGACGCGAGTAAACGTAATTCTCACTGGAGCGCTGAGAGAATTCATTATCAGCTGGCTAGTGTTCTTGTTCAAACATTCTAGTACCCTATCGATGACGGCACAGTGATAAACGTCTTGGCGATGTGAACCTCGCAAGAGAACGCGACATGCACTTTCACGATTATGTAAGGCTTAAAATAAATTCCTTTAATCGATAGGCGCATTATACTATCGTTCAAGCGCATGAAGTCATACTTGTAGCGCCAATTGAAGGAGAACGCGGATTTCGCAATATCAGAACAGATAGACTAGAGTCAAGACCTCATAGCAGATAGAATTCGTCTTTTTTAACGGGACGAAATCGGAAGACATAAATGTAATTTAAATGGGTTAGTTACTGTTTTAAGCATAGATAAATGACGTAGCGGAAGCTTCGTGAAGCTGTTCGGAGATGATTGTGTTGTCTACAGGAAGGTTGTGACGTCAGAGGGCAGTAGCAAGATGCAAGAAGGCACAGAGAGGACCGACTGTGGGCCCTGGGTCTGCCAGTTGATCTTGAATGTAAATAAATGTAGTACACTGAACACAAATAGACCGAGATACACATTAGTGTACGATTGCGCTATTGGCGAAACAATGGGAGCACCAATACGTGCTGATGTGAAGTGGAGGCCCCACAAAAAAACTACTTGCTGGAAAAGCAGATGCCAGGCAGACATTTGCTGGGAAAATCCTCAGGAAGGCACAAAAGAAGTGGCCTATGAAACACTCGGTACATTCCATAAACAGTCAGTCCACACGTTACGTCCTTCCGTGTTGCTCTCTGTCTGGGTGAATCTTTATAAAACTGTCTACCAAAAATTCTCAAAAATGATTACCAAACAAACTAATTCCTGACTTAAACTCGTCTTCTGTGCAAAACTTTGACTGGACTGAATTACACAAAGACTTTATGTGATTTGCTTAACATTGTCTACAAATCGAAGCTCACTGTTTCTATAAAAATTCAATGCTACACTGAATGCAACCTGACTTGTGATATATACATGCAACTGAAATTGCAAAGAAATTCCAGGGCCTAAACTGTGTTTTCACTTACCTTGTGTCGTGACAGAGATTTTTGCAGAGGGTGGGAATTTTGAGTAGTAAGAAACGACTTCAGCCAAAATTCAAATGAAACTCTATATGGAGAAGTAATGCTTTAAAAATCAACTGAATGTTCTCAATAGTATTTCCATACTTCCCATACTTTAATAAATAACTTTAAGCATGGCGAATCTCGTCTTCCTATCAAAGTAGTCAATAAAACAATCCTACTATCTGAGCATCGTTAGTACAATGCTACACAGTTGCGTGCTTACGTCAATCTCTTGACATTTCAGAAGAGTTACAAATAATCTCCTTAGCTTCTCGCTTCCTAATTGGTTCAAAAATATTCATATTCCAATTCGATCAATCTCATATTACATTTACAAAGAAAGTTTCCTGACAATTTTCCAAAATACTTTTGCTACTCAACACTGCTCAGCTTAGAATGTGTGTAACTTAGCCAGCGTTCTCAGGCAGAGGCGGTGTAGCAACAAAAAGATATTGAAGCACTAGTCAAAGATTACTCAGCTCTCTGTGAGCTATGCATATCGATATTTACGTAAGATACAGATTTTACAGGATGACAAAAATAATGTGCATACCTCACAACATATCGTAAAGAAATCGGAGAAATTAAGAGCCCATACATTTTCTTTCCAAGCGACAGAAGTAAAGAAACGAGACGCGAGCACTTTTTTATTTGCAGTAGTCTATAGTCGACCTATTATTTTGTCAAACGAGCACCAGTTTCGGTATCAAGTAACCACAAACGTCAAACTCAGTTACCGATGTACGTGTGACGTTACACAGATCAATGCAACACCGACTTGGGTCACTGAGTTTGACGACTGCGAGCTTGGAGGGGGGGGGGGAGGAAGGGGGGGGGGGGGAGGGAGTGACATGATGCTACTTAATATCGAAAATGATAATCTTTTCATAGAATGCAGGCCTTCGCGGCTGGTATTTTCGTTACTGAACAGTTGTGGACCTTAGTGCTAAATAAAACAAACAAACAACGCCAATTCTTCCCCACTACACGTTCTGTAACATACGTCAGCGCGACAAGTGATCTCAGGTAACGCTCTAATAACGTCACGAAACGAACGCCACGTGGATACGTACGAACAGTTCGTCTTGCTGAGATTGTTTCACTCTAACTCATTCCTGGGTCGTTAAAGCCTCTGAAGATGTGGAAGCGTGAGCCAGAGACTTAAGCCTTTAACCATGGAAGAGGATGTAGATGAAGATGAAATGGGAGATATTATACTGCGTGAAGAGTTTGATAGAGCACTGAAAGACCTGAGTCGAAACAAGGCCCCTGGAGTTGACAACATTCCATTAGAACTACTGACGGCCCTCGGAGAGCCAGTCCTGGCAAAACTCTACCATCTGGTGAGCAAGATGTATGAGACAGGCGAAATACCCTCAGACTTCAAGAAGAATATAATAATTCCAATCCCAAAGAAAGCAGGTGTTGACAGATGTGAAAATTACCGAACTATCAGCTTAATAAGGCACAGCTGCAAAATACTAACACGAATTCTTTACAGACGAATGGAAAACTGGTAGAAGCCGACCTCGAGGAAGATCAGTTTGGATTCCGTAGAAATGTTGGAACACGTGAGGCAATACTGACCTTACGACTTATCTTAGAAGAAAGATTAAGGAAAGGTAAACCTACGTCTCTAGCATTTGTAGACTTAGAGAAAGCTTTTGACAATGTTGACTGGAATACTCTCTTTCAAATTCTAAAGGTGGCAGGGGTAAAATACAGGGAGCGAAAGGCTATTTACGATTTGTACAGAAACCAGACGGCAGTTATAAGAGTCTAGGGGCATGAAAGGGAAGCAGTGGTTGGGAAGGGAGTGAGACAGGGTTGTACCCTGTCCACGATGTTATTCAATCTGTATATTGAGCAAGCAGTAAAGGAAACAAAAGAAAAATTCGGAGTAGGTATTAAAATCCATGGAGAAGAAATAAAAGCTTTGAGGTTCGCCGATGACATTGTAATTCTATCAGAGACAGCAAAGGACTTGGAAGAGCAGTTGAACGGAATGGACAGTGTCTTGAAAGGAGGATATAAGATGAACATCAACAAAAGCAAAACGAGGACAATGGAATGTAGTCGAATTAAGTCGGGTGATGCTGAGGGAATTAAATTAGGAAATGAGACACTTAAAGTAGCAAAGGAGTTTTGCTATTTGGGGAGCAAAATAACTGATGATGGTCGAAGTAGAGAGGATATAAAATGTAGACTTGGAATGGCAAGGAAAGCGTTTCTGAAGAAGAGAAATTTGTTAACATCGAGTATAGATTTAAGTGTCAGGAATTCATTTCTGAAAGTATTTGTATGGAGTGTAGCCATGTATGGAAGTGAAACATGGACGATAAATAGTTTGGACAAGAAGAAAATAGAAGCTTTCGAAATGTGGTGTTACAGAAGAATGCTGAAGATTAGATGGGTAGATCACATAACTAATGATGAAGTATTGAACAGAATTGGGGAGAAGAGGAGTTTGTGGCACAACTCTACAAAAAGAAGGGACCGGTTAGTAGGACATGTTCTGAGGCATCAAGGGATCACAAATTTAGCATTGGAGGGCAGCGTGGAGGGTAAAAATCGTAGAGGGAGACCAAGAGATGAATACACTAAGCAGATTCAGAAGGATGTAGGTTGCAGTAAGTACTGGGAGATGAAGCTTGCACAGGATAGAGTAGCATGGAGAGCTGCATCAAACAAGACTCAAGACTGAAGAGCACAACAACAACAACGCTCATCAAAACAGTATCGCTGATAGTGTGTTGTATAACGCAAAAAAATTTTAAAAAAAGTTTCTGATCTCATTGGTAGCTAAGCAAACCGACAGTTTGTCAAAAATATGTAACTGCAGAAACGATAGTGGTACCAGAAACACACTCCGTGTAGTGGTTTATGGGCTGTAGATGCAGATATAGAAAGGCATGCAGCCGCCCTAGGCCATATCTGGACACGGAAACTGCAGCTACTTGGTCCGGATGTGGCGTCGCCTGCCGCCCTAATTGCAAGTGCTGGGGGAGGAGTGGGAGAGTGAAATGGGTGTGCCGCGTTGGGGGGGGGGGGAGAATTTGGGGAGGGGGGTGACGTCTCTATAATTAGACGGCGACTGCAAAAACAAAAACGGAGAAACAGGCGCGCTGGTGTGGTCTGCTGCAGCTGCGTACGGTCGGCGCGTGGCCGTACCAGCAGGATGTGCGTTCCGAGGAGGTCGCCGACGTCTCAGACACCGCTGCCCCCTGCACGAGGTGCCCAACGTTTGGACAGCGTGTAATGTACACTTGAGAGTCATGTCATTACGATATCCTTCATGTGATAAGTGTTATCGGCATAAACAAGATTATCACCGCACCAACTACACGATCAGTAAGTGCTCGCCGGCCGCGGTGGCCTAGCGGTTCTAGGCGCGCAGTCCGGAACCGCGCGACTGCTGCGGTCGCAGGTTTGAATCCTGCCTCGGGCATGGATGTGTGTGATGTCCTTAGGTTAGTTAGGGACTGATGACCACAGATGTTAAGTCCCATAGTGCTCAGAGCCATTTGAACCATTTTTTTGTAAGTGCTCTGCATCTAAACGTACACAGACCGCTGCACCGTGCACGGTGGAGGTACTACTCGAGAATAATAACAATTATTTTCGTTCCATTGCAGTCACGCACGGAGGAAACGAAAAATGGCTTTCATACGCCTCCACCGGATGAACCCGAGCTCCACCGGCAAAACATTCAGAGGTAATATATACTAAGACGGTATCTGTTCTTTCGGACATGTTCGAAAGAACAGATACCATCTTAGTATATATATATATATTTAAGGCTCACCGGCTACTTGACCATCTTCTTCTTCTGTGCGAATGCACAAACAGTGCCCCAACCCTTACGGGAAACGGCAACGCGCCGCGAGTATGAGTATAATGGGCAGGGGCACTACGAATGTAATGCAGGACAATACGTTGAGATGTGGGTTTCGCGGGAGGCGTACCAGAGAGAAATCCCTGCAGTCGCACCATCCTCTGTGTCCTCGGTGGCTCAGATGGATAGAGCGTCTGCCATGTAAGCAGGAGATCCCGGGTTCGAGTCCCGGTCGGGGCACACATTTTCATCTGTCCCCGTTGACGTATGTCAACGCCTGTAAGCAGCTAAGGGTGTTCATTTCATTGTAATTTCATTCAGAGGTATTTCCTGGGTCTTTTCGTGTGAGCGATCCGTCGTTTCGCGTGGCTTGTTGCTGAGTAGATATGAGGAGCATCGTTTCAAATCGCATTAAGTGCACAGATCATAATTCTACAGGAAGCGAGAAAAACATTTCGCTTCCTAACCAAATGAACTGTGACAAAATTCTTGACGGCAGGACCTTAGTGTGTTCCAGAATTAGTCACATTTGAAATCATTTCCCAATCAATGAATGCGCCATTTTAATCTTTAAACTGCACTTAATACGTTTTGAACCTGTTCACTGAACAAAATGCGTTTTGACCCAATCACGTTTTCGCATAATATGGTCTGAAACTTTCATTTCAATTTTGTATTGCTTTTATTGTTGGACACAGGCAATGACATAAGAAAATAAAGTCGTTAACTTATTGTTGATGGTAGATCGATATGTTACAGTCCTTCTTTCTCGTGCAAGAGAAGAATCGGGTGCCAGACTCTTGCTGCCCACAATAATGACTTACTCAACTATTTACTACCGCCGAATGACAACGACGTCTCAAAAACAGTGCAACATTTAACGCGTTAGTAGCAGTATTGTTAACAACAATGTAAATTATATAATGCGACACAACAATGTAATTTCGACTGCCCTGTTCTGCGTAATGATTTCCTGTTATTCGTGGTTCTGGAGATGTAATTTTCATCGTGAGTCCACGATCTTTTCCCGCTTGGTTCGTCACGCTGTAAACTTTAATTTTTGCTTTCGCCAGATACAATACTGGGATGCTTCCACACTTGAATCTGCCTTCTTTTTGATTACAAGGCGGTTCAAAATTACTTAAATGTGCATCTCGACTGAAGTACCTAAAGCCAAATACATTTCCTCGCGTCATGACTGCAGATGGTAAAGCTCAAATTAAGTGTAAAAACGATCACTGATGCAATCTTTCCCACACAGATAACACATCAATGCACCGACATTACAAACTGCGCTGAAATGGCCATTCGTAAAGTACATCTGATGTTATTACTTAACTGAACTTCCTCTTCCAGCTGTCTTTTGGTTTTCGTAGCTCTAATTCTCATTCTGCTTCCTTTCGGTCGCTCTCTCACGGGTAAATGGCCCCGCATGGTGATCAGAAGAGCACAGTCATGCAGTCGACACAATACTGCGAGCTCCAAGATCAAAATACTGGGATCAGCCAACAAAAGAGCGGGCTAATAATGCAGGCTAGGGAATATGTCGAGAACATAACACATTTTGGACCGTCAGGTGCGGTGTACATAATACGATTAGATTCGGTTCATGTTTTTAACACTAAGTTACTATGGGAAAGATTACGAAATGACCCGATCTGACTCATCAGCGTTAATGAGCATACCATAAATGGGGTGTAAATGCATCAGATTGTATTTTGACCTTGGCTACATTTAATACGTTTTGAAACGATGCTCCTCAATTTCAATGTTGCTTTATTTCATTTCTTACCCCACTTCACACTGGTGAAAACTCCTGCGATATGTAGTCATCAAACCGTACAACACTAAACGCACAGCTATGAAACAACCGTCAGACGAAGCACGAACGCTCTTATCACGGTGTGTTCAGTCTGTTCTGTCATGCTTTCCCGGCTGTGACAGTCCTAACTACTAGGCCCATATGGGTACTGATCCGAGTGTCATAAACTGGACTCTTCACATGCCCCCAGAAGAAGAGGTCCAGCAGTATCATTTCTGATGACGGAGCTGGCCATGAAACAGGACCACCGTGAGCAATCCATTGCTGTCCGAATGAAACGCAGTTGCCCTGTATAGAGCTACCGGAGGCAATGGGTCTCGTTAGAGTTGGCATCCTTATCTTTTTCCCCCTGATTACGAGAGGTGCGCAATAGTTTTGCAAGTCGAGCTGCTCTTTTGCTACTGGATTCCACTGGAGACTGTTCAAGTGATTGAGCAACTGTGGTACAGCTTTTCTCTCCCGTTTTCTTACGTCCATCAGGCGGCCTGACTTTGACACTGCCTGAAGCAACACCACGTTTCCCCCGATCAAGCTGGTTTGCTTTGCAAGGTGAAGACATGCCAAAGAGATTTCTAAGCGCAATTCTCAAAAATGAACACACAGAAACACACACACACGTCACTACTCGCTCCGTAGCACACACAAATACACACAAACACACATACGTCATTATCCGCTCCAGAACACTGTAACTGTGTCCGATCATGCACTGAAGCGCCAAAGAAACTGGTGTAGGCATGCGTTTTCAAATACAGATGTATGTAAACAGGCAGAATACGGCGCTCCGGTCGGCAACGGCTATATAAAACAGCAAGTGTCCGGCGCAGTTTTTAGATCGGTTACTGCTCCTACAATGGTACGTTATAAAGATTTAAGTGATTTTGAAAGTGGTATTACAGTTGGTGCACGAGCGATGGGACATAGCATCTTCGAAGTAGCGATGAAGTGTGGATTTTCCCGTACGGCCATTCCACGAGTGTACCGTGAATGTCAGGAATCCGGTAAAACATCAAATCTCAGATATCGCTGCGGCCGGAAAAAGATCCTGCAAGAACGGGACAAACGACGACTGAAGAGAATCGTCCATCATGACAGAGATGCATCCCTTCCGCAAATTGCTGCAGATTTCAGTGCTGGGCTACCAACGAGTGTCAGCGTGCCAGCCATTCAACGAAACATCATCGATATGGGCTTTCGGAGCCAAAGGTCAACTCGTGTACCCTTGATAACTGCACGACACAAAGCAGACGAAACCCAGGTCAAATTGTATCAGCGGATGGACGTGTACGGGTATGGAGACAACCTCATGAATCCATGGACCCTGAATGCCAGCAGGGGACTATTCAAGCTGGTAGAGGCTCTGTAATGGTGTGGGGCGTGTGCAGTTGGAGTGTTATGGGACCCCTGATACTTCTGGATACGACTCTGACATGTGACACGTACGTAAGCATCATGTGATCACCTGCATCCATTCACACGATATTGCAGTGCCTGTGTTATTCTGATTAGAATGGTTGGTTGGTTGGTTGATTTGGGGGAGGAGACCAAACTGCGAGGTCATCGGTCTCATCGGATTAGGGAGGGATGGGGAAGGAAGTCGGCCGTGCCCTTTCAAAGGAACCGTCCCGGCATTTGCCTGAAGCGATTTAGGGAAATCACGGAAAACCTAAATCAGGATGGCCGGAGGCGGGATTGAACCGTCGTCTTCCCAAATGCGAGTCCAGTGTGCTAACCACTGCGCCACTTCGCTCGGTCTGATTAGGATGCAAAGTTCCTTTGGACATTCGTGCCTACATGCGTGCATCGTAACCAGAATAACAGGCACTGGAATATCGCATTTCTGTACAGATACCGGGTAAGCGACTTTCACGTACAACGTTTGACCTGTACAGGAACATACATAATAGATATAGTCTCCACGTCGTAGAAGTATGGTTGACAACATGTAGAAGTTTGGGTCTGGCCGTGAATTGCGTACGGATAACCATACGGTAAGGCGACCGCTCGCGATAACCGGGAAATCCGGGTTCGAGTCCCGGTCCGGCACGAATTTTCATTGCTGTCATTCCATTCTGCAGCTGATGGTTGTCATTATTCGCAATTGCGAATACATTTAATGCATACGTTCATATCCATTGTGTATTCGGACGGACTAGGGCAATTCCAGCAGGACAATGCGACACCCTGCAAGTCCAGAATTGCTGCCGAGTGGCTCCAGGAATACTCTCCTGAGTTAAAGCATTTCCACTGGCCACCAAACCCCCAGACATGAACATTATATTGAACATATTTGGGATGCCTTGCAACGTGCCGTTCAGAAAAGATCTACACACCCTCTCGTACTCTTAAGGATTTATGGACAGCCCTGCAGGATTCATGGTGTCAGTTCCCTCCAGCACTACTTGAGTCATCAGTCGAGTCCATGCCACGTCCTGTTGCGGCCTTGTGCGTGCTCGCGGGGGCCTTCACGATATTAGGCAGGTGTACCAGTTTCCTTGGCTCTGCAGTGTATTTCCACAACTGTAGGAAGTCAGGCAGGGCACAGGGAATTCTTACAGAGGTCGCCCGCGCAGGACGGCGTAGGCGAGCCTTCCCGCAGCGCAGCGCGCGACGCCGCTGGCCGAGAGAGCAGAGGATTACGTCTGCGCGGCGCAGCGGGCCGTGGCGGCGGGCCGCGGTCCCCCAGAAGAAAGCAGCCAGCAGCCGCCAGCCACCAGCCACCAGGCAGAAGCGATTCGCGGCGGCTCGCCTGCCCGTGGCGTCCCGCCCCCTCTCCCTCCATCCCGCCCGGACCGCGCCGGGTCCTCTCGCCTCGCCAGGCAGTACCCTCAACCCGTAGCTCGGCCACCACTGGCAACAAGTGTTGCCATACAAGGTGCCTCAAACCTTTTGGGTCAAAATCGAACAGATGATAGTGAGTCCACAACCGATTATATTGAGATAGTGTACCAATGGTCAGAATCTTATAATAACTGTTTAAAGCGACCACCACCAATTTCAGTGCAAGTGTGCACGTACTGAAACGGCGCTTGCTGTTCTGCAGCACTCTCGCAAAGATCCCGGGTGTCTGCTGTACACTAGAGCGGACAACGGCTGATAAACAGCGTTCACCCGTGGCCACCAAACAGACATAATGTACACATCTTACTTGTTAGCTCATAGCACTTGTGTCACGTGACGACCACAAGCATCGCATCGGCGCGTACCATTATCCCTGGTGTCAGCTGTCCATTGCTCAGACAGCTTGTGATGTGTCCATGTTGAGGTGTGTCAGTGTGTACAGTGCATGACGCGTAGTCAAAGATGGAACGTTACTGGTCGCGAGAGTTGGCAGAAATGCATTTCATGCACAATGCCACAGGCTGTAGTGACTGTAAAGCAGCAAATGTACAGGGAACGCTGTATCAACAGGTCCCATCCTAAATGGAAGAAGTTCATCTTTGTGGTCACTAACTTACGAGGGACAGGGTCGTTCACGACACAGAGAGCCGGCCAAGGTTACCGCCAAAGACATTTCCGAAAACCAGACTTACAGGAGATGGTGTTGGATCGTGTGGCCGTCCACCCAGCAATAAGCACCCGTCAACTTGTTCGTGAAATGCACACTTCGAAAGATGTGTGTGGAGAGTACTGGTTAGTTGGTTGGCTGGTTTGAGGGGACGAGACCAAACAGCGAGGTCATCTATCCTACCGGATTAGGGAAGGGTGGAGAAGGAAGTCGGTCGTGCCCTTTCAAAGGAACCATCCCAGCATTTGCCTGAAGCGATTTAGGGAAATCACGGAAAACCTAAATCAGGGTGGTCGGACGCGGGTTTGAACCGTCGTCCTCCCAAATGCGAGTCGAGTGTGCTAACCACTGCGCCACCTTGCTCTGTAGGGTACTGGTTAGACAGGTATTACACCCATATCATAAAGAAAGTGTGTAAGCACTGGGACCACTGAATTATGAGCCCCGCGTTCACCTCTGTCAATGGATTATCCACCGCCGTGCCGAAGTTCGTACAGTTTTTTTTTTTTGTATTCTTCACGGTTCACATCTCTTTCACCTATGATGCTGTTTTCAACAGCCGCAGCATGTCTGGAACGAACCACCAACAACGATTCTCTGTCAACATATAAGCGGGCATTGTCCAAGATCATCAAATCGCACCTTATTTGCTGTCTCCCTGTTTCACTGGCGCACGTTACTTGGTTTTCCTGCGAGACGTGCTGCCACAGTTCTCGCACACTGGGGAAGCATGTGGTTTTAACACGACGGTGCACCAGCCCACTTCGATTTTAATGTTCGACGGCACCTGAACAACACGTACCCTCACACGGTTCGATCGGAAAGGCAGGTCCTGTCCCACGGCCAGCACGACCGTCGGATCTCACATCTCTGGACTGTTTCCTCTGGAGTTACAGCAAGACATTGGTGAACGAAACCCCCGTAGAAACGGATGAAGACCTGCTTGCTATGGTCCATCCTGCCTGCCACCGAACAGGTGGAAACTCAAATCAAGATGATTTCCAGTCTGCTTCTTCAGTAGGCTCTAAGGGGAGATAGTAACCGTCCGGGATGGAGTCACTTTGTTTATGCCATGAAGTCACGACGCTCAGAAGCGAGCACAACGATTTGTGATATCAACTCCTCGATATATCGTATGAATTATGCCAACACTGACCAAATGTTTGACATACACTCCTGGAAATGGAAAAAAGAACACATTGACACCGGTGTGTCAGACCCACCATACTTGCTCCGGACACTGCGAGAGGGCTGTACAAGCAATGATCACACGCACGGCACAGCGGACACACCAGGAACCGCGGTGTTGGCCGTCGAATGGCGCTAGCTGCGCAGCATTTGTGCACCGCCGCCGTCAGTGTCAGCCAGTTTGCCGTGGCATACGGAGCTCCATCGCAGTCTTTAACACTGGTAGCATGCTGCGACAGCGTGGACGTGAACCGTATGTGCAGTTGACGGACTTTGAGCGAGGGCGTATAGTGGGCATGCGGGAGGCCGGGTGGACGTACCGCCGAATTGCTCAACACGTGGGGCGTGAGGTCTCCACAGTACATCGATGTTGTCGCCAGTGGTCGGCGGAAGGTGCACGTGCCCGTCGACCTGGGACCGGACCGCAGCGACGCACGGATGCACGCCAAGACCGCAGGATCCTACGCAGTGCCGTAGGGGACCGCACCGCCACTTCGCAGCAAATTAGGGACACTGTTGCTCCTGGGGTATCGGCGAGGACCATTCGCAACCGTCTCCATGAAGCTGGGCTACGGTACCGCACACCGTTAGGCCGTCTTCCGCTCACGCCCCAACATCGTGCAGCCCGCCTCCAGTGGTGTCGCGACAGGCGTGAATGGAGGGACGAATGGAGACGTGTCGTCTTCAGCGATGAGAGTCGCTTCTGCCTTGGTGCCAATGATGGTCGTATGCGTGTTTGGCGCCGTGCAGGTGAGCGCCACAATCAGGACTGCATACGACCGAGGCACACAGGGCCAACACCCGGCATCATGGTGTGGGGAGCGATCTCCTACACTGGCCGTACACCACTGGTGATCGTCGAGGGGACACTGAATAGTGCACGGTACATCCAAACCGTCATCGAACCCATCGTTCTACCATTCCTAGACCGGCAAGGGAACTTGCTGTTCCAACAGGACAATGCACGTCCGCATGTATCCCGTGCCACCCAACGTGCTCTAGAAGGTGTAAGTCAACTACCCTGGCCAGCAAGGTCTCCGGATCTGTCCCCCATTGAGCATGTTTGGGACTGGATGAAGCGTCGTCTCACGCGGTCTGCACGTCCAGCACGAACGCTGGTCCAACTGAGGCGCCAGGTGGAAATGGCATGGCAAGCCGTTCCACAGGACCACATCCAGCATCTCTACGATCGTCTCCATGGGAGAATAGCAGCCTGCATTGCTGCGAAAGGTGGATATACACTGTACTAGTGCCGACATTGTGCATGCTCTGTTGCCTGTGTCTATGTGCCTGTGGTTCTGTCAGTGTGATCATGTGATGTATCTGACCCCAGGAATGTGTCAATAAAGTTTCCCCTTCCTGGGACAATGAATTCACGGTGTTCTTATTTCAATTTCCAGGAGTGTAGATTACGATTTAGCAAATTATCAATATGCCAAAAGAAACTGAAAGAAAAGAAGTTATCAAGTTTGAAAGACGAATCTCTTATTAATTTATTGTATAAAAGCGTGTCGTGACCTGCTCACTTACCGTAACGTATAGCTCTGTCGTGGCTATAGAATTTTATAGATGTAAGAAGTCGCAAGGCTACGAGGAAAGGAGAGAAAGGTTAATAGTAAGAGGATGCATAAGGCGTGATGCCAGGCTCCTTGGGAAGTAAGACTTATCGACAGCCTGCTGGGGAAACGACACATTCGGACGGCAAAGTGACTAACGGATGCAGGCCTACAGCCAGGATGTTCGAGAAAGCTCTAGGAGGTTCAGGAAAGATTACAGTAATTGGGAGGACCTTCGGTAGGTTCAGGAGAAAGGAACGCTGTCAGAGAAACTTGTCCAAAAAGTCTCTGAAAAATAAACGTATAGGCGATTAACGCACAGGGGGAGTGGGATTCAAATTCAAGGTGAAAGAAATCCATAGTAATTTTCTCTGATGAGATTGCTATACTCAGTAAAAGTGAAGAAGAATTACGGGAGCTTTTGTTAGCAAGCCCCTCTTCCGCAACAGCGGTTAAAACCAACTTAGTTTCAAAGGTTGGTAATGCTCACAACCTACACGAAGACAAACGATCGGACGTAAACACTGTGCCGGCCGGAGTGGCCGTGCGGTTCTATGCGCTACAATCTGGAGCCGAGCGACCGCTACGGTCGCAGGTTCGAAACCTGCCTCGGGCATAGATGTGTGTGATGTCCTTAGGTTAGTTAGGTTTAATTAGTTCTAAGTTCTAGGCGACTGATGACCTCTGAAGTTAAGTCGCATAGTGCTCAGAGCCATTTGAACCATTTTTTTGTAAACACTGTAACACTGTGCTGAGTCATAACACACGTAACTTCAGTTCAACTTCCAAAAGTAAGGTGAAGTGTAAATAACGCAAATGCAACGTAAGAAAAAGTACAAGAGGCAGCAAAATTTGGAAATTTGTATTACGTTCCTATGGGACCAAACTGCTGAAGTCATCGTTCACTTGGCTTACACACTACTTAATCTAACGTAAACTTATGCTACCGACAACACACACACCCATTCCCGAGGGAGGACTCGAACCTCCGACGGGGGAGAGCCACGCGAACCGTGGCGAGGCGCCCTTGACCACGCGGCTCGAGAAGCAGAAACACCGGCTTCAGATTCACGGCTAGTATTTACTATTACATAGTTTTACTGTTTGTGCTGCCAGTCGCACAGCACGGGGAACGGCTGTTATGGAATTTTTGTAAGTAATTCCACGCAATATGTGATTTCTCCCTCCGTTCCCATATTTATTGCATTTTATATGTTTCATTATTTTGGTAAATTTTGGTGTCTGGTTGTGATGTCCGTTTTTTCGGATTGTTTTAGGTCCCTTTTGCTCTTTTGACACAGAACCTTTGGTTCCATGACAACATAAGCGATTTTATTTGTAAGTAACGTCCTGTTCTCTCTTTTTTAATTTGTTTTAATTTTGAAATTTTAGGCGCGTAATTTCTTATCTGATATTTTAGGCTTATGGATTGTAACAAAATATTTTTATTGTTGCAGTTTACACCAGATGGTGAAACTGTAACTATTCTGAAAATGGTCGTGTATCCAACAAAAGATCGTGGATTAAGCAACTGTCCTGCGGTTTTCTTAATTTTACAAAAAAGGCAGAGGTTGGAATACATCCAACAAATATTTGAGGACGATGTACGTGGGCTGCAAGAGTTGCTCTGAGATAAAGAGGTTAGTGCAGGAGAGGAATTCGGGGTGGGCGGCGTCAAACGAAAACAAAACCCGCACACGGCCAAGTCAGTCGGTACATGGGTTAAAAAAGAATCGCTATCATGAATGGGGCAGTGATCGGTAGAGAATAAGTAGTAACAAAGCCGAACTGTCGAGAGTAGTCACTGTAGAGAGATCCTTTGATGCTGATGCAGAAAAAACTGCGAGCCGGCAGTACACATCCGAAGGACGACAACTGAGTTTGTGGTAAGTATCCAAAAACAGTTTTCTGCCTGTTAAAGAATAATAAAATAACAATGATAAATAATGTCGAGTTTGTCTCAAGTAGTAGCAAAAATTAGTAGTATATTTTACGAGTCAGAATATGAAGAAGAACAAGCGCTGTCTCGCACTTGTCCCCTACTGTCAATGTTTCCGTTGAGAGCCCTGTCAGATTAAAATTGTGTACTCCATAGCGAAACCAACCGAAACTCGTGGCTTTTGTGGACAGTGTTCTTCTCCGGTGAGCTCCCCCGATCTGGCTTGTGAATCACCCTCACAACTTCATCGCTTCCTTTCTTCCTGGAGTAACAGCACAGCAAAGCATATTATAGGGCTTCCATAAAGGTTGGGGCTGGGAGAGAACTACTGACAACTGAAGATGTGAAGTCAGGAGTAATGCTTTGATAGGACTCTGTGGTAAAACTATTCACGCTAGAGTCCCGATATGGCTCAGTTTTTATCTTCGAGGAAGTGTCAGAATAGCGTACATCCCTCTGCACAGTAAAACAACCATTCTGAAGATTTACGACCGTGTCATCGTGTAACATCGTCTCTGGTTCTAGATGACTGTACTAGTAATGAAACATGTAGTCTGAATAGGTATCCGTATCCTGCTGATCGCTAAGTTGACGTTAAATCCTAATTTTCGTTCGTTCATTCATTTGTTACTTCCTTCTTCGATCGTTCATTCGTTCGTTCGTTCCTTCCTTCCTTCGGTTACCTAACGCTGTTACGCTTTATCCATCCATCGGCTCGTGTCAATCAGTACAATGACTCAGCGAAGCAGGCCACGATTTTTCTTCCACGCTCTTCGGTCGAAAAAGAGATTTCACAGGCCCTGGCGAAAGGTTGCCTGTGCTGCTGGCAGAGACAATTCTTCTCTCTTGATCCAGAGAAACTAAGAAATGTTCACTAGCAAGTATTATACATTGAGAGCCTCGCAGAGTGTGCCCTAAGCAAAACACACACATACACACACACACACACACACACACACACACACACACACACACACACTTCCCTTAGCGTATAAGTCTGGTTTCCGCATTACATTCTTGCGACACACACACACACACACACACACACACACACACACACACAAACCTTTCCTGTAGCGAATACGTCTGGTTTCCGCATTAGATTCTTGTGATACATTACCTGCTATGGAAAATGCATTGCGTTGGACAGGCCTTACAATACACTGCCGATTCCAGTATGAATTAGCTGATGTCTATCTGCTTCTCTTGTTGACAGTATTGCGATCAGTCTAGTGCATACGGCACGTACGACACACAATGAATCGAACAACATACAATGACCGCGTAACCTCAGGATTGGGATATCACTTTTACTAGGAAACGCTACAGATTCCGTAGATAATCAACAGCTCCGCTTCCACACAGATGGTGATTTTCTGTACTCTCAGAGTAGCGACGCGGCAGTATACTAGGATCACCGTCAGTCGTATAAGTGACTCTAGCAAGTCTGTAACAAAACATTCAGTGTTTCGCGTAAACATTAGTTTCGCTGTCAAGCACCAAAAAAAATAGTTAACATGAAGACTGGATACCACACCAATATTAAGCTAAGGATGCCACGCGTAGTGGAAACAGTGCAAGAAACGACGCAAGCGAACAGAATAACCAACATTTTTCATGCAGAATCGCTGACAGCTCTATTGATATGCGGTATCAAGTTAACGTTGGAGATGGCTTTTCTCAACGCAAGACAACAACCGCTGACCCTTTGGTTTGCCAAATCATCTCAAGCAAATAGCAGGGTGGTGGCTACAGCCGGCCGCTGTGGACGAGCTGTTCTAGACGCTTCAGTCGGAAACTGCGCTGCTGCTACGGTCGCAGGTTCGAATCCTGCCTCGGGCATGGATACTTGTGATGTCCTTAGGTTAGTTAGGTTTAAGTAGTTCTAAGTCTAGGGGACTGATGACCTCCGATGTTAACTCCCATAGTGCTTAGAGCCATTTAAACCATTTGGTGGCTACAACAAGATCATAGCCGGTTTCCTCCCCCATCCCTATCCAGCCAAAGGATTGCTGTGTGTCTAATCACACAATGTCGGCAAAACATCAAACACTAACTTTCTTTATTTATTTCTCTTTTTCCTTTCCTTTCGTCTGTTTCGTCCTCCATCACCAGACATACGAGCAGAGTTCTTACGGCAAAGGGCAGAATGATGGATAACACAAAACGGATGTTGCAATGATGTTTCCTGTTAACCGATGCACATCCGAAACGATACGTAGACATTTTTTTTCGTTTCTTCCTTTGACACGTAACCAATTCTCCTGCAACAGTTGCCCGAAACTGAAAATCTTTGTTCGACTCTGAGATGCTTTTCATTCACATAGTACACTTATTCGTTCGGAACTCTTCGAAACTATTCCTATGATAACCTTTCGAAGTGATATAACAAGGCACGCTTGTATCACTTGATAGTGGGCGTGGTGCTGACATATATGAGTGGCGTTCTTGAAGAACCCGCTGTTATCTTCTGTAAAACAATTGGTTACCTTGTAAAAGAAGACCTTTCGTTTTTTATGGTTTATTGCCATTCCTAGATGTTTATGCTACGCAAATGTCACTAGAGAAGGCCAGAATAGTTGCTTAGCCTGTGTACTGCTGAAGTTGTCACGTAGCCCGATATTAGCTAAATTTAAACAGTACTGGCGATACTTAAACGATTGTCGGCTCGAGAACTACCTCCGTTGGCAAATAAATGGATCACAAAACAGCGAGTTGTCAAACATTTCTACGGTCGCAGGTTCGAATCCTGCCTTGGGCATGGATGTGTGTGATGTCCTTAGGTTAGTTAGGTTTGAGTAGTTCTAAGTTCTAGGGGACTGATGACCTAAGATGTTAAGTCCCATAGTGCTCAGAGCCATTTGAACAATTTTTTTTTTTTGTCAAGCATTTACCTGCAGTATATGCCACCAATAGAAATAATCGTTCATTTATTGAATTATTCTACCCTACTCTGTCGTACCTGTTTTTTTTCAGAACTACAAGACATAATTTCTACAGGAATGGTATTAGTCGGAACATACTACATTGCTGTTTTTTGCAGCTAATGCTACCTGCAAGCTTACAAATCCACATGCTCAAACATGTTCAGGTTTCCGCACTTGACACATCGAGCGCCGTCGTTAATTTTCGTCGTCGAAAGGAGGGAGTGCGCATGCTACACGGCTGTGTCCTTGTGGCGATCACGGTTTATGTTAACTTCGGCCAAACAGACATTACGATAGATTAAGGAGCACGCCTCATACATTATTTTAGGTTCTGTAGTACAATCCTGTATTCATTTTTCTGCAGTGTAACTCCTTACCGATAAGATTTCTGTCTGCATTAGTGAACCACGAACACTACTGGATTCCTCATCCCGTCGTTCTCGCTGGAAGCAGACGTCGCTGGAACTTCCAGAAGAGTTTCTACTCGCCTCGGAGTCTGCAGAAAGAGATCCATTCACTCTGAAAGTTATGAGCGCTTCTCTGTTTCATTTTTAGCCCACAAGGAAGTTTGTGAAGACTACTTCCGTCTGCTGTGTCTCGGCATTCATTCCATTCTCCTAACAGTGGTTTTTCTGAGACCGTACTGGAATCAGTGGCGGAAATTCCTACTGGAAAGTAAATAATATGACGTTTGCGTTAAAAGACGTTTTATGTTTTTAACAGCGTTGTGTGAAGCACGCTTATGAGCAGTTATATTAGTGGCAGATGGCTTGTTGCAGTGAGACCTCTGATGTAGCCACAGTGAATGGAATAGTTGGCGCCTTTCGTGACTGATATGTCGTTAGACCTTGGAAAAATTGTCCGTGTAACGGTCACACACAAGATGGGCAAGATGCGTCGTGCAACAGCAGATTTTTTTTATTCAAGAAGAAAATAATTTACGCAGTCGCAGCACGGTTATAGAAATAAACTCATTTCTAACATTTTATACTGTTTTTTGCTTTGTTAATGACCTTTCTTAAAGGTTCTTGTTTACTTTACCTGCAGATGAAACTCGGCACCCGTAAAGCGCCGTATAACTCGTGACTTTGTCACGAATTTTATGTGTTTGAGAAAAATTTTAATATTTCAGTGAGAATAAATGTAGTCTTTCAACCTTATTTTCTACTACCATTGGCGCTCTCGCTCGCATATCGAAGTATATGTATATATATGGCTAGATGACGACAATAATCCCTTCTGTGTAGATACACACTTACGCTCGAACTCATACTGGCAAATGCTACGAGTATACAAGCTTAATGGGCAGGAACACTACGTCAGTTTGAGGACAGTTTGGAACTTTGTGTTTGATGGCCGAAGCGGTTAATGCAACCGCTGCTGAGAAGCAGAATCTTGAACATCCCAGCAAATTATTTCAGTGCCCACTAGCAGCCGTTATCTGTCTTTCCTTCGAGTCATATTCATTTAAACTTTGAGGCTTAAACAAAGGTTTCTGTCTTTTCGGGCATGTCCGAAAGAACAGACAGAAAACTAAATAAATTTGTTGGTCCTTGCCAACGCGTCGTCGGAATTCCACAGATGTTACTGTTTCGCTTGAGATTCAGAGCACTGTACTACACCGTGTTTGGATGCACATCGGTATCTTTAGGCTAGGTAGCGATAAGATAGTTATTACATGTGTATATCCTCTTAATAGTCTAGAATTTGATTTGTTGAAAGTGTCTACAATTTTGCCAACGGCACTACTGTAGAAATAGAGATGAGACGTGGCGAAATCTCTCAGTTTGACGTTTCCAGTATCGCGGGGGTATATTTTTGTCGCGAGTCGACAGTATGTAATATTTCCCACTGAGTCAGGAAGGCACAGTTTCTCCAGGAAGGCTGGCTGCTATTTCGAGATATGACGTGTCGCCCGCCGCCTTGGATATCAAGACGAAAAGTAAACACGCGTGTGGCGCAGCCTCGCTGATGTACGAAGCGCAAGAGCGCTTAAGCTCCAGTTTCACATTCAGCTGGCTGAAACAGGCGTCAGCTGGGGCTGAAGTAAGCTCGTCTGAAATATCAACAAGACACGCGACAGATTTAGTTATTTTTTTGTGAAACAGTGTTATCACATAGTTACAGTTTTTATTTGTACTAGTAAGATCGCAACAATGCATGCTACTTGTAAAAGACATATATTGTAACAGCATAAAAAACATAGTTTTATTTGCAGTGTTAATACTGGTTATCGGAAGCAAGACTAAATGCAAACTGAAGTCAAGATCAAAGCGAGCTCCGCTGTGTGCCACTGGAGAGAGTACCTAGGAAGAATAGGATTCACCAAACACAGCGCCAGCCGGGGTGGCCGAAAAAAAATAAAAAAAAAATAAAAAAGCGGTTCTATGCTCTACAGTCCGTAACCGTGCGATCGCTACGGTCGCAGGTTCGAATCCTGCCTCGGGCATGGATGTGTGTGATGTCCTGAGATTAGTTAGGTTTAAATAGTTCTAAGTTCTAGGAGACTGATGACCTCAGAAGTTAAGTCCCATAGTGCTCAGAGCCATTTGAACCATTTTGAACCACACACAGCGAATTAGACCGTAACGAGAACCTAGAAGCAGAAAACAAAATTTTCTTAATACTTTGAAATACATTGAGAACCAGGGTTCACTTATAAAAGATTAAGATCCATGAAATCAACATTTTACTGTGCTCTACTGTCCTGTCCTGAAACATTGAACGGAAATCAGAAAGGAACTGCACATCAAGGAAGAAAGGCTGGCGAGACAAATACTTCGTATCATTAAAGATAGAGGGGAGAAGAGCCAATGAACATACGGACAGAATTGTGCGAATATGTGTGTTCATATAATTAAAATCATTGTGAGGATCAAACATATTATCATCATTATTGCTATTGTTATTATAATATCAATTATTATTATTATTATTACTATTATTATTATTGACGTTAAAGACAGTAATAAACACCTGAAACAAGATCACTGTGCTGAATTTCATATTTTATCACATCTGATATTTCCCAGGCACCTAAACTGTGTAATGTATGTATGTGTAGATGCCAGTGAAGCAGACTTTATAGTCGTTTCAAGTCTCCACTGAGATCTTTTCGTACTGCGTCCATTGCGTCAAAAACCACTGGGACCATCTTCACCGTTTTACGCCAGAATCGCTGAAGTTCATTTCCAGATCTCTCTCTTCCAACTGCCTTTCGATGGTTGTGTTATTCTTACGCTATCGCCTGGAGTGGCAGCGTTTGCATCCATATCCAGAGATAAACAATACTCATGGCGATACATTAAAGCGTGTTCCATCTTCTTGTCACAGAGCCAGCACCCAGCATTATGGTAGAAATAGAGATTTAACTTCCAGAAAATCATCTGAAGATGAACCTGAAAAGGTTCGAAAACCGGTTTACGGAACAATAAATAATTATTCAAAAAAGTGAGTGGTTGTAGTTTTATGCATTTACATTCAATTAGCAGTCACGAGTTTCAGAATATCCGTAATGGGTAAGCTTAATCTGATTTACACTTTCTTTTTCTACACGATTGTGATGTTCAGCGTATTGTGCTCCAATGTTCGATCATTCCGAACAATTACAGTAGTTCCGTTCGAACGGTTTCGATCTTTTATTTTCCGATTATGACTTCGTTGCCGCTGTCAGATGGTATTTCCGGTATAAATTTTAATGTATCTAATATCACGTTAAGGGATACCACCGATATGAGTAGTAGTGGAGCCCATTCCGGAAGGCAATGTGCGTCAGTTTTGTGACCAGCCGCCAACGTGGCTTGTTCTCGCCTGTGTGTGTGTGTGTGTGTGTGTGTGTGTGTGTGTGTGTGAGGGAACATAAGTGGTGGCGGAATGCGGGTGAAGGCTAGGGCCTACGCAGCGTGAAAGCACCTCTTTGGGGCAGGCGCACTCAGGCAGCTGGTGCGGCGGGGGTGGCTCGTGGAAAAAACAGCCCTTCTGCGTCCTGAACTATAAAAACGCCGCCACGTCCCACGAAATACCGCGCCCTAAGCCGGCCAGCCTTAAGTAAGGAGCGCCGGACTGAATTCACAAGCTGCTCATCAGCCTCCCTACGCGTCAGGCGTCATCCGGGTTTACGGTCCGAAGTTAAGTCCCAGTCGCTCAACACTGTCACGCAAGCGAGAGTTTCCCACGGTGTGGCTTGCTCTTCCATACTCTTTAACTCACTCTCCATTAATTTCTTCTTTTTTTTCTTATGTTTACCTCCGTAAGAAACGAAGTCAGCATCTTGTTTCTGCAAAGCCTTCCCATTAGTTCATACTTTAATCTCGCCAGATTTTACACCACACTGTATGTCCGTGAGCGAGAAGAAAATCTGTGACGTAAAACGCTAGAAGGGAAACGCTGATCGAAATCTGGGTACTTTTGATCGGGAAAGAACGAAACGCAATGCCAATCACAAGGAAAGACAACCTTTAAGGGAAAGTTCTAACGCACGTCTCGAGAGATATATCGTTGCAATAGCTCGTTAGCTCAGACAGTTAACAACAGACATCTGAAGTTGAAAGTGAATATTAGAACAATATACCGAATAATGAAAGTTCGTGGTATTTGTTTACTGCAGCAGTATGCAGTTTTCTTCGGCCGCTTTGCACTAATAGGGGACTTACTTAGAAACACCCAGAATAAATTAGCAGTGCTGTCATTACATTTGTTACTAGAAATACTATTGTTTACTATTTAATTAAAATACTGTAGGCTTCTTGTATGTGGAATAATTCGTGCTCGATCGTGTGACCGGGAAAATCCGATGCAGTTAATGAAAACTTTGCGGAATTTAGCGCAAAATTTTGATTACTTACAGTCAAGTCAGCGCCCGAGTGACGTGGCTTATCTTTCGTTTTCCTGCTATATCCGTAGGGACTTCAGAAAGTATGTCATACGTTTCGTCCCACGCTAATACCATTATGCAACAAGAGTAGCGCGCTGTCAGAAGAATTTTCCAGGTGCCTTGCAAACATATTTCTACTGCGGTACGAATAACAAGTGCATCACAGTGTGTATATGAAATACCGCAGTAACTGCAAAATATATGCTCTAGAGTTGAAGTACGTGGAACAGTACGATTCTTGTGAACAAATCATCTTAAATGCATACAGATTTACTGTGAAATTCTGATTGTATATGGACAAAATGCAACGTCAGGTCCACCCTTAGTGAAATGGTGCAAACAATTTAAAAAATGGCTCTGAGCACTATGGGACTTAACATCTGATGTCATCAGTCCCCTAGAACTTAGAACTACTTAAACCTAAGTAACCTAAGGACATCACACACATACATGCCCGAGGCAGGATTCGAACCTGCGACCGTTGACCGTTGCAGTCGCGCGATTCCAGACTGAAGCGCCTCGAACCGCTTGGCCACACCGGCCGGCTGCAAATAATTTAACCAAGGTCGCACACATATAGGTGATGCTCATACGCCATTTAGTACGGGTCTAGCCACTTTGTGATTTTCATTTTTTCAGCAAGCTGAAAGATCAAATGGGGGGAAAGAGATTTTCCAACGATGAGGAAGTACACGCAGCGGTTTTCCAATGGCTGCGTGACCAAACAACTTCTGTCGTCAAGGAATTCAACGACTGGTACAACGTTACGACCGTTGCTTGCGAAGACTTGGCGATTATGTTCAGAAATAATGTCATGTTCCTGCGACAGTTTCAAGTATAGTAAAGCATTAAATAAAAGTTTCTTGCCCAGACATGATAATCTGTATCTTACTTTTGGAAATCCTCTCATAGATAGGATTCACAGCAAATGTTGATGCGGAGATGAAGCAGCTACCAGCAGCTATATTGCCTAAGATTTTTTTGGGTCTCATCCTCCGGTCAGAAGTACAGAGGCATTCAATAAGTAATCCAACACATTTTTTCTAAAAGCAGGTTAGTTTATTCATCATTCCAGTACACCATATTATTCCTTACTCTTTTGGCTATGAAACCCTAGTTTCCATCATGATCTCCTTTCAACGTGACGCCCTTACGCACCTTACTGGGAGGGCTTGTTTGCCCATCTTGGCACCACTCTGTTGGTCGACGTCGGAGCCAGTGTCTTACTGCATCAGTAGCCTCGTTGTCATCCGCGAGTTTGTCATCAGACCGCGCTCTCGTGATGTCAGCCTTCACTACATCACCTCAGTGATTTTAATATTATTGGCTTTCGAACAACACCTCTCATGCAATGAAATACAGGGTGATTCAAAAAGAATACCACAACTTTAGGAATTTAAAACTCTGCAACGACAAAAGGCAGAGCTAAGCACTATCTGTCGGCAAATTAAGGGAGCTATAAAGTTTCATTTAGTTGTACATTTGTTCGCTTGAGGCGCTGTTGACTAGGCGTCAGCGTCGGTTGATGCTAAGATGGCGACCGCTCAACAGAAAGCTTTTTGTGTTATTGAGTACGGCAGAAGTGAATCGACGACAGTTGTTCAGCGTGCATTTCGAACGAAGTATGGTGTTAAACCTCCTGATAGGTGGTGTATTAAACGTTGGTATAAACAGTTTACAGAGAATGGGTATTTGTGCAAAGGGAAAAGTTCTGGACGGCCGAGAACGAGTGATGAAAATGTAGCACGCATCCAGCAAGCATTTGTACGCAGCCCAGGAAAATCGACTCGCAGAGCTAGCAGAGAGCTGCAAATTCCACAATCAACTGTATGGAGAGTCCTACGAAAAAGGTTAGTTATGAAACCTTATCGTCTGAATTGAACGTCAACTACCCGAGGCGATGGATCGGCCGCCAGGCAGCCCGTGACAGAGCACTTCATCACTGGCCTCCAAGAAGCCCTGATCTTACCCCCTGCGATTTTTTCTTATGGGCGTATGTTAAGGATATGGTGTTTCGGCCACCCCTCCCAGCCACCATTGATGATTTGAAACGAGAAATAACAGCAGCTATCCAAACTGTTACGCCTGATATGCTACAGAGAGTGTGGAACGAGTTGGAGTATCGGGTTGATATTGCTCGTGTGTCTGGAGGGGGCCATATTGAACATCTCTGAACTTGTTTTTGAGTGAAAAAAAACCTTTTTAAATACTCTTTGTAATGATGTATAACAGAAGGTTATATTATGTTTCTTTCATTAAATACACATTTTTAAAGTTGTGGTATTCTTTTTGAATCACCCTGTACAACAGTTGTTCCAACTGTTAATCCAGTAACAAAGACTGAGAATTACTATAAAAACATTGACGTTGCTTCCTAGAAGTGAAATATGCAGAATAAATTAATAACGTATGGAAATTTTACTGGAGCATTCTTAGCTCGTTTAGATGGAAGGATCTATAATGAAAAGCTGTACTAAAAATTCGAAAAATTTGAATTGTGCCTATAGCAGATATTTACCATCGAGTAACAGCGCTTCTTTCCCTTTTATGCTCATCTGCTTGTAATTGTGACGTTACATTTACTATTGTACCTGTTCACCATTACCAAATGCTACATTTTGTAACATTTACAGACAATAGCAGCTTACAGAAAAGACAAATTAGAGTTCCGTGCAATATACATCTACCTAAAAATAAAATTAATAATTTGAATGACACAGACTCTTTGATCAAAAATCAAATGTTCAAATGTGTGTGAAATCTTATGGGACTTAACTGCTAAGGTCATCAGTCCCTAAGCTTACACACTACTTAACCTAAATTATCCTAAGGACAAACACACACACCCATGCCCGAGGGAGGACTCGAACCTCTGCCGGGACCAGCCGCACAGACTCTTTGATCAATTTCAATAACATCTGACGCGCTGAACAATACCCTTATCGGCCTTCTCAACAAAACTTTCACTTCTGAAAGGAAACATACTTTAGCCTATGCTTTTTGGCTATTAAGGGATTTTCAATTTTAACAGCATTACAACCTAAATTTAACTCATAAGAAACATCGCTTAAAGTGAGGAGAATATGAAAATGTAATCTTTCAATCTTCCATCTTCAGTTAAATCAAGTGAAATGAAAAAGCTCACAGGCTATCGAACATGTGTTCAATCAGCGCTCGACATTCGCTAATATATATTACCGACAGTTCTTAAATTGTCTAGAACCTGTATTAAATTTTTTCAGGAGTGGCAAACAGCTAATTTTTAGTGTTCTTGGAGTTGTCCGCCAACTCCAAGAAATCATTTTGTACATTTAAAGCCAAGCGATATGGAATTACTGCCTTCGAAACACTTCAAAACTATTGCACTACGAGTTATTTTGTTCCGCGGAATCGCAAAGGATGTGGTTTTTCACCACTTTCCTTCGACCTACTTTCGTAACTGCCTCTTTATCTGGAAGAGTGGTAACTACAGTCTGGGTTGGAAACTAGAACATCTTGTGATACTAATGCAGTTGCTAAACGCAAAACAATAATCACAGGCATGTTAGCCGTGAGCAGCATTCAACAATGTGTCGGTACTTGTTTACGCTAATTATTACAATAAAGAAAATGCGTTTAACAACACCGAATTATGAAATAGAAATTAAAGAAACTAAACCGTAGCTTGAAGGTGGAAATGATTACAATGCCTTTAAGAGATGCCGTTATGGCAGAACAAATATTTCTGAGTGACGATACTAAAATAAAAATAAAAAATAGTTTGCTTTGAACTAAATAATCAGTACAATATGCTGCGACATAAATCATTCGCAAGAGTGAGGTTTCTAACCAGTGAATGCAATCCATCATATATGAACGTAAACTTGATGTCTTCTTTTATAGATTATTTATTCACATACGATAAGCTGGATGTAGATGAAGGTGAGGTGGGAGATACAATTCTGCGAGAAGAATTTGACAGACCAGTTGCCGACAGAAGTGAAAATTACCAAACTATCAGTTTAATAAGTCATGGTTACAAAATACTAAAACAAATTCTTTGCAGAACAATGGAAAAACTGATAGAAGCAGACCTCGGGGAAGATCAGTTTGGATTCCGGAGAATGTAGGAACACGCGAGGAAGTACTGACCATACGACTTATCTTAGAAGATAGATTAAGGAAAGATGGTTCAAATGGCTCTGAGTACTATGGGACTCAACTGCTGTTGTCATCAGTCCCCTAGAACTTAGAACTACTTAAACCTAACTAACCTAAGGACATCACAAACATCCATGCCCGAGGCAGGATTCGAACCTGCGACCGTAGCGGTCGTGCGGTTCCAGACTGTAGCGCCTTTAACCGCTCGGCCACTCTGGCCGGCTATAAGGAAAGACAAACCTACGTTTCTAGCATTTGTAGACTTAGAGGAAGCTTTTGACAACGTTGACTGCGATAAACTCTTTCAAGCTGTAAAGGTGGCAGGACTAAAATACAGGGAGCGAAAGACTATTTACAATTTGTACAGAAAGCAGGTGGCATTTATAAGAGCCGACGGTCATGAAAAAGAAGCAGTGACTGAGAAGGGAGTGAGACAGGGTTGCAACCTATTTCCGATGTTATTCAATTCGAACATTGAACAAAGAGTAAATGAAACTAAAAATAATTGTAGTAGGAACTAAAATTTCAGGGTGAAGAAATAAAAAGTTTGAGATTTGCCGATGACATTGTAATTCTGTCAGAAACAGCAAAGGACTTGGAAGAGCAGTTGAACGAAATGGACAATGTCTTGAAAGGAGGATATGAGGTGACAATCAGCAAAAGCAAAAAAAGGATAGTTAAATGTAGTCGAATTAAATCAGATGTCGCTAAGAAAATTAGATTAGGAAACGAGACAATTAAAGTAGCTGAAGCAGAGAGGATATAAAATGTAGACTGGCATTGGCAAGAAAGCATATCTGAAGAAAAGAAATTTGTTAACATCAAATGTTGTGGATTCAACAGTTAGGAAGTGTATTCTGAATGTATTTATCTGGAGTGTAGCCATGTATAGAACTGAAACATGAACTATAACCAGTTTAGGCATAAGAGAATAGAAGCTTTCGAAAAGTGGTGCTACAGAAAAATGCTGAAGATTGGATGGGTCGATCACGTAAGTAATCGGAAGGTACTGAACAGAACTGGGCAGACAGGAAATTTGTGGCACATCTTGGCCAAAAGAAGGGATCTGTTGATAGGACACATTCTAAGACATCAACGGATCGCCAACTTTGTGTTGGAGGGAAGTGTGCGGGATGCAAAAAGCAGTGGGAGACCAAGAGTTGAATATAGTAAGCAGATTCAAAAGGGTGTAGCTTGCAATAGTTATTCGGAGATGAAGAGTCTCGCACAGGATTACAAAATACATAATCACGACTAAAGTTTTCAAACTCAATCTCAAAAACGGATGAGAGTCTTCCTGTTTGCGTGTGTTGAAGTCTTAGTATGAATCAAATCGGCGAGAGTCAGTTCGTAAGATCCCCTTGTCAGTATTTCAGTCGTATAGAAGCTGGACGGCACAGAAAAGCAAATTGGATTGACAATAATCATGGCCGAACAGTAGTTCAGAGGGCAGCCATACTTATCGCGAGACGGGCGGGGATTTGAATGACTACCTGGCGTCATTTCGTAGTTTTGAAAGAAATTCCTGACAGGAGGCATCATTTCGCGGCCACGATACTCCTAATGTGACCAACCAGCATAGCTCCTGTCCTCTGCCAGAGACCTCTCGGAGACCTTGAACCAAACGACTCCCGTCACACTGCGTATCGTGGCTTCCTTAGCTCGTTCTGTATTCGCAGTGACCCGAAAAACGCTTAAAGGAATAACGCGACTAAAGTGAATAGGACGTGTCGACCACAGTGGACGAACGCTGGAAACGTACGTTATTTTCCCATTCATGAATGAGTCACAGCGATTATCTACATTTACGGCAACACCTATATATACATATTCTGCAAGCCACTGTACAGTGCGTGGTGGAGGATAACAGGTACCAAATTTGCGATTGCCTATCCTATTCCATAGTCATATGTAGGGAAACAATAATGTCTACATGTCTCCGTTCGCATACAAAGTCAGTCTCAACCGCTCAACGCAATTATCTAAGCGAACGTTTCCTGTGGTGTGCCTTTATCTGGTCCGCCACCAGCTGTAGAGGACAACCTTTGATAATGCCAGCCTCTTGTGCTGGTAAAACATCAAGCAATTTTACTAAAAAAATGCCACCCGAAGACCCGGAGAGAGAACCCAACAGACAGTACTTCCGTAAATGGTCACAAAGCCTCAACAGTTTTTTTTAGTGTTTACATCGTTTACTAGTAAGAAATTTTTCAGGAGTGATAGCAAACAAATTATTTTTTACTGTTCTTGTAGTTGTCTGCTACCTCCATGTGCTGAATCTCGGCACTTTACGACGAAGCGATCCGATATAACTGTCTTCGAAACACAATGGAACTGCTGCGGAAAGAGTTTATTTTCTTTCGTAGTATAGCAAAGGACGTGGATTTCACTACTTTCCTTCGGCATATTTTCGTAACTGACTCTTCGTCCGGAACAAGGGAAGCTACACTCTCGGTTGGAACGTTCATCAACGTAGGATACTGACATACTTCTCATATGAAAAATAACTACTATGAGCGTGAAAATTGCGAGCAGCACACAATAATATGTCGGTACTTGTTTAAACTAAGGCCCTTCCTAGAATCATCAAAATAAAGAAAATATGTCGGATAGCAAAACCAAAATACAAAACTGATATTAAAGAAACCGAACACCAGACTGAATATGGAAATTAATTAATATGCGGTAAGGTGGAAGAGTAAAGGCAGCGACGAAGCTTTCCGAGTGAAGGTACGCTACTCACAGTAAACAAGAGCTTTGGTTCAAGTGGTTCAAATGGCTCTGAACACTATGGAACTTAACATCTGTGGTCATCAGTCCCCTAGAACTTAGAACTACTTAAACTTAACCAACCTAAGGACATCATACACATCCATGCCCGAGGGAGGATTCGAACCTGCGACCGTAGCGGTCACGCGGTTCCAGACTGAAGCGCCTAGAACCGCACCGCCACACCGGTCGACAAGAGCTTTCTCTGGACGAAAGAAACTGGTGAGGGATTAATGTTTCTTTGCCAGGACGATATATCGAAGCAATTAATCATATATAAGATTCAAGTTTCAAGCCAGCTGATGTGATCCATGACATATGAACGTAATCTGATGTGGTATTATCTTTCGTAGAAAAAATTATTGTAACAGTCTCAGTTGCACATTGTCACAAATGCTACCTAGTTTCGATAAGTTAATGATAATAAAAGAATTAATAAGTGTTTGTTTAGTTATTTTATTATTTATCTACGCTGGGATGCATTCAAAAGCAGGGCATAGTATACATGTAAAATGTTTCTTTTTCCCAGAAGGCTCTCAAAGCCTCGAAATGACGCTCGAGAGACATTAAGATGATGCTCACTTCGCTTTAGTGATAAAAAATAAAATCCACTCCTTGAGAAAATGTCTATAAACCCGAAAGGCGCCAAATGTTAAAAAGAAAGCAATATTGACTAGGGACGGTATGTTATTAATTATTTCAGCCTGTAAACTACGCCCACAAAGACGAGACCGGACATACGAGGCACCTACGAGAGTGCACCCTCGCTAAGAGGGCCGTCATATGACGGTCACCGATAGTACATAATCGCAAACAGACGGTGCAGTTAATGTGATCTTCATCACTTCCTGCTGCACGTTCGTGTTGTTTGATGGTTCTGAAGAGAACTTCCTTTCTGTAGAGAATTTTGTGATAATGAACCAGTTGTGTGCAGCTGTTTCATAACAACAGTTGTTTAGACCGTCGAAATGACGTCGTATGTCTGAACAGGTGTTGCTGGACTAGTTGCGCGTCCAAATATGTGATGTAATGCACCGAATAATGACCCTTATCGCTAGCGTCGATTTTCAGTAGGTTTTTCGAACATAGACTTATCTCGAAGAAAGTGATTTGTTGACAAATAGTCAGCAGAGGCAGTCATTCAAAAACACAACTAGCTCTTAATTCATATTAAGCAACGAGTGCCATCGACAGTTCGTCTCAAATTGATTCCATATTTCTAGATTTCTAGAAGGCTTTTAACAATGTTCCTCAAAAGCTACTTCTAATCAAAATGCGTTCCTACGGAGTATCGTCGCAGCTATGCAGTTGGATTCGTGTTTTCCTGTCAGAAACGCACAGTTCGTAATAATTGACGGAAAGTCGTCGAGTCAAACGGAAGTAATACTCCATCTTGTGAAGTCATCATATGATCAAAATCAACTGAAAGAGTATTTACACAAGATATCAGTATGATGCGAAAATTGGGAATCGTCTCTGTGGTGATTTCATCCACATGAGCACTTAAAGTAACCCGTTAAATTTCGGTTACACAATAAATCACACAAAGCTAAAGACTGCGAATTCAACTAAATATTTAGGGTTTACAATTACGACTAACTGAAACTGGAATAATCACGTAAACAATGTTAATGGGAAAGCAAACCAAAGACCGTGAGTTACTGGCAGAACACTTAGAAGATGCAATAGGTCTAATGAAGAGACAACTTACACTACGCTTGTCTGTCCTCTGCTAGACGATCGCTGTGGGGTAAGGTATCCTTACCAGACGACATTGATGGAGGACATCGAAAAAGTTCAAAGAAGGGCAGCTCGTTTTTACGAAATAGGGGTGAGTGTGTCAAGGATATAAGTTAGGGGTGCCAGTCACTGAAACAAATACGGTTTTCGTTGCGCCAGAATCCTTTCACCAACTTTGAATCACCGGCTTTCTCTTCCGAATGCAAAAATATTTTACTGGTTCCCACCTACATAGGGAAAAATCATCGTTGTAATAAAATAAGACAAATAAGAGCCAGCATGGAAAGATTTTAGTGTTCCTTTTTCCCGCGTGCTATTCCAGAGTAGACCGGTAAAGAAATGGTCTGAAGGGGGTTCGAAGAATCCTCTGTCACGCACTTAACTGTGAATTGCAGTGTAGTTAAATGTACGTAGTTGTAGATATAGACGCGGGACTCTGCACTGGGCCGTGCTTCGAAATTAACAGCTCGAAACAAAGTTTTTAAACTGTTCAGCATTATCATTAATTTTTCCTTGTGTGTCTACAGTGTCAAATGATGATGAAATGAACTAATGAAAACATAGCTACAACAGACAGTCAGTACGTAAAACCAAAAACTCACCGTCGTCCGGGGTGACCGAGCGGTTATGGACGCTACAGTCTGGAACGGCGCGACCGCTACGGTCGCAGGTTCGAATCCTGCCTCGGACATGGATGTGTGTGATGTCCTTAGGCTAGTTAGGTTGAAGTAGTTCTAAGTTCTATGGGACTGTTGACCTCAGATGTTAAGTCGCATAGTGCTCAGAGCCATTTGAACCATTTTTTTCTTTCTAACTTTACCAGCGTTTATATATAGCCAGGCTGTACAAGTCAAATGGGAAAAATGTATTGTATTTCTTCTCGCATCGTGGATCAGTTCCTTCCTGATCATCATCATCATCCGCGTCTGTGCGGCCTTGGTCTGCTCGTTGGCAACTTGTCACTACGGCTGGACATGACACTACATTTGGTCCACACACCGCCAGAATTTCACCGTCAATCTGTGTGAAATTCAAACGTTTTGCCCAAAAGAATAGCACTGACCCGCACACTTAACCTTTGGAGCACGTTTCCAGTTGCCGCACCATTTCACTTCCACACTGTGACGCACCTACTATCCGTACCGCAGCAGAACTGTGTCCGTAAGAAACATGTACTTTCTTGTGACAGTGTGCCACTCTTGTTGCGCAATGGTCTTAGCGTGGGAAGAATCATGTAACTTACTTTTTGAAGTCCTCTAGTAGTAATGACGCAGCATTCACCATGTCGTGTCACCTTCTCCCGGAAAAAGTTAATACCTTTTCTTCAAGAGTCAGCGAGTTAACTTAATGAAGGACACCCAGTAATGATAACATATAAAACACCGCGGATTTCAGATGACGTCTTAATGGTTGCATCAAAATGGAATTTTTATCTTTTGCAACCCAGCTCAAATATTTTCACGCAGAAAAATGAGATTTCTTTGGCTCGCCATAAGTCACTTTGAAAGGAAGCCTGATTCTATTGAAGCGAGCGAGGGAGCCATAACTTTCCTCAGCCCCTCCCCTCCCCCTCCCTCACACAGAGGTTAGCGCCTAAGCGTGGGTGCGGAACTCGCGTCAGCTTCCAGGCAGCAAATTGCTTCACAGCGCTTCGAAAACGCCCCATTTGTAAGGAAGGCGGCGTACGGGGCGACATTCTCAGAGGGTGCTGTGCGGCAGTCTCCTTTGTCCGATAGAACGTTTTCATCGGATGAATGGTGGCTTTAAAGGAGGAAGGCATTCCTTTCATTTGGTCCTTGAAGCGAACCTCTGGAAATCTGGGGCGCGTCTCAGCAAGTAGAGAAAGATACCAAGACGGAAAGAAAGAGAGAGGGGGGACAAAAGAAGCTTGTAGAGGATGAAGTCTCAATCTGATAGATTTGATGGATCTGTAAAACGTTTTTTTGAGTAATCCTCTTGCTTTCGTTGACAAGGGCTTTGCTAGGAGTTTACTTTACTTCGAATACAGACGAACTTCCTACGTCATAAGAAAAAACTATGTTTCTTCCAAATTCGGAGTTCATTTACAGAACGCACTGTAATCCTTGACAAGCTTGCCACGCATCGGGAGGTGTTCTTGAGAGACCACTATCAGAGAAAGCCCTAGCTCTCGTCTCGCTATTTTCAGCCGACATTTGTTTAACGATTTTTCTCGAGACAAAATCCAACCGCTAATACGTCAACAAGTGGTCACGAATCCATCAACAGTTTTGTAAACCGCGAATAATTAGTAACCAATACCTATCAATGCAGATCCGCCAGGTTAGCCGAGCGCGCTAACGCGCTGCTTCCTGGACTCGCGTAGGCGCGCCGTCCCCGGATCGAATCCGCCCCGCTGCTTAATGACGAGGGCCCAGCCTGGATGTGGTTTTTAGGCGGTTTTCCACATCCCCCAGGTGAATACCGGGCTGGTCCCCACGTCCTGCTTCAGTTACACGGCTCACAGACATCTGAACACTTCCGCACTATTCCATGGATTACACTAGTCACAGACAGTTGGGGTACACTAATTCCTTCCTGGGAGGTACGAGGTGGCGTCAGGAAGGGCATCCAGCCACCCCTTCAACTAACATTGCCACATCCGATTAACCATGCCGACCCTGCGTATCCACGGGTAACACGGCAAAAGGAAAAGAAAAAGAAAAGAAATACCTATCAATGCAGATCCCTGACCCATTCTTAATTATTGACTCTCTGGTGAACTTATCATCAGAGTACCAATTATATTTCGAGGTTTTCCAAATTTTAAGTTCAAATTAAACCTTTATAAACAATTCCTGAGAGAAAAGAGAGGGAATAGACAGATTCCTGGCCTGCTGAGGAACAGTATTCGTGACTCCGAAAGTACCTAAGTGCCCAGCGTTACCCGAGTATATGTTCATTCCACTCTTCTGTTAATCCATCTCTTCCTTTCCCTTCTGCCCATCTCCTCCTCTCCCTACAGGCTGTTCATCTTCTCCAGTCCCTTCTGTCTGTCCATGTACTTTTCCCCCCTCTCTGTCCATCACCTCCTTGCTCCCTCTTGCTCCATCTTCTTTTCCGCACTCTAAGCTCATATCCTTTAAATCAGTCTGAGTGGTGTGCACTATAATCAGTTGTCACGTAACGGAATGCAGTTAGATGAGTATTCAACGCAACATTTATTTGTCTTATTGCACTATTATTCAAATTCACTGTCGCGCGAGTGTTTTCTGTTGACAAATGACGTCCCATTCGTTTTCGTTTTCGTTTGCCGTTTCAAAAAATGGTTCAAATGGCTCTGAGCACTATGGGACTTAACATCTGAGGTCATCAGTCCCCTACAACTTAGAACTACTTAAACCTAACTAACCTAAGGACATCACACACATCCATGCCCGAGGCAAGATTCGAACCTGCGACCGTAGCGGTCGCGTGGTTCCAGACTGAAGCGCCTAGAACCTCTAAGCCAAACGGCCGGCTGCCGTTTCAACACTCACTGAATTTCGTAGGTAAGACTGTAAATTCGTTTGAGATAAAAACGCCGAAACTTAATTCATTTCATGAATCGACGCATATTATCTTCGTTTGCATTTTATCTTTATTCTTGTGTAATTGATGAACGTATTGGTGATAATCGAATCCGTTCAATTTCATTCCGCTCTTCGTGTTGTTCTACAGTTCGATTAGATCGAAAATTGGTTTTGTAACATTGCAAATTCTAAATTGCTTCGTCTTATTGGCGTCACTGCAGTGCGATTAAGTTGTCTTATTAGATTCAGTTTTGTCGGTTGGGTCGCAATGTGCGATGCGAACAATCACAGTTCAATCGAAAATGGACAATCGATTCACTTTGTTGTTACTATATAGCCGTTTGCGTTTCAAAACTAACAGAGTTTCGTAGTTAAAACTGTAAATTTGTTGAAACTTAATTCATTTCATGAATCGATTGCGATAACAGAATCACAGTTCCACAGAAAATAAACAGCCGAAGCAATTTCTTGCCAGTGTATAAACGATTGGCATGATTTACAATTTGACAATCAGCTGTGACACGGTGTTTGTGCATGTAGTAGCGAAATAAATTGGAATTGGAATAGAAATAAAATAACTAAATTTGTTGGACAGATCGCGATGCAACAAGAAAAGTAAAAACAAATTTTATTTTAATTTAGGCTGGAATATGTTTTTCCAGACCTTTCTCCATATATTGCAGATTTTTTTCGGTCGAAAACATTCACTTGAGTTATTATTTTCCCAGGAGCATAACGAATAAAGCAAAAAAAGAATCAGCCAAATACATCGCTCCTATTGTCAGTTATGATCGAGAGTGTATACAAAATTTGTAATTTTTGCAGTTTGACGGAATTATCGGACTTTCTTTGTAATTGTGCCATTTTTTCTGGTAACTTTTCCAGGACCATAACGAACAAATCAAAAAAAGAACTACGCATATCCATCGTTCGAATCATGAGTTATGGTGTCGATTTCATACGAAAATACCACAGAAGAAATCACAGGTTTCCTCAAATTTTGCAATTTTCTCGGCAACTTTTCCAATTTTCTTCCTTAAAAGTTCTTGTTCGAACTATTACAAACATTTAACGAAAATTAGCCATATTGGTCCAGGCCTTCTCAATTAATCACAGGTTTCCTCAAATTTTGCAATTTTCTCGGCAACTTTTCCAATTTTCTTCCTTAAAAATTCGTGTTCGGACTATTACAAACATTTAAAGAAAATTAGCCATATTGGTCGAGGCCTTCTCAATTAATGTGCTTAACAAAGAACAGCATTTAATTTTTATTCTTATAGATGATGTAATTACTTGCTCAAGAAGGCGAAACTCTTAAATACAGTTACAAATTGAAACGGTTGTTCTTCTTCCTCGGGGCGGCACAAGTTTTGAAGGTTGGAGCCAAGGCAGAAGGTGAAACCTCTGTGGACAAAAGATGTTGTCGCTTCTCTAAGTCCCAGCAGGCAGTTCTTGGCCTCTGTCCCTTCCAGCAGTTGGTAGTGGTTCCATTTTTTTGAGGTGAGAAGCTCACTGCAGTGATGGAGCGCTCCAAGGTCATAAAACCTGAGAGTGCGACCGCCCCAGCCCAGTTTACCGGCTTCTTTTCACACTAACGGCAGCAGCAAAACGACTCCGACGAGGACATTATATGCCCTCTGCACTTGCCGGCTTGCATGAGAGTACAGTTTGCCTGTTCATTACCATAACAGTGTAGGCGTCACCATTTTCACTCACGCGCTCAACTACGTCGGGCTGTTGTCGTGAGGCGACGCCCTCCTCCGTGTGATAAGTAGTGACCCCACATATCCCCTCTTGTCACCGTGGTCGCTATCTCATGGGTTTAGCTCTCTCCCTAGCAAGTGAGGACTTTCTCAGCTCTCTCCAGCATGTTAATAACCCACGTTTCATTTAAGTCCTTTTTGTAACTATACTTGTTTATTCTTGCACCCACTGATTACTATCCTTGTATATAAGTAGTATTAACTCGTCAGTGAAGGCTACTCTCCGCTACAAGTTTATGGACTGTAGTAGAATATAACTCACCATTAAACTTCCCCAGTCTCCTAATTAATTCGGATCCCAGGTATGTCAAATCACAAATTCCCAGCAGCTAGCAAATTTCCGCTGTAAAAGGCTGAGCCAGTCGCTACGGCCTGAAAATTATGTGGCGAGGATTTTACAACCGGCTGCCCGGCATTTGGGACACCTTCTCTTTTGATGTATCAGGGCTGATGTTGCTTTTGTTCATGCTGTGTGAGTTTTTTCAGTTTTCCTCAGAAGCTCTTCAGGCATGTGGATGCTTCCCACCTTAGGATACAGCACTTGTACCATTAAAGTTTAGTGTAATGAAGCAATGTAAAAAAGCTCAAAACGTAAAATAATAGTCAATATACGACGTCATTCTTGAAGCAACAGTCAGAGACTGAAGAGAACAAGGTGAGCCAAGCGGGCAACATGAAATGTGGAACACATCTTCCTGATTGATCGTAGTGGTGGCGGTGATGGTGATGATTATTAAACAAAAAATTTCGTTTAGTACTTCCACGTATTTGTGGATATACCACTGACGCTACTTCAGGAATTAATTAAATTTTGAAAGCTTTATGCTTACTTATGACGACAGTTTACAACAGTGTTTGCCCTTGTAGTAAAATATTTTGGGTGGAATGAAGTCATAATTTCAGACTTCATGTAAAACTTGATAGATCCGATGTTTTGCTATCGTCGTATATTGAATAATTACGTCGCTCTATTATGTATAGAAATACATTAAAGTATAAGTGGCAACGAATCGCTGCCACAGAAACTATATAAATTCCTATATAATGCTAATTCTAGAGCTATCATGATTTATTCAATTTTAAAATGATTCCTGTACTCACTTTTTATTTCTGAATGTTTTGTTAAATTCTGACCAACTTTTAAACTGTCAGAAGATAAGTAGATTTCTCTAATGGCTAAATATAAAAAAAAAATCTTTTGCTTAAATAATTACAACTGAAAATATTTTAATGAACTGTGCTTTTAAATTAACCTTCTTTTAATTACTTTGTGTAATTATCTGTATATTATGCATGCATCAACGACGTCTAGGATAGCCTTGCATGCTATAAACGTGTATAACCGGTTGAAACATGCATGGCAGTTTTGACTAATTACGTTTACATGGTTGTTGCAGTGAAGAGAATGAGATGTATATTGTCTTTATATCACATTTCTATCCTTTGTTTTTAATCTCTTATTGCAGTAGACAGCAACGTTTTCCTTTTAATTCTGAAGATGGTTATTATATAGCTGGAACCGGTAATTCTGTTGAAATACTTTTCTATCAAGAGAAATTTAAAAATTATGTACAAACTATAAAGTGAGGGAAGCTTCTATTGTCATGGTCGAACAATAAGACCAGTGTAAATGAAATTATATGGTTACAGAAACCTTTCCACGTCTCAGACGTCTATGATGCAGAGTGAAGCGACGAATAAGTCCCGGCCTTGGTACAAATTTTCGTTTGTCGCTTCAGTCTGCATATATACTTTACACCAGTACTTAACCGAAAAGAATGAAGCTCACTCCGCCCCACTAAGTCAGTCTAATAGTGGTACTGAGTCATAATAGCCATTCTGCAAATGTATATAAACACGATTGCGTTTTAATTCGGCTCTTTCTCAACTACGAAGATATCTACTTTTTGTTTCCTGGGGAACTGAATTCCAGTTGTTGTATCACTGCGAGTGCTATTGTGCCCGAGCCTGAAGCAATGTTTTCGATCTCAGCATGCCGGTTCTGTAGGACTTGGGTACACCGCAAGCAGGACGTTTCTCCCATATATCAACAGCAAGCGCGTCACACGAGAGATACGACCAGTATGGCTATGGAAATAACGGAATATCCGCTTGCAGAGCTGCGCGCTCAGGCAGATAAATTACGGAACCTAACTGAGTCGGGATGCTTACGCAGCGTACGTAGATGGCAAACGCATTGGAGTTCTAAGAAAACAGGAACCTGGAACAAAACGGGAAGTATTGCACTTGCTCTAAATGTACAGATTTGCGGAATTTTTTTACTTCAAAAAATGCAGAAATAAGAATTGCTTTACTACAACACCAATGAATTAATATTGGAATCAACCAACTCATACCGATATACAAGCACCAGGCTGTAGCGGTTTGTGATAATATGAAATCAAATGGTCAGGTAGTCTCAGCCGAAGGTAATGCAGGTGGCAAGTTTTGGTACATTGGTAGGACAGTGCCAAGATGTAGTGTTCGGAAGGAGATTGATTACAAATTACTTGAGCAGCCTGTCCAAGAAAACTGTTGTGTGTGGGACCCATGTCCAACAGGACGAACATGGGTGTACTGAACCCATTCACAGAAAGGGAGCATGAGTTATCACTGTTATATTTGGCACATGGGAGAGCGCCATGATGAAGAACCTGAACTGCCAGGTAGATGTCGCCAAAGCCTAATTACAAAGTTTCTTGAACCAGTAGGCCTATTAGGCGAAGAGTCTAGGAACGCACTACAGGGTACTATGTGTCGTCCCGTAGGAACCACGAAAAAATAGACTAATAGCGCACAGAAAGACATTTAACCACTCATTCTTCTTACACGGCACACCTCAGTGGAACGTGCAGAAACTGCAATACGTAGTACAAAGTTAAGCACCCTCTGCCATGCACTTCACAGTGGTTTGCAGAGTATGGATGTAGATGTAGGTGTTCATAGGATAGAAAACACTATTCAGAATGTAACGAGTAACTAAGTGAGAATGATTGCAGCTCCTCTCCTCCCCCCTAGCCCCCTCTCTCGATTTCCGACCCCCCCTCTCTCTCCCTCCCCCCCCTCTCTCTCTCTTTCACACACACACACACACACACACACACACACACACACACACACACACACACACACACGTGATGACAGGTAAAGAACTTCAACAAAAGAAGAACATATTCTTCTTAATTTGGCTTTGTTATTGTTGCTATTGCTGCTATGGGTTTCGAGAGCATGAAAAAATCAAAGATATTTCCAGTTTTCCTAGCTTTAGTTTCGCTGGGCACAAAACCTCGTTCTGCCGATTGTTTAACAACTAATATCCGCCATCCCAACGATGTGCGCCGCACTCGGAGGCTCAATCGTCTACAGTTCACTGGTGTCCGTCTCCTTAGTTTTCAATGTTTGCCAGTTTATTTTTCTGTTCCCAGAATGAGATTTTCACTCTGCAGCGGAGTGTGCGCTGCTATGAAACTTCCTGGCAGATTAAAACTGTGTGCCGGACCGAGACTCGAACTCGAACACGAGTCTCGGTCCGGTCCGGCACACAGTTTTAATCTGCCAGAAAGTTTCATATTAGCACACACTCCGCTGCAGAGTGAAAATGTCATTCTGGAATCATCCCCCAGGCTGTGGCTAAGCCATGTCTCCGCAATATCCTTTCTTTCAGGAGTGCTAGTTCTGTATGGTTCGCAGGAGAGCTTCTGTATGCTTGGGTAGCTCAGATGGTAGAGCACTTGCCCGCGAAAGGCAAGGGTCCCGAGTTCGAGTCTCGGCCCGGCACACAGTTTTAATCTGCCAGGAAGTTTCATATGTTTCTGTTGTTTTGTCCATGTCTAATACAACATAAGAGGACGTGCTGAACAGCAGTGTCTCCGAACTTTTTACCTGAAAACTCCTGAAGCTCTTAAAATAAAACGAGCATTATTAAAATTCGACATCTTTATTCTTAGTGTTTACATATTTGTTTCTCAACATAGTCACCCTGGCGACGAACACATTTCTCCCAACAAGAGTCAGATTTGTTGATACCGCTGCTGCGGAATGCTGTACTTTGTTGAAGGAGCCACAACCTCGCCTCTGCTTGTACCGCTTCATCATTAAGAAAGTGATGTCGTGGAAGGCGTTAAGTTTTGGAAACAGATGACAACCGGATGAGGCCAAGTCCGGACCGTATGCAGGATGATCGACGACAGTGAATCCGAGTCATCGGATTGTTGCAGATGTCGCAGCCTTCGTGTGAGGTCTGGCATTGTCATGATGAAGGAAAGGGTGCTCCACGTGTGACGAACTCTTCGAATTCGTGCTTTCAGTTTTCTGAGCTGTCACTCATTCACGTTACACACGGCCTCGTTACACGCTACAGTTCGGAGCCTTCTAGCAGCAGAACGCTTCAGGCTGCACAGCGACGCGGGAAAGTCGACCGAGTAGTATGAATGACATGTAGTACCCCGACCGATTTTGAGAAATAAATAAAAAAATCGAAGGTATTACTTTTCATCACGCCCTCGTATATTTCACTTTATCTCTACCCTAGAAGCTGCCTTTTTCTTTCTTAACAAACACTCCACTGTACAGTGTCTCCTGTGACCCTGCTGGTCACTCCTTTGTGTAATATTTTCCGTTAACAATCGAAGATACAATTATTTTCATAATTTCTTCCGCAATTATAGCATTAGACTGAAATAATTTCTACTTTTCTGAAACAGCATTATCTTGCAATCCATCCCATGAAGGTGTGTTCCCACCAAGTTGCTCTGATAGAGATGCGGGAAAAACCTCAAAGAACGCATATGATTTTAGGTTACGTTACTGTTACGGGCAGTGGCCATTTAGTTTAGAAATGAAAGATAAGTCATCATTAAGGCGTAAGAATGGGTCAAAGACTGTGGCTTATATTTCTGTCAAACTGAACGAACATCGAATACAGTAACTGGTGAAGCTCTTTATGATGAATGGGCGTTAGGGGGTGACGCACCTTGCGGCCTAGCGGGAGAAGTATTATTTATCTTTTATTCAAAAGCTGACAATAAACCGATCTTCTCGGGTAACCATTAGACCGACTTCATTTATCTGTCCATGTCACGTTTCATTAAAGAGGGTGCATATTTGATTTGTAATTAATCTAAAATTATCTTAAATTCTTAAATAAACGACCTCCAGTATTCTGTAACATTTCCCCCGAAAATCATCGCTCAACCTTTTACTTCACTATGAAGTATACTTAGGAGTGTCTCATCGTTAACTTATTCCCTTGATTTACTTTTGATGAAATCGTGAATTGCTGTTCGATCGTTTTTAGGTTTCTCTCCCTCAATCGGTAAAAACGGAACCCTTGTAGCAGCAGTCCCCAACCTTTATATACATATATATGCCTAATTAGTAAAAGTTACTGTACAAGGATGGAAAAATGGTTTTTTTTAATAAGGAAAGATTTTTATTGCATGCATTCAGGTATCACAGATATATGTAAACTCAAAACGTGGTCAATGTTAAAAAGAACTGAATGACATTTTTGACATCGTTTGCCTCCAAAGAGAGAATCATTATCCGAATTAAAAATGTTAATTTTAGCCTCCAGTCACTCTCTACATTCAGTCTATACCTGTACATTTTTTTTGTCGAGTTAACTTGACAAGGCTTGTTCAAATAGACAGCTTGTCGAAAAGCTCATCAAGTATCTCTGTATAATTTTGGCAATTGCTGGATACCATTGCCGAACACTTATCCAGAAAGAGACCAATCGTGTTGTTTCAAACATCGACTTTACAGTCTGGTCAGGCTACGTTTCAGTTAACGAGTCTTCTTCACTTGATGAAAATTTCAATTTTTTAAGCAATTTTCTTCAAAGAGATTTCTAATGCATTGGATTTCGCCGAAAACTGTAGGCAAGTAGTTCCTAAAAGAAACTTATGAAGCTCCTTGCTCTGCAGAGTTAAGAACGTCGAGGGCACCGAAAATATCAGCAAACATGTCAACCGTATGAACCAATTTACATCGGTCACGCACTCTAAGTAGGAACTTGCAAGTTTTCCATCACAGTCTCCACCCTGACAATACTACTCCCCGACAGTAACGGAACTTCACAGCGAAGAAGAACCTGTGTACGTTCACTGGCCATTTCATCACTCGAAACACCAAACAGTTTCATTTTTTTAGGTCTTGCTTTAATAAAGTTGAAGTTTTCTACTACATCGTCTAGAACTTTTTCGAACATTCGTCTCAACCCTTACTGCAAAAGCCTCTGTATGTACACTGGAGTTTGTTCACTGAACGACGGAGGCAAATGACCTAACACCGACAAATAGGATAGTGTGAAAACTAGACACATCATGTGCCACGAATTTACGAATGAATATTTGTCAACATATTTGAAACTTCTCTCGAAATTTGTTTTTGTGGAGAAATATTGGCAGAAAACAGGTCTTCTCCAGTATTGCCATTCAACACGACCATAGGTTAATAAATTGGCCTGGTCAGCAACATCTTTACTCTGATCAAGCTGCAGCGAAAAATATTCGCTTTGTTTCAAAGCAGCAATGACAGATTCCAACATTTCATCAGTTCGTGTCTTCACATTATTGTTTGATAAAGGAATTCCATGTAAGTTTTGTGTACATTTTTCCACAAACTTCTTCTCCCACGGTGTGAGGAGACCCATTCTTTGCAGTTAACAATGATAACTCGTAAGAAACTCTGGCACTTAGTATGTTCCGTTTTGAAGACTTTTCCATCATGGATTTAGTCGCAGAAAAAACTTTCTTTAATGGCCTGAAAGAAATCGAGAGACTTTCCTACACTTTCAGGATGTTTATTAGTTTTGATAGTTGAATATATTCGTTATTCGTTGCATACCTTTACAAAACAACCTTCCCCCCCCCCCCCCCCCCCCACACACACACACACAGGGGCTCTACCTCGGAACCAGAATACACAAGCCCTAGGTTTGAGAAAATGGAGTTATATTTACGAAAATATGTTTTTACCTTTTTTGGTATTTTTCTACTAATTGGACCCGATATTGACAATCTCACTACTTACATAATATGATGCCGCATTCATTGCTTCGTCCCGTCCCAAAACAAGCATCCATATTGACGTGAAGTAGCAGTAACTAAAATCAGACACAACCCTATGATACAGCACTCAGTCACTGACTGAAGGTGTATTCACACATATAAGTGATGCAACAGTGTCGTAGCTGGCCCGTGATTGCAACAACGTGATTGGAAGTATTGTTACAGGAATTTAAATGGCAGTGTTCACAGACGTCCGTGGCGTGACCGTAACAGTGCAAATCGCGCTCTCGCCGTCGTCATATATACGCGTCACTCATTGTCTTTGATTTCATGTTAACGTATCCCTTCTTTAACGAGTTTGTTTATATTTTCACAAAATTCTATGTCACTGTTATATATGTTTTGACATACTGGGACACTACAACGTTCAATTCTAATTGTACGACAAGTGCATCTCAGTTGTTAGAGTTTTCTATGTCTCAGTTGTTAGTGATTATCAGTCAGAGATAAGCATTTTTAACGAAATCAACAGAGAAAATAGTATTTACAAATCGCTACAACCTGTGTCATTGCAGTGATCCGTACTGTTTCCATTATGTATCTGCAGCTTCCAAATTTCACGAAATCCGCGTCTGCAAATAAAATATGCCGGCGTTGATGCTTCCTGTGTTGCAGTTGCGTATAAAACTGTGGAAGACGATGAACGATGCACAGGTGTCAAACGTCAGCTGTAACATTGCACAATTAATAAACACAATGACTTTTCGAGTATTCTGAAATTTTACCCGTGAAAATTACAAGCAATATTCAGTAACACTTACCTCTTTTTTCTCTCTTTATTTTTCAACTACTTAGCTATAAAAACAGTTGCACGTGCCGAAACGCCAATACCTATCTCAATGTCAGTTCTCCAAACCTGAGCGAATACAAATTCCATTAGCAGACAAATACGAAAAAAAACTCAGTGTATAATAATTCATCATTATCTCCAGGGGAACTGAGCGAGGTGATGTAGTGGCCAACGACCTCAACCCGCATTCGAGAGACTCGGGTTTAGTTCTTCGGTCGGCCTTCCAAACACAGGTTTCTGCGGTCGCTGATGCAATTCCGGGGTGGTTCCTTAAATGGGACATGGCCGCTTTCTTCCCCTCCAGTAGCAAAGAAATCCGAGCAAAGCTCCGCTCTAATATTCTACGCTGTGGGCTGGACGTAAAACACCGATCTTCCTTCCTTCTTTCGTCTTATGTCTGGATAATAAATGAGCAAATTCCAGCAAGTCGTTCTTGCGAACAACTGTGTCCGAGGAACTGCCAAGCCCACAAATTACGATCGGACTGTACATGTTAACGTGTTTAAGCCATGAAAAGCCAGGCGAGGTCACGCGTCAGCCGTGTAGCGCCGCCTGTAGCGGCCTACAGTTTCACCTACTTGATAGAGCATTTAAATTCTTATTTGATTCTGTACTCGCTGATCTTGACGGGTGACGAGTGAAACTCCTGAAGCTCCCGATAATTTTTATCTTGTCTTCGATTGTGACCAGCGTTCACGGCCCGGTACCACGCTGCCCGCAGCCCTCTAGTGCGTCGCTGCCCATGGGTTGGGAACCATTCTCTCGTAGAATCAATTAGTTGTCCCTCTGCCTGTCATCCGACTGTTGAAGACAGAACGGACAGACATATCATGTTGACCTCGGCGGCGGGAATGTTTTCTACCTCACGATTCTTCCTGGCACATTAAAACTATATGACAGAACGGGTCACGAACGCGGGACCTTGCTTTTCGCGGCAGAGCCTTTACCAACTAAGCTATAAGTCACGACTCCCTTCACCACTCCCCATTACAACTTTACTTCACTCAGTACCTCCTCACTCACAACTTAAGATGTGACAGAGGAAGGATGGAAGAGGTCATTAATCGTACCTGTGTAGCTCAGTCGGTAAGCGCAGTACCGGCGAAATGCAATATTCCGGGTACATGTCCCGTTCTAACACACTGTTTTATTTACCCAGGAAGTATCGAAAGATAAAAATCTCGTAATAAACAAACACAATGTGTGATGGGTAATCGCAGATGTGGTGCCAAGGGAAGGTTGGTACCTCGCGACGAAACCATACGCAATCACCGGGCGCAGCGACGAATGAGCGGAGTCGGCGTAGACACGCCCAGGTGAGTTTCCGTACGCCACCGCATCAGCTTGCGTACTGTTAAGTCTGGGCACATGTGCCATCCCCATGACGTTATTGTGAAAATATACGAAACTAGTGCGACGATATAAAAACAATCGTAATAACGAAAATATTGATAAAAGCCATAAAGACGATGTGTTGCGATTATTGCAGTGAAATATTGTAAAATAATATAGAAAAAGAACAATGAAAATTACTATTAATACGAAAACTATGTATTGCAAGGATAATCTGTGAACAAAGATAAAAATGAACAGACAGTCCTCTAACGAGGAAGAAAGAGAAAAAACTAACTACTCTTTGTTTTGTTCTTGATTGTCGAAGGACGCCATTTACGACTCGTGATGAGAATGGTATATGTTTGTTACTATTACTGTAAGGAAATAATAATAATTAATTTTATAAAAGTGTAAACTTGTGTTTTCTTATAAACAGTGTAGGGAAAGGCATCCCATAATTATTACTGAATAATTTGCAGTTTTCATATACTGAGCTGATTTTGTTTCAAAGACGCCATTACGGGCGAGAACATAATTTTAAGGTTTTTATTACGCCACACGGCTAAAAAATAGGAACTCGCTCGCTGCGAATTATCTGCTTACGTGTGTCACTTGAAAGTGAATTAATATTTCATTGCAGAAATTGTTTTTGTGTTAGCCTGGAGCAGTCAGCATGGATCAAGTCTCTCACGATTCACTACATAAAAAATAATTGTAATTCATATGTAAATAGAAAATAGCTTTCAAAGAATTTTAATCAGTTCTATTACAAGATTTCAATGCGAACCTCTCAGAAAGTCCAGATTCTCTTCTCATTAACAGAAAAATGAAGCTGGTCGGATTTTAATGCGCGCGACATTGAACTTTGCTTCATTTCATGTCTAATACGTTAAACACAAACATGCTAGACTGCTTAAACTCGCAGTTGAAAAGAAATTAACATTATTCGCTCAACAATCAAAGCCTTTCACGTAACCGTCCAGATTTCGGTGCACTTTTAACACAGCATTTCAGCTTCGTGTTGCACAGCGGCACTGCGCGTCTGCAAACGACGAAAGGTACGTGAAGCATAATATTCTAATAGAGACAGGCCCTCTGAAAACTAAAGTATGTGGGGCCAAGGCGCCCAGGAAAAGTACATTTCTTTTTATTGAAAATAGCAAAGCTCAATTTAGGTGGCTTTTATGGTGTTGCACTTTCTAATTTGCAACCTTTCATATCAGAAAGCATCATGACGTGTTAGAAGAATGGAGTACTGCATTTACAATTGCATTTACCATTGATACCGAGAATAAGTCATCTTAAATATTTTTTGTGTTACACGAACATTGATAATAACATCATACAGTTCGGAAATTAGTACACGCAGTACCGCTCATCCCAGTCAGCAGTCATCATCGCCGAAAACGACAGCATCGTTTCTCTACCGAGCCAGCAGTGCGATAGTTATATTAGACGGTACTCTGCATAAAAATTCATGCCAATTGCACTTTGAGAGAAGAGACATATTATTCTGTATCAAGTGATACGTTAACGTACAGTAATAAATACTCATGGCGTTCCCGTAGACATTATAGAGTTTCAAAGCTAAGTTTTTTATTTTGCTCAAGTTGTAATAAAGTGATCTAACATTTCATGTGTTACAGTATCAACTCGGTCTCCTCCAGGCGTAAAGCTAAGAACCCACCGCTGTACAGACGAGTGTTATTTCGTCCAGTACAACAGCAAATATAATATATATTGAAAGTTGTGTGTGTGTGTGTGTGTGTGTGTGTGTATCCGTAAGCCAATGCCCCAAGTGACTGCAAGTATCTGTGCAAGAAATTGGCTGTGCGCACTTGATCCTTCTCCAATAAATGTTGTTCTCTGTCTGTGGTTGCCTCACCATCGCGAATGGATTAAATCCCAAAAAACATTTGAGTTTCGTTTCTATGCATAAGACGGACTGTAGCGCGGGCAACAGTTAAGCGCGGCCTCTCGCAATCCACTGGCTGCGCGTTGCCCCAGAGCCGCCTGCCGGCTACTGCGCGTGCGCAGTGAGCCGACGCTGCCGCCCGAGGAGCACCAGATGCTGCGGCGCCGCTGCGTGGGTGGACGTAACAATAACAGCGTGCGGCCCGCTGACACCGTTACAACGGGACCCGCGGCCCGCCAGCCTGCGTCGCACACGGGCCAAGCTGCGGCCGCAGAGGTTGCGGCCCCTTTTAGCCAGATGCCGACTGCGGGCGCCGTTTTGCAGGTCGGCCTCTTGACCCAACCGGGCTTCAAGCTGGGCGTCCAGCATTCACCATGCAAGAGACACCGTAGAGCGTAACTGTTCAAATTCAAATGGGTCAAATGGCTCTGAGCACTATGGCACTTAACTGCTGAGGTCATTAGTCCCCTAGAACTTAGAACTACTTAAACCTAACTAACCTAAGGACATCACACACATCCATAACCGTGGCAGGATTCGAACCTGCGACCGTAGCAGTCGCGCGGTTCCAGACTGAAGCGCCTAGAACCGCTCGGACACAACATCCAGCTGGTATCTGTTCTTTCGGACATGTCCGAATCGGTAGATTGACTGCCGCGAGTAATGAGTATAGCGGGCAGGGGCACTACAAGTGTAGTGTGCAGACAGAAAGTTGGGAATGTGGGTCTCACGGGGAGCGTACCAGAGATAAATCCCTGCAGTCGCACTATCCTCCGTGTCCTCGGTGGCTCAGGCGCCGGCACGGTAGCTCAGGGTGTACGGTCAGAGAGCCGCTGGCTCTCTGTATTAAAAAAAAAAAAAAAAAAGAGTAAAAGGAATCGACGATCAACTTAAACGGATGTCATGTGACGTCCGTCCAGATCAAACGCAACGAACAATACCGAATAAAATGAAGTAAAAAAAAAAAAAGTCGAATAGAGCGTCTGCCATGCAAGCAGGAGACCCCGGGTTCGAGTTCAGGTCGGGGCACGCAATTCCAACTGTCCCCATTGAATTGAAAGAGGCCGTACTGCATCACGCTGAAGAGAACCCGTCAATGATTACACGAGCAATTGCTTTGGCTGTTAATGAGTGGAGCTGTAAAACAAGTGCTGCACGGGTTACACCTAATAATTACTTGTAAAAGTTACCAACATGTTTTCAAATGGTTGTAGAACGGGAATGGTTCGTTCTAGGACAGGAGTTCCACTTCAAAATATCCTGAAGCGCCAAAGAAACTGGTATAGGTATGCGTATTCAAATACACAGATATGTAAACAGGCAGAATACGGCGCTGCTGTCGGCAACGCCTACATAACACAACAAGTACCTGGCGCAGTTGTTAGATCGGTTACTGCTGCTACAATGGCAGGTTATCAAGATGTAAGTGACTTTGAACGTGGTGTTAAAGTCGGCGCACGAGCGATGGGACAACGCATCTCCGAGGTGGCAATGAAGTGGGGATTTTCCCTTACGACCATTTCTTGAGTGTACCGTGAATATTAGGAAGCCGGTAAAACATCACATCTTCGACATCGCTGCGGCCGAAAAAAATACTGCGAGAACTGGACCAACGACGACTGAAGAGAATCGTCCAACGTGACACAAGTGCAATCCTTCCGGAATTTTGCTGCAGATTTCAATGCTGGGCCATCAACAAGCGTCAGTGTGCGAACCATTCCACGAAAAATCATCGACATAGGCTTTCGGAGCGTAAAGCCTACTCGTGTATCCTTGATGACTGCAATACACAAAGCTTTACGCCTCACCTGGGACCGTCAACACCGATACTGGACTGTTGATGACTGGAAACATGTTGCCTGGTCGGACGAGTCTCGTTTCAAATTGTATCGAGCAGATGGAAGTGTGCGGTATGGAGACAACCTCATGAATCCATGGACGCTGCATGTCAGCAGGGGACTGTTTAAACTGGCGGAGGCTCTATAATGGTGTGGGACGTGTGCAGTTGGAGTGATGTGGGACCCCTGATATGTCTAGATACGACTCTGACAGGTGACATGCAGGTAAGCATCCTGTTTGATCACCTGCATCCATTCATGTCCATTGTGCATTCTAACGGACTTGGACAATTCCAGCAGGACACCCCACACGGCCAGAATTTCTACAGAGTGGCTCCAGGAACACTCTTCTGTATTTAAACACTTCAGCAGGTCACCAAACATCCCAGACATGAACATTATTGAGCATATTTGGGATGACTTGCAACGTGGTGTTCAGAAGAGGTCTCCGCCCCCTCGTACTCTTACGGATTTATGCGCAGCCCTGCATGATTCATGGTGTCTATTCTTTCCAGTACTTCAGACATTAGTCGAGTCCATGCCACGTCCTTTTGTGCCACTTCTGCGTGCTCGCGGGGGTCCTACACGATATTAGGCAGGTGTACCAGAGTCTTTGGCTCTTCACTGTTATGTACTCACTCCCCTCTACAGGTCCTACAAGCTTCTAACGGGAGTTTCCGAACATCCTGTATAACTTTTGCCTCAGAGGCTCGCCAATGGTGTCCGCAGATCGTGGTCTCTCGGTCGCGTTCTCGCTTTTTGAGCACACGGTCCCGGATTCGATTCCGGGCTGGGTCAGGGATCTTTACCTGCCTCGAGATGACTGGGTGTTTGTGTTATCATTTCCTCATCATTCATGAAAGCGGCGAGATTGGACTGAGCAAAGGTTGGTAAATTGTGCGGGCGCTGATAACTGTGCAGTTGAGCGACCCACAATCAAACATCTTCACCATCGTCACCAATGGTAAATGTTTCCTGCGGTGCTCAATTAGTGACTGTCATATTGTACCAGCTCTCGAATCCACAAAACTGATAATCTGTTCATAAATTGGTTAAGCAATGCCTCTGCAACCCACGAAATTAGTGAGAAGTGCTGGGCGAATCGGACTGCTCCGGTAGCACGGCGAGGTGAATATGTTTCCGGGTGGCGGCCCTCTGCTGGCGGCGGCTGCAGCGGGCACGGCCGCCCTGACCTGGCCCAACCGCTACGCGACCCCGACCCGCGGGACCGGTCGGCTCTGTCCGCGGCTCCCACCCAGACTTAGTGGAATGCAGCGCCCGGAAGACGCAGTCCTGTCACACCTGCGTCCATCTTCCAGCAGGAGCTAGTTAACACTAGCGGTTTCCCAATCAATTACCACGTCAATCTCATTTCAGTTGTTTACACTGGAGTCACGGGGTACCTCCTAATATGGTGTCAGACATCCTTTTGCCCAGAGTAGTAAAGCAACTCGATGTGGCATGGACTCAATATATCTTCGATGGGATTCATGTCGGCCAATCTGGGTGGCCAAATCATTTGCTCGAATGGCCCAGAATGTTCTTCAAAACAATCGCCAACAACTGTGGCTAAGGCAATCGCGTCGGTCGTGTGCTGACATAGCCCATAACGCCAAATTTCGCCGTACTGTCCTAACGCATATGTTCGTCAAATGGCTCTGTGCACTATGGGACTTAACTGCTGTGGTCATCAGTCCCCTAGAACTTAAACCTAACTAACCTAAGGACATCACACACATCCATGCCCGAGGCAGGATTCGAACCTGCGACCGTAGAGGTCGCGCGGTTCCAGACTGTAGCGCCTAGAACCGCTCGGCCACCCCCGCCGGCGATATGTTCGTCGTACGCCCCACATTGATGTCTGCGGTTATTTCACGCAATTTGCTTCTCTGTTAGCATTGACAAATCTACGCAAAAGCGACTGTTCTTGCTCGTTAAGTGAAGACCGCCGGCTTTGGATCTCGAAATATTGAATTTCCTAACGATTTCCGATATGGATTATCCCATGCATCTAGTCCCATCTGACATCCCGTCTTCAAAGTCTGTTAATTCCAGTCGTGCGGCCATAAACACGTCGGACACCTTTTCACATGAATCACATAAACACAAATGACAGCTCCGCCAATGCACTGCTCTGTTATACACACATCAAAAAAAGTTTTGCATCGCCCCGGATACTAGAACTCCTGAACATATACGTTGACCGTGGATACTGTATCACAGACACAGTCCCCTTGATTGTTCAGACATGTCACCTTACCCGCTCACAGATGTAAATAACCACACATGAGCAGCGCCTATTAGACGGAGGGGGTCCGACAGCCGATGAGTTCCAGTCATTCCAACAGGAAAGAGGTACACGGCTCGTGTTGTCTGTAGTTCAACCATGCCTCGACAGTCAATACTACAGTTCGATTGCGTCCGCATTGTTACTTTGTGTCAGAAAGGGCTCTCAATAAGGGAAGTGTCCAGGCGCCTCGGAGTGAGCCAAGGCGATGATGTTCCGACATGGAGGAGATACAGAGAGACAGGAAGTGTCTATGACATGCCTCACTCAGGCCGCCCAAGGTCTACTACTGCAGTGGATGACCGATATCTACGGATTATGGCCAGGAGAAACCCTGGCAGCAACGCCACCATGTTGAATAATGCGTTTTGTGCAGCCACAGGACGTCGTGTTACGACTGAAACTGTGCGCAATAGGCTGCATGATGCGCAACTTCACTCCCGTCGTCCATGGCGAGATCCATCTTTGCAACCACGACACCATGCAGCACGGTATAGATGGGCCCAACGACATGCCGAATAGACCGCTCAGGATTGGCATCACGTTCTCTTCACCGATGAGTGTCGCATATGCCTTCAACGAGACAATCATCAGAGACGTTTTTGGAGGCAACCCGGTCAAGCTGAACGCCTTAGACACACTGTCCAGCGAGTGCAGCAATATAGATGTTTCCTGCTGTCTTGGGATGGCATTATGTGGGATCGACGTACGTCGGTGGTGGTAATGGAAGGCGCCGTAACGGCTGTACGATACGTGAATGCCATCCTCAGACCCACAGTGCAACCATATCGGCAGCATATGCTCTGAAACCTGTTAACTACGAAGAACTGAGAAGGATATCAAATATTAAGTACTACAGTGAAACTTACAACAAGTTTTAGTAGTAAAACTGTCTGGAGTAACACATGGAAATATTACGGAGCAGTGCAGTTAAAAAAAGAAATGCGCATTATAGATTGCTGATGGGACGCGTCATTGTTTTTAAGAGGAACGCTCACGATTTAAACTTCAACGGCGACTTGCATTAACTTTCTCACGAAGTGCTTCCTATTCTATGGAGATTCATAGTCCTGCTTGATATCTGAAGAATAACTTAACCTATTAGAGTACAACAGAAAACTTATTCGGATGCGGTAAACTTTCGGTATTTACAAGCTAAAATAACTACCTTAGGACGGCCTTTCTACGCGTTATTAGCAAGAAGCTGAAACCAAATTAGAGACTGGCATTTGAAACGTGCAGAGTAGTGGGTGGTTAAAGAATTATTGTAACTTGCATATTATGGAAGTCTGCCGTTTAAAGGCAACAGAACACCGAGAAACATGAAAACCGCATTGTTCTTGGTACAATTTGTTATAATTAAATGTCAGTTAGTAACATTTCTACGATTAAAGCTTTCACAACATGGTAAGACGCAAAGTACGGTCCCCTATCAATCGTGCTCGGTGTGGTGTAATGAACAGAGACGCAGAACCGTGTGCTAATGGGTGATGTGTTGCCGTTTCGCATCTCAGTGGCTCTAAATAATTTTTTTTTCTTACTCATCTTCACCTTTTGTAATAGATTCTGATACTTTATTAGTTTAACGGAAGTATATTTACGTTACATGGAATATTATAGAATATAAATGCACGCTCTCTGAGGAGTGAGTTTGTGCGATTGGATTTATCTACAAGGCAGCTTGCACTAGTTCCAGTGCAGTAAGATATTTTGGACTTCATTGTTTCAGGTCTTGTGTTTTATATGTTGTAGATATTCCGCTACTGGACAGCAACAGTGATCAAGTAAGAATGACCTCATGGTTTTACTAATAAGTGAAAATGATGAAATTATTTTACCTTAGCCGGAAGCTGTGACCGAGCGGTTCTAGGCTGCTACAGTCGCAGGTTCGAATACTGCCTCGGGCATGGATGTGTGTGCTGTCCATAGGTTAGTTAGGTTTAAAGAGTTCTAAGTTCTAGGGGACTGATGACCTCAGATGTTAAGTCCCACAGTGCTCATTTGAACCATTTTTAATTTGATCTTATGTGGAGAATTATTGTAAATTTGTATCTCACTATTTGTAATGGAACTTTTATAAGCCCATCTCCTTATTGACTTATTTTCCTTCGTGCCTTATAACAGCAGCACATTGAACTCTGAAGGCTCAACATTGATGTTAGAAAGCACGGTCCGTGTACCGGTGGCTTTAGAGCTTAGACGGTCGTCTAATACCCGTGTAACAAAAATCTGGGATGTAAATAGCGGCCGTGAAAGAGTGCATTGTAAAATCTGAATTTTAAGTGTGCTGATGATAATAATGTTTCACTAAGTTAACGTCTCTCAGTGCACGATCGAAGCTCATGGGTCAAAAACCACGCGGGACACGTCGTCCCGGCCCACCGCCTTTGCCCGTGGTGACTTCTGAGAACCATTTTTGAAGTAAACCGCTGGAACAGCTTGGCACGCACGTCTGCAAACGCTTTGGTCACAACCTGGATACGCACCGTGGGACGTGTCGCGCTCGGCGAATGCCCCATATGCGGCCAGGCCGCGTGGCACGGAGAAATTGGCCGTGACCGCTGGTCTGAAGCGCGGCAGAGTTCGTGCTGCAAACCTCCGTCAAGCTGCGGGCGTCTGAGAGAATGCCTCTCCCCCGGTCCTCACTCCAGCTCCGATTCTGCGAGCTCTCGTTGCGCTGCGAATCCGTTACCCGGCGTCTGTTAGATCGGTATCTCCCGCTATCCATTGTTTCATTCTAGATACTCTTATTACGCTTACGAAACACGTCTCTAAGCTACAAGCGGTTTTACCATCAGGTCAAACGACTAACAGTGCCCTAAAAACAACTTCGGTTTTAATGAGCGGAATTATCACTGAACTGGTCTTACGACTTGTGAATATACTCGAGATCAACATTCGATCTGTGCCTCCTGCCACCGCTACAACAACGTTTGATTTTCAAGCTCTCGATCGCTTTTGGGGACGGTATCTTAAAGCAAGCAGCCGCAATGTGTGTCACTTGAATATCATCCGCCGTGTGAACATTGTAATTAATACTCAGATAACACAGCACAGGTCGCGAACTGTTCGATTCACGATTTCTGGTTTTGCTCGTCTAAGGTGGAGATTATAGGATAATCATTGCTCTGGCTAAAAACGTTAGAGATTAGAGACACCGCTCAGCGCCACAGCCAAACATTTCTTGTTATCGCCCATCCTCGCATGGACGTATTTCTTCGAAACGATATAGATGTGAGTGATTTCTCAGATACATGTGATATCGGAATATGTATTCTGGAAGCAGTCATGTATGTTGTATGCATAATCACGCCAATAACGTACACATAATAGAATAAATCATTTATTTGAGCTACCTCAGACACATCTCTGCAATTGACAACGTAGCAACCTGCAATTGACAACGTAGAGATGTGTGTGTGTGTGTGTGTGTGTGTGTGTGTGAGAGAGAGAGAGAGAGAGAGAGAAAGAAAGAAGGACGGATGGGGAACCAGAGAGGGAGGGGGGCGGTTAAGTTCCTATGGGACCAAACTGTTGAGGTCATCGGTCCATAAGCTTACACACTGCTTAATCTAAATTAAACTAACTTACGCTAAGGATAACACACACACCCATGCCCGAGAAAGGACTCGAACCTCGGATGGGGAGGGGGGGTGGGGGGGGGGTAGGTAGGGGAGCCGCGCGAACGGTGACAACACGTCATAGACCGCGCGGCTACCCAGTGGGGAGCGGGGTGGGGTGGGGGGGGGGGTGAGGAAGTGGCCACCCACTGACGAAATAATGCAGCCGCTATTTTGCTTACTCACATGCCAAGTCATTCATGACAATTACGCCGTCGGAGTTTCGTTTGCCAGCTGCCTTTTCTCTAGGTATTCCTTGTTTCCCACAGCTTATACTTTTGGCGATTCCAGCAGCGCAACTGAGAGTAAGAACATTCCACGAAAATAGCTGTACCAGTGTCGACATTCGTTTTAGCGCCGTAAGATCGAGTACCTTCTGTCAGTTTGTAGGCATTCGTGCCTGGAGTTAATTTCCATAAAAAAACGTTGTAAGAAGTATCAACATTGTGGCTGTTATTTCAAGAGGCGTTCACTCTTGCAATGTATCTTCGGTTTCCCTGTAATAACGAAACACTGAACTTTTATTAGTGTCTTTCCAGAAATTTCTCAATATATTACGGTTATAAGCTGATCAAAACGAAAGTGAGACAAGGGCGATAGGGTGTAGGAGGAAAAGCTTTTTTGAAAAAAGTAATATACTAATATCGTTTATAAATTTAATGTTAGAAATATTTTCTGAACGAACTTTTGTGGATTGCAGTTTTGTATCTATTTGTTGCGAAACACTTCACACAACCTACAATACTAAAACTTCGTTGGTTTTTCGTGAATTTTTTGCCTTTATATTAGCGAGAAATAGCCCCATGTTACATTTTTTGTTCCAAAAATAAAGAAAACCTTAAAATACCGCTGCCCTTCAAGCGCAGATGAAATACAAGCATAGCTCAGAGAGCTAAAAGCTTTCCCAAAGGTCGAGCTACAGAAGCGTTTTGAGAATTTCAGAAAGCGCTGGCGTAAATGTATAATGTCGAATAAGGACTATTTTGAAGGCGGTAACATTGATGTAGACGAATAAATGAAACTCTATCCATAAAAAAATTCTCGCCGTTTTTGGAACAAATCTCGCACGTATGTCGTGTGTCCCATTTATTTTCCCACTCCAAATAGCTTTTCGTCCAGAACCAAAATGCAATAATTATAAATAAAATATTTTTAGCTGCAAGTGGAACAGTAATCTGTGTAACTCGGTAAGTCACTTTCTCTCCTGAAGACCTGTACAAAAACGTTTCACAATCTACCATCCATTTAAACATAACGCATCTTCTGATCTTAAAAAAAGAAACCTTGTTGTTGTACGTCCTGTTCCATTATGACTGTATCACACATATAACGTTTACATTATAGCCGACAGTGTGATACAATCATAATGGAACAGAATGTTTTTTTGAAGATCAGAAGATGATAGTCCCAACTGTTAAAACAAAACATGAACAAAAAGTATTAAATGCGATCTTGGCTATTAAAAGTTTCTTGAGAGCAAATACAGATCACTTTTTATCATATCTAATGAGAAATTTAAAGAAAATGTGACAAAAAACTGACTTTAACTCTCCTGTACTAATACACAGTGCGGGTAGCAACTCCACTTCCTGGAGTTGACAGTCAGTAGAGGGAAAAACAAGTAAAATGTATGCCCACCGGTCATACAGTCACCCGTGTTCAATTGAAGGTTTGTATGAACACAGTGTACACCAATGAAGAGAAGGTAGATATGTAGCAACTGCTATAATGTTTTCTAATTTACAATATGGGTGCATATAGTACAGTTGTTTCAAACAAATTGCTGTCTACATTGAAGGAAGTTCTTGATTAAATGGTTACGTTTCTTTTATTGTTGACTGAGTGAATGGCGTGCATTCTCCATGTGTTTACATTTGTTTACCGAGAGTCAGTTTTTTGTCATGTTTTTAATAACGTCATGTTTACGTGACTGCCAGACTGTGGTACGTTTCTGAACACATCTTGGACAGAGGAAGTGGATAACCGAATAAAACATACAGGGTGCCATTTAAAAAAAAGACATTCTGCTGTTCATATCTTCGTAACGAACAAAATTGCAAGAAATGTCTTTCTTTTTTCTCTTTCTTAAATCATCAGTCTTCTGGCTCCTGTGTCAACATTTTCTTCTCGGTGTAGCAATTGCAGCTTACGTACTCAGTTATTTGCTGAGTGTACGGTTCAAATGGCTCTAAGCACTATGGGACTTAACATCTGATGTCATCCGTCCCCTCGTCTTTGAACTACTTAAACCTAACTAACCTAAGGACTTTACACACACGTCCATGACCGAGGCAGGATTCGAACCTGCGACCGTAGCAGCAGCGCGATTCCAGACTGAAGCGCCTGGAACCGCTCGGTCACAGCAGCAGGTGCTGAATGTACGATTGCAATCTCTGTCTTCCTCTACAATTTTCACCTTCCGCAGCTCCTCTAATACCATGGAAATTATTCCATGATGATGGCTTACCATTCCGTCCCTTCTTCGTGTCAGTGTTTTGCATATATTCCTTTCCTCGCAGATTCTGCGGAAAACTTCTCATTCCCTACCTTATCAGTCCACCTAATTTTCAACATTCATCTCTGGCACTCCATCTCAAATGCTTCGATTCTCTTCTGTTCCTGTTTTCCGACAGTCCATGTTTCATTACCATACAACGCTGTGCTCCAAACGTACATTATCAGAAATTACTTCCTTAAATTAGGCCTATGTCTGATACTAGGAGACTTCTGTTGGCAAGGAATGTCCTTTTCGCCAGTGCTAGTGTGCTTTTTGTTTCCTACTTGCTCCGTCCATTATGGATTATTTTGCCACCTAGAGGGTAGAATTCCTTCAATTCGTCTACTTCGTGACCCCCAATTATAATTTTAGGTGTCTCGCAGATCTCATTCTTGTCACTACTCATTATTTTCTATCTCCGATTTAAATTCAATCCATATTCTGTGCTCATTAGACAATTGATTGCATTCAACGTATCCTGCAATTTTTCTTCGCCTTCGCTGAGACTAGGAATGTCATGTTTGCTTGACACATTTTTTATTTTGCTTGTGGTCAAAAAACTATTTAGATCGGTCAAGATAAATGGGGTAGGTGCTCAACAGACAAACCGTCTGTGCTACAGCAAACGTTAATACGTGCATGCAGTTCACTGAAGTTGTGACAAGAAGTACTTGGGAAGGCACAGAGAGCAAACCGCTCTGGAACTCTTTTCTTTGGGTTGCCTATCTGTAGGCCCAAAGTAATTCGTAGCAACAATACGGAGCTGATGATTCGTTACACGTTCAGACACACTTGCCCCCTGGTGAAATTACACTACGGCGTAAACTACGAATCTCAACTTAGACACACCATTCACTGATATGTTATCGGTGTGTGTGTGTGTGTGTGTGTGTGTGCGTGTGCGCGAGCGCGCGCTTGGGTTTGGATCTATGTGAAAGACAAAAAAATACAAATGAGGAATCGTTTCAAGCGACTAGCTAAGGTGGCCCTTGCAACTGTCAGCTGGCAATACGTCACGGCGCTAGAAATCTGGCCAGCCATCAGCCTGGCTGCTGAGTAATGGGCCGTGGCCGATGGCTGCGCTGCGGCTATCCAGGACGCCGCGCAGTCGAGCGTGGGAGGAGGTGTGACGGAGCAGAGCGACGCAACTCGCCGTCAGCTGTGTCGCGACTGGTCCCGTCTGACAGCCTGCTGCTCACCACTACGTGCTGGCAGGAGGGAAGACACGTACTCACTAAAAAAGTGACGGAGCTCATGGCGGTGTTGTTCAGATACCCCCCGGTGAAGACTGTGGTTTCCACACCCTCGAGTCGCAGACATGCCATAAACAAACTGACACACTTAGTAGCACAGAGATTTGCGGAGACGTCTGGATCACGTAGCAAAGTGCCTATAGCCCAAATCATTACAAAACGAGACACCAGTTCAATGGCAGGAGTTACGTGCCTGCACATCCCTTAAGCTGTTCAATTAAATCTACTTATTTACACATGAAAAGTAATTTTCCCAAGCCGACTGAAGCCGGTAGCTTGCCTGAGTGGAGGACTATCAAATTGCGGGGCGGAGCAATTTTCGTAATCAACCGTATAATTCTTAAAACGCGCAAGATGTCGTAAATCTACAGATGTTCTAGTGGCCCTTAGTTCAAATTCTAGCTGACGCAACGGTTGCGCAGAGGCACACCAACCCGTCCTATGGACAGTGTTGGCACCCGACCCAGGAACGCCAACTTATGCATGGGTGGGTCGAACTCACCCTCAGCAGGAAGACTATGAGACCATCGGCATGTCCGCCCCCTTTTAAGTTGGCTGCAGGGATCCTTTTGCTCTCGGAAGGAGCACGCAGTGTTCGTAGATGTCACGTTAAAAATTGATGATGCTGTACCTCAACTAGCTGGCAGCCTATCTAATCATCAGTCTTCTGACTGGTTCGATGTTTTCCTCTCCTGTGCTAACCTCTTCATCTCAGAGTACCACTTGCAACCTACGTCCTCAATTATTTGCTGGATGTATTCCAATCTCTGCCTTCCTCTACAGTTTTTGCCTTCTACAGCTCCCTCTAGTACCATGGAAGTCATTCCCTGATGTCTTAACAATCATCCTGTTCTTCTCCTTGTCAGTGTTTTCCACACATTCCTTTCCTCTCCAACGCTGCGCAGAACCTCCACATTCCTTACCTTATCAGTCCACCTAATTTTCAACATTCGTCTATAGCACCACATCTCATATGCTTCGATTATCTTCTGTTCCGGTTTTCCCACAGTCCATGTTTCACTACCATACAAAGCTGTACTCCAGACGTACATTCTCAGAAATTTCTTCCTCAAATTAAGGCCGATATTTGATATTAGTAGACCCCTTTTCGCCATGAGTGCCCTTTTTGTGTTTTCTGCTTTTGATGTCCTCCTTGCTCCGACCGTCATTTGTTATTTGACTGCCTATGTAGAAGATCATGTACATTACTGGCCATTAACATTGCTACACCAAGAAGAAATGCAGATGATAAACGGGTATTCATTGGACAAATATATTCTACTAGAACTGACATGTGATTACATTTTCACGCAATTTGGGTGCATAGATCCTGAGAAATCAGTACCCAGAACAACCACCTCTGGCCGTAATAACGGCCTGATACGCCTGGGCATTGAGTCAAACAGAGCTTGGATGGCGTGTACAGGTACAGCTGCCCCATGCAGCTTCAACACAATACCACAGTTCATCAAGAGTTGTGACTGGCGTATTGTGACGGCCACCATTGACGAGACGTTTTCAGTTGGTGAGAGATCTGGAGAATGTGCTGGGCAGGGCAGCAGTCGAATATTTCCTGTATCCAGAAAGGCCCGTACATGACCTGCAACATGCGGTCGTGCATTATCCTGCTGAAATGTAGGGTTTCGCAGGGATTGAATGAAGGGTAGAGCCACAGGTCGTAACACATCTGAAATGTAACGTCCACTGTTCAAAGTGCCGTGATACGAGGCCGTTGGGATCCAGCACGGCGTTCCGTATTACCTTCCTGAACCCACCGATTCCATATTCTGCTAACAGTCACTGGATCTCGACCAACGCGAGCAGCAATGTCGCAATACGATAAACCGCAATCGCGATAGGTTACAATCCGACCTTTATCAAAGTCGGAAACGTGATGGTACGCATTTCTCCTCCTTACACGAGGCATCACAACAACCTTTCACGAGGAAACGCCGGTCAACTGCTGTTTGTGTATGAGAAATCGGTTGGAAACGTTCGTCAAGTCAAAACGTTTTAGGTGTCGCCACCGGCGCCAACCTTGTGTGAATGCTCTGAAAAGCTAATCATTTGCATATCACAACATCTTCTTCCAGTCGGTTAAATTTCGCGTCTGTAGCACGTCATCTTCGTGGTGTTGCAATTTTAATGGCCAGTAGTGTAATTCTTCTTCACTTTCACTCAGGACAGCAGTGTCATCAGTGAATCGTATCATTGATATCCTTTTACCTTGAATTTTAATTCCAATCCTGAACATTTCTTTTATTTCCTGCATTGCTTCCTCGATGTATAGATTGAACAGTAGGGGCGGAAGACTACGTCCTTGTCTTACATCCATTTTAATACTAGCACTTCGTTCTTGGTCGTCCACTCTTGGCTGTTGTACATATTGTATACGACCCGTATCTCCCTATAGCTTATCCATTCTTTTTCAGACTTTCGAACATCTTGCACCATTTTACATTGTCGAACGCTCTTTCCAGGTCGACAAATCCTATGAACGTGTTTTGATTTTTCTTGAGTCTTGCCTCCATTATTAACCGCAACGTCAGAATTGCCTCTCTCATGCCTTTACCTTTCCTAAAGCCAAACTTATCGTCATCTAGCGCATCCTCAATTTCCTTTTCCATTCTTCTGTATATTATTCTTGTAAGAAACTTGGATGCATGAGCTGTTAAGCTGATTGTACTATAATTCTCGCACTTGTCAGCTCATTCCGTCTCCGCGATTGTGTGGGAGATGCTTTTTCGAATGTCAGATGGCATGTCACTAGACTCATACATTCTACACACCAACGTGAAGAGTCGTTTTTTTGCCACTTCCCCCAATGATTTTACAAATTCTGATGGAATGATATCCATCCCCTCTACCTTATTCGATCGTAAGCCCTGCAAAGCTCTGTTAAATTCCGATCCTAATACTCGATCCTCTATCTCTTCTAAATCGACTCCTGTTTCTTCTACTATCACATCAGACAAATCTTCCCCGTCATAAAGGCTTTCAATGTATTCTTTCCACCTATCCGCTCTCTCATCTGCATTTAACAGTGGAATTCCCGTGGCACTCTTAATGTTATCACCCTTGCTTTTAATGTCAACGAAGGTTGTTTTGACTTTCCTGTTTGCTGACTATGTCTTTCCCACAACCATTTCCTATTCGATGTCTTCACATTTTTCCTGCAGCCATTTCGTCTTAGTTTCCCTTGACTTCCTATTTATTTCATTCCTCAGCGACTTGTATTTCTGTATTCCTAAGTATCCCGGAACGTTCTTGTACTTCCTCCTTTCATCGATCAATTGAAGTATTTCTTCTGTTATCCATGGTTTCTTGGTAGTTACCTTCTCTGTATCTATGTTTCCCTTCCCATCTTCTGTGATGGCCATTTTTAGAGATTTCCATTCCTCTTCATGCTCTTCTGAGTTATTCCTTATTGTTGCATCTATAGCCTTGGCGAACTTCAGCAGCATATCGTCATTCCTTAGTACTTCCGTATCCCACTTTTTTGCGTATTGATTCTTCCTGACTAATGTCTTTAACTTCAGCATACTCTTCATCACTGCTATATAGTGATCTGTGTCTATATCTGCTCCTGAGTACACCTTGCAATCCAGTACCTGATTCCGGAATCTCTGTCTGACTATGATGTAATCTAACTGAAATCTTCCCGTATCGCCCGGCCTTTTCCAAGTATACCTCCTCCTCTTGTGATTCTTGAACAGAGAATTCGCTGTTAATAGCTGAAAATTGTTACAGAACTCAATTAGTCTTTCTCCTCTCTCATTCTTTGTCCGAAACCCATATTATCCTGTCACCTTTTCTTCTACTCCTTCCCCTACAACTACATCCCAGTCCCCTGTGACTATTATATTTTCATCCCCCTTTACATACTGTATTATCCTTTCAATGTCCTCATACACTTTCTCTATCTCTTCATCTTTAGCGTGCGACGTCAGCATGTATACCTGAACTATCGTTGTCGGTGTTGGTTTGCTGTCGATTCTGATTAGAACAACCCTGTCACTGAACTGTTCACAGTAACACAGTTTCTGTACTACCTTCCTATTCATAACGAATTCTACTCCAGTTATACCATTTTCTGCTACTGTTGATATTACCCTATACTCATCTGACCAGAAATCCTTTTCTTCTTTCCACTTCACTTCACTGACAACTACTATATCTAGATTGAGCCTTTGCATTTCCGTTTTCAGATTTTCTGGTTTCCCTACCATGTTGAATCTTCTGACATTCCACGCTCCGACTAGTAGAACGTTATCCTTTCCTTGGTTATTTAATCTTTTTCTCATGGTAACTTGCCCCTTGGTAGTCTCCTCTCGGAGATCCGAATGGAGTACTATTCCGGAATCTGTTGCCAATGAAAGATAATCATGGCAATTCTTCAATTACAGGCCACATGTTCTGTGGATACACTTTACGTGTCTTTAATGCAGTGGTTTCCATTGCCTTCTGCGTCCGCATGCCGTTGATCATTGCAGATTCTTCCGCCTGTAGGGGCAGTTTTCCACTCATAGGCCAAGAGAGTGCCCTAAACCTCTGTCCGGCCCTCCGCCCTCTTTGACAAGGGCGTTGGCAGAATGAGGGTGATTTATTATGCCGGAAGTCTCCAGCCGCCAATGCTGATACTAATCAGAATTTAAGCAGCGGGGAGATTCGAATCCGGGACCAAAGGTATCTTGATTATGAACCAAAGACGCCCCCCCTAGACCACGGGTGTTAAAACATCCCCATTCTGCATTAACTGAAAGGAACACATTGCACGTTCACGTTTGGCAATAATCACTCTGCTAACTGCATGTAAGTGTCACAATAAAAGACGTCCGATGGATGGGTCCGTAGTTAGATTTCGTCACATACCGGATTTGTCCGGAACACTTAGTGTCGACCTCCCTGTTTTTTCATTTCTGCCAACGCCAGCGACCGAGCAGCTGTAGTGTGAAAATTGTGTACAGATGCTAAACGTTGCCGTTTCTGTCGGTAGCGCTGAGTGCCAATTAGGTCAGCATTGCTCCTCACACGTCTCCACTCAGCGCAAAGACCAGTCTTGTCATTTAGATTTTTGTTAATCATTTTCAGCAACAGTTTTTGGAGAATGCTGATGTGAAGAAATAGCACACTATTTGCGTTAAAAGTTATTTTTAACGCAGTCGCTATGCAATTTCTTCACATCGGAAATTTTGTTATTCCATTCACACCCCCACTCCCCAGTGCAATCGGACTTCTCGGTTTGTGCCACATATACTTGCTTCACACAATCAAAAGAGAAAGATTGGACGAGATGAAAGTTCAAAAAGTAGTAAGATTCCCTCACACTGTGAATATAAATTTACGTTCTACTACGACTTCAAAAGATCAGCTTCAAATATTTACCAAGAATTGTGAGAAAAAATATAATATAAAAAATATCAGCACTCGATGTTGGCAAGTTTTTGGAAAAAAATAATTATATATCAATATATCGATATTTTATCAACAGTCCTACTCGAAAGCCGTCTCTACTCCCTTCGTTTGGGATTTTAGTCCTGGAAATTGGTGTATAATTTACTGCTTCAGTACTCTCTGTAGGGACTGGACCAGTTTTCATTATTTCTCTTCTATTTTGCGTGTTTTCATCTACTTTTAACTTGGTCCAAGTGAGTCTGCAAATGACCTGTGTGTACTGGCAAGCCCTCACATTTTTTCTGTAACGAGACTGCCTCGCAATTCTATTTGTTTATAAGAATACATCCAGTCTTACTTGAACCATCTGACTGCTACTGGTTTGCAGTTTCCCACTGTTCCCGTCCTTAATCAATTAATTTTAATAAGCAAATAGAAATACCTGCTAGACGAAAAGATGACTGGTGTCACAACTGTTCAGGGAGCAGAATACCATCAGGTGAGGTAATTTAAATCTGGTTTTAGGCAAGACGGTAACAGACAGAAGACATCAGCTTCACAATCCCTTGGAAGGCAACCGAGCTACAACTTCATTAACGCCTGGACCTAGATCAGATTGAACACATTCATTATGAAGTTAGTAGCTGCTGTATGCGTCGTCGGCTGCAATTCCGACGACAAGAGAGCGGCGCTTTGTGTAGAAGACACACCCATTGCCACATGTAGAGTGACATGGAGGCGAACAAGTGGTACCTGGGGCTGTATAGAAGGTCAGCACAGCGAAGCTTTTCCAGAATCGTCTGTTCGCGCTACGTTCTTGCGCTACGCTTTACCGCTTCACGGACTTGCCGCGGTTTATTCTGTTGGCCTGGTTCTCGCTTGCTGTTCACGGATTACTGCGCTTGGGCTTTGTTCTGTACATTCGATTTGTACTTCGTGTAAACTACTCTTGCGTACTGTGTTTATTAAACGAGACGTTTACCAAGGCTCAACAGTAGCAGTATGCACTGACCGTTAAGTACTACGCCCCTTTTCACTTTCGTAAGAGTTCGTCGTAACAACTGCAGTTATCCGGGTACGCAAACTTCAATATGTCATACTGTATACGACCGCATCGCTCGGAACTTTACTTGTCTGCCGGCCAGAGGGTTAGAAGAAGACAAACGTATTCAACGTTAGAGGGAAATACGAGTTCGAGTCCCAGTCTGGCAAAAATTTTCATATGTCACTCATAGATAACATCTTCGTACCTAATACAGCTAACGACACAGAGATTCCGCAGTTGCAAATAAACCTCATAAATTTAGTACAGATGCAAGACATTTTAAAAATAAAAATTGCTGTGTACCTTCAGTGATAGAACAGATGCTAAGAATTCGCCTTTTAGCGTTAATTTTATTCCATAAAAAGTGATTCTTACCTCAAATGTCAATCACTGAAACATCTGCTATTTTCTGAGAGGGGGGAGGGAGGGAGGGAGGGAGAGAGAGAGAGAGAGAGAGAGAGAGAGAGAGAGAGAGAGAGAGAGAGAGAGAGAGACAGAGAGTCCTTTGAATTAATATATGAACCCATTAGAACAAGAGGGCTGTTTATCTGGTAAATAAACAGGATGGACTAACCTATCTGCGATTTTTGATCTGTTCCTGTTAGCCTTCTTACTTTAAGTAGAGTCAGTGCTCCACCTACTACATGGCAATAGTCTCTGCAAGCCAAAAAGAAAAAGAAAAGAAGGGTAAGGAATGCAATCGGCTATACTTTTATCGAACTAACTACTGTTCCGGCATTTGCCTTCACTGGTTTAGGGAAATCGCGGGCGGAGAACGTACATCTGGATGGCTAAATCGAAACTCTTCTCCTCTCTAATGCTAGTCCAGTGCCTCTGCCTCTGCGGCACCTCGTTTTCTCTCTTCACAATCACTGTGTAAAGTGATGAAACAGAAGATAGTACTGATACATCACAGGGATCAAATGTAGCTTTCGGTAGTTACTACCGAGGAAACACTTCACTGGCAATTGCAGATGGCTCAAATCGACGTTAAATTTCTCGCCTGCAAGGGTGTGCTGAAAAGTAATACCACCGAATTTTTTATGTGAAAACTCTTCAAGCTTTTCAAATAATACGAACTTTACCATAAGGGCTATCAAAAACTTTCCGTTCGAAGGCCGTACAGTCGAGAATCGGTGTGCCAATCAGGCAAAATCGCTGTGAACTTTGAGTCTGTTATCCCACCGAAGGACCAGGTTGAAGATCGCCGTTTAGTAAAACATCATATCCTGCTGCGTGAAGAATTTCATAACTGCCTGCTGCTCATCCCCGTCCGACAGGAATCGTCGACCCTTCAAGACCTTGTTCAAGGAACCGTAGGCGTGATTATCGTGTGAAGGAGGGGGAGGGGGGGGGGGGAGGGAGAGAGGGAGATCAGGATCATAGTGCGGATGCTCGAGTGCCTCCCAACTGAGTTGGCGTAACTTCTCCGTTATGACATTTACGATATGAGGGTGTCTAGTGTCGAATCACGCCCAGCACGGATCTTGGTGCAGTCTTTATTCTGCGATTAAAGTCTACCGATGTTTGTCCTTCGCAGCCAAGAAAAGTACAATAGCACGTTGGTCCTGTTTGGACGCATCTACTTATAACCTTGACATAGTTCACATTTCGTATTTGCCGTACGCACGTTGGTACGACACGAATCCCACTCTAATCCTTCGTCTGTATGTGGGTGCTTATACAGGGCGATTCAAAAAGGATGGCGCAAACTTACACGGCTGAAAGCACAAATGTCAAGTAAGCATGGGCTCTAAAACGTATACCTTAAAAGCTGAGATATTCTTTATTTTCAATATTGTGAAACAAAACTCGCTACTGTAAGCTCTTTGGTTTCCACATTTTGGGAAGTGGTAGTATGGATCAAAACAAGAAAAAAAAGACCAATAAACATGTGCTCTAAAATGCATACCTTAACAGCTATGAGCACCTGTTCATCTTCGGTACTTTCGAACACAACTCTTCTAATGAAAAAGTGCTCATAACTTTTATGGTATGCATTTTAGAGCACATGTTTACTAGACATTTTTTTCTTGTTTTGGTCCATACTACCACTTCCCAAAATATGGAAAGCAAAGAGCTTGCAGTAGAAGAGATTAGGTTTACAATATTGAAAATCAAGAATATCTTATAGTTCTTAAGGTATGCGTTTTAGAGCCCACGTTTACTTGGCATTTGTGCTTCTACTATCGTTTTCGTTCAGCCGTGTAAGTTTGCGCCGTCCATTTTGATACACCCTGTATACTCGCGTCTGAGTCGTGGCTACGTTGCACGTGCGCTGCAAACGTAAACTATTTTATCGGCTCTTATAACATTCTACATCTTTGTTCTTCATGTCTACATATTTATTTCTCAATATATACGTAAGCACCCTGGCGAAGAACACATTTCTCTCAACGAGAGAACAGTTTCTTGATACTCTCACAGTAGAATCTTTGACTCTGCTAACGGAGCCAGAACCACACTTCTGCTTGCACCGTTTAATCGCTACCAAAGTGATGTTGTCAAAGAAGTTACTTCGATTTCGGAAACAGGTGAAAATCGGATGGGGCCGAGTCTCGGCTGCAAGGAAGATGATCGATGACAGTGAACCTAAAGCGTCGGATTGTTGCAGATGGCCGGCCGCTGGTGGCCGAGCGGTTCTAGGCGCTTCAGTCTGGAACCGCGCTACCGCTACGGTCGCAGGTTTGAATCCTGCCTCGGGCATGGATGTGTGTGATGTCCTTACGTTAGTTAGGTTTAAGCAGTTCTAAGTTCTAGGGGACTGATGACCTCAGACGTTAAGTCCCATAGTGCTCAGAGCCATTTGAACCATTTTTTGTTGTTGCAGATGTCGCGGCGCTCTTGTGTGGTCTGGCATTTTAATACCGAAGCTGAGGGTGCTGCATGTGTGAATGAACTCTTTGAATTCGAAACTCGATTACAGCACGTTGTTTTCACGCACCGGTATAGTTACGTTGCACGCTGCCACTTCCGGAGCCCTCTAACGGAAGCGAGCTGCAAATATATAGTCACGAAAAATGAGGCTGTTGAATGTAAGTAACGTTTGTTTTATTTTAAAGCTTTATTTTCACATTAAAAATTCGGAGTCATTACTTTCCAAAGTGCCGTCGTATCTCTGCAGGGGAGACAGAATGCATAACTAATTCATTTTACAAACTGTGAACTCTACTTCCTGCTTAATACCTTGTTTGGTATACCGTGACGTTAGCCTGCCACATTAAATTGACTTAAATAAGAACCAAATTACGATTAACTCAACTTAACGGCATTTGTCGAGATATCGAAATGTTTGCTTCCCGAAAGAAGCTGAATAAATACCCTCACCATGAAAAGTAGGACTACTAATATCCCTGTGAACCCAGCGGTATCGAAGTTAGAGGGTGTATCCAGACGATGTTACGAACTGTCTGACTATAATACTATTGACTAAACTGCCAAAGACAGAGCCAGCACAAGGCTTCTTTCGTGAAGTGCATTTTGAAGTGTTGAATAGAAGCCATGAGCCAATCCATCTGTATCCTAAAAGTGTAGAGGACGAAATAGGAATAAATTTTCTCCAGTTTGCTACTATTAAGAACAGTGCACCATAAGCAGCCATTATTTTTTATCTCCACCGAGAATAATTGTAGTGTAGATTTTCTCTTGAAGTGTGAAATCTTGGTGTAATGTACACACGAATACTTAGCAATGATTATGGTTAACAAACAGGCCTTTTTCAAGAAAATTATAGTATGAGACACATGGATAGCAGTCAGCTTCTGGTACATCGTCTGCGTCGAATGCCGTGACGCCCCACTGTGCCCCAGTGTAAGCCCGTGCAGATGGTGCTCATTTGCAGAGCAGACTAAACTGTTCTGACTGGCACACGGGCAAAAACCAGATCAATGTTCGTATTTCGCTAATACAGAGAGATAATATTCAACGTCCTGTGCAGCGCTTTGGCTTCAAACAGACGAATGCTAATATAAATCTACAACACGTCAAGTCTTGAAATCATTTAATTTGCTCAATTCTCGCAATAGCATTAGTGTTTTATGAACTGAATTTTCATTGAATACTGCCGTCTGTCTATATTACGAGGGCTATTCGGAGAATAAGTTCCGATCGGTCGCGAAATGGAAATCACTATGAAAATCCGTTGAAACTTTGCACAGATGTCTTGGGCAGTGCCTCTAATACGGTCATCGAACGTGTCACGTCGCTCTTTTCAGTTCTCAGTGCAAAGTGAGCACGTAAAGATGCCTAGAAAACAGTTTCTCCGGCCAAGTACGAGGGCTTGAAGAAATTTCGCCTAAAGCTATGCTACCCACATAACATAACTGTTGAGCATTTGCTTCTTCAAGACAATTCTCAGCCGCATTCAGAAGGAGCAATGAACATGCTCCTGCAGCGTTTTCGATGGGAAGTGTTTGATCAGCGTTTTCGATGGGAAGTGTTTGATCTCCTACAATACAGCCCATAAATGGCTCCCTTTGAGTTTCATCTTTGTTCACCTGAACCGCTGGCTATGAAGACAACATTTTTGCACAGACAGTGAGCTGTAGACCAGCGCAGGACAACTGCCGGAAAGCACTGGCGGCTGCCTTCTATAAGGAGCGTATTGGAAAGTTAGTACAACGCTACGACAAATGTCTAAGTCGGATTGGCGACAATGTAGACACATAATTGGAAGTTATGGTTAAGCGTTTTAAATAAATCATTTTCACAGTGGTCTCCATTTCGCGGCCGATCGGAACTTACTTTCCGATTACCCCATGTATTTCCGGTGCTATCGTGGATTCTGTAACTGCTGCCCTTTTAAGCTGGCCGGTGACCTCTGTGGATGTTCAGCTAGAGTGCCTACAGTTGGGTGTGGAAGCTAAGACATTTTATTAATAATATGTCATACAGTTGTGAGTGTGCCGCATATGTGGCGTTTGATAAGTCGACTGACAATAGCCGTGTCTGAATAGGGTGCTTAATGTCGAAATGACCGCAGATTTACAATTACGTTTTTGGCACAACTGTCGGCAGTTTCCAGTGTGCCGCATGTTTACGCATATCTCCACCACTACCACAGTTTATTAGCAAATCCGTTGATCATGAGATCCTGCAATCTGAGCCTCATGACCATACCACTTTACCGCCTAGCTCTACTACCAGGTGCTCAGCGACTCCGGCGAAACAGCAGCAAAGCACATAAAACTGGGACTCATTTTCTCCAGGCAGTTACCTGAATGCAGATAACCTTGTAGATAGGGCAGCCACAGCTATGAGTAGTTAGCTTGGGTATTAACAACCGCTTCAGCTGTAGTTAGTCCTTTATAACTGGATCACTACCGGTTTCGTGGCAGTAAAAGCACTTGTCTTCGGTATGACAGAGCACGCAGCCGCGTCCCCTGTGTGCTACTCCGTATAGATCGGAGACGCGGTAAGTGCGGTTTTCTGGTTCTGCTTTTCCGCCAATAACTATTTACTTGACGATTTTGTTCAGGAAGAACATCCCTCCATTATGTGGCAACTAATTCCTGGTTTTTCATTCTGGCCTAAAAAATAGGTATTAATAGTTTTCATTTCTTTTCTCCTTGCCAAAGGATCACTATGGTACGATTTGTTTAGGTTCCATCCACTATATCGGAATCTATTTTATCTGTTTTATTCTACGGCATACCGCCTTTCAGAGGTGTTTTATTCTGGAGGACAACGAATGTTCGCTAAAAACGTTCCGAACTTTTTCGCTCTAATGTTTTAATGATATGTTCATCTGGAGCGGTTATTAATACCTAAGATGAAAGTTAGCTGAATGTTTACCTACTACTGAGGTACCTCTAAGATAAGAAAAGGAAGGTACCAAAAGTAAACTGATGCAGGCTGCTATCAAGTATTGGCTTGGATCTGAGAAATGTTCCTGGAGTACTTACAGCAAAGAAAACAAGGAGAAGAATACACTGGAAGTATCTGAAACGGTAAAAATATTGAACGTTAAAAAGTACGTGGACAGCCAAGGAATGAAAAAGAAAAGAACTAAAATAAGCAGATTAGAGAAGAATGGTGTGGAAACCCCGCGTAAGAAGAATAATGGTATGGAATTCAGTGTAGTAGTACAAACAAGAAAAAAAGACAGAAGACCGAGCTCGCTGTGGGCATTGGTCACAATGTTTTGGCTCATCAGCATATGACTGCCTATTGCATCACTGTTACAGCCTACTTCGACCACAGGTCGATTAGAGCGAAGTTGCCTACTAGGCACGAAATATGAGCGATTTCTTTAACTATTTCTGGTTGTTGTAGCACCTGGTAAGAATTCCTCCCCAGGGACAACCCGGGGGTGGGGGATTAGTGTTTATCGTGCCGTTGACAACTACATTATTAAGAGTCGGAGTGCAAGCTCGGATTGGGGAAGGATGGAGAAGGAAATCGCCCGCCCCTTTCAAAGGGACCGTCCCGGCATTTGCCTTAATCGACTTAAGAAAATCGCAGTAAACCTGAATCACGATGGCCGGATGCGGATTTGAACCGTCGTCCTACGAATACGAGTCCAATATGCTAACCACTGCTCCACCTTGCTCGGTAGGGACGACCCGGGTACCGCTGCGAACGTGCTCCTGGCCCGCTCACATCGTCCCATAGATATTAGCTAGAGGCGACTTTCCTGTAGCGTTGTTCCATATTTACAAATAAAGCCGTCTGTCTAATGTGTGGCTTCATATAGTCGTTTCTCTCTGCTGTAACACCTGCCAACAAATTCTGTATATGACGGAGTAAGTGGAATGAGCGTTTGGGCTATATTATTTCAAAATGTATAATGGTACATACAAATGTCAAAACAAACGCGAATCTAAGGACAGCACGAAATAGAAACACTTTTTTACAAATGTGAATTGCTTAGCGTCTGAAGCAAATGCAAGGATTGACATTGCAATAATGAGTCATAATATTATGAAGTCAGTCATGAAAGGAAGAAAAACTAAACTATGGCATCCTTTAAAATGAACAACTTTAACCTTATAGTTAACTTCAACTTTATAATAAAATTAGAATTCAGTGGAACGAAAAACGAGTCCAAAGTCGCAAATTTTACTTTTTTATTTACTCGATGACTAGTTTCGAGCCGAGACCCATTTTCAAATTATATCTGTATACGCTGTAATTGTTCGGTGCACATTTTTGACATGGTTTTCACATCTTCGGGAATGCCATTTTCGACTATGTTATGATGATTTAAAACTGGATCTCGCCCGAAAACTAGTCATCGAGTGAAAAAAAAGTAAAATTTGCCATTCTAGACTGGTTTTTCGTTCTACTGATTAACAGAAGTTGATGGCCCACAGCTGCTCCAGCATGCTGGAAGTTCGTAAAATTCGAATTATTGTGTAGATGGCTCAAGAGGTACATAACACTGCGAGAGACTACCCTCACATAGGCACGACTACTCGCTAGGCGCTTGTGTTCCGAGCAGCAGCCTCAAGTCGCTGTTCAAGGTGTGATATGTACAGCCAAACGAGAGTCTGCATAATTACTTTCAGTCTTAGTGGCAATATCATAGACAGCCAAGAGACGGCTAAGTTATTTAGACATCACTGAATTAGTCATAGCACATCAGGTGCCACGCATCAAATTGTTACCAAAGTTAAATTTTGTAACAGTCTTAAAAAAATGTTATTGGTTATTTCTTATCGTGTTGCCGTAGTTCTGTTCTAGTGTCGCCCTCTCAAGCAAGCAAGTGTATGATGTGATAGCGCTAGCGTGCAATCTGTCATCCATTTCATCGAACCGTAGTAGGAATTAACTTTTTTCTTACCGTAGATGTTTGGGCTGAATTAACAGTACCATTCAGTTGCAACATCCCAACACGAGTAAAGAGTGGTCTAACATTGCAGATCCTGCTGGCTGTAGAATAAATTGATAATGCATACATAGAAAGAGTATGAGAAACAAGTACACCTGAATCTCATTACATCAAGTAGAAAAATATATTTTTTCCACTTACGTACGCGACACACGATCAATACCTGCAGTAGCTCCGTCTACGTGCGCCCGCTTCCGGATGCATACCCACCTGCAACAGAAAAGAAAACAGGATTAGTAAGAGAATTGACAACATTAGAACGAGGCGGTTTTTAATAGTTCAGATGTTTTGAAACCAGAAAAACGAATGGAGGAATTCCATCTGTTTTATGTAGACAGATAGGTTGTCCGATGATTCACCTGCATAAACGAGAGTTCTACAATACAATATCACCACTGTTTGTAATTGAACTGTGCAGAAATCTACTTGTTACAACAGTCGAACGTCACATTTATAGCCGCAGTGTTGTCTCAGAAAACATTCGCAAACGACCAGCAGAAATAATGAAGACTAAGGGGCAGTTTGTGAGAGATGGAACACTAATATTGTCCACCATCAAGAACTCTGAAGTTACTCAACACGTTACTGAAGCAAATAACTGCAAATTTTACTCTTTATACTTTTACGAGACACGTCTTACTGACATTGGCTAATTTTATGCACTTATGCTTCAGCAGCATGGCCATCAAACCACTTGCGGAGTATGAGGAGGTATGTTTATTGAACTGGACGAAGAAGCCTTTTCTCACCAGCAGTATTCCACGCGTGGGGCACTTCCAGCGCTTAGTGCCAACATTATTAGAATGGTAGCAGGTGTTACATTCTCCGTTTTAAGGAACGATTAACGAATACTTACTTTTATATTGCTATAAAGAAATTACACCGTACAGAAAAATCTTAAGCTTACGGCAACCTTTCAAAGTGACAACCGCCAGTTGATATGACTTCCTCGCAACATAATCCGTTGAGAGACTTGATCTCTAGATTAGCAAGCTTTTGCCTTCATTGCTTGCACACCTTGTTTATAGTCCTGGAGTAACTGCAGCGTCTCTAGTATTCTCCACACTGTATTCTTTCACGGGCAAGTTGACAGAAGCTTACTGACGAATCTTCGCCTAAGAGATCCAACAGCATCTCCCCCAATTCTACTGTACGAACAGTTCTTTGTCGAGAAACTAGGCGAACTCGCTGACATACGGAACGTCCGAGTTTCTTGTTAGGCTCTACCCCCGGCCACATTTTTTTCAATTACCATGATGCCTGTTGCCAATCTATTGCTTTCAAATTTAGCGGAGTGTCTCGCACTTCTTACCGCTTGTACAACATTAATTTCCGACCACTGATTTCTAACATCAAAATGCTCAGTATAGAGTACTGTACCGTTTGTGCAACTTTGATCCAACGTGCTTGGGACATACTGTATTAACAATGTTTTTGATGCTATAAATACATATGAAGTGTCAATATAATTAAAATAACTGCAACATAATCTTAAGAAATACCTAAAATGTTGAAATAGAACAAATACCGACGTTTCTTCCGTGCTGCTGCGACGTGTCATGGTATTACACAGAGAACGATTTTAATGAGCTTTTTTATTATTTATCGGTGAATATTTGGCAATGGCAGTGCTTAGGATGGGCGAGTCGGAAAGGCCCTTCAACGCCAACAGTGCCTGTCCTACTACTGTCAGAGGTTGGGAGTCATTTAACAGAATCCCTTTCACGACAAGGAAACTAAAAGTAAAGGAGGAGTCATGATATGATTGATGATCTACAAATAGATATAATATGTTTCTAGGAAAAGGGTGAACAACTAAAATTGCTGGTTTACTGGGGCGAAGAAATAAATACGTCTGATTATATCTTCGTGAAAGAAGGAAAATCTCCTGTTTGACTTCTAAAACTGCAGCATGGAAATTTGCACTGGTTCCTGACAAAATGGGATTGTCTAGTCAACTTTTGATATGTCATAAACTCTCAGTATTTTGGTTAGATATCCACATGACACACTTAAAATATTCGTCCCATTGTCGCCGACACAAGTGGTTACCTGATTTTCTGATACATCCGCTTTGGTGCTCCGTCCTGTAAACGTAATGCTACAAGGATACATTGTTGCGTTCTCACTACGAACATACTTATCATCGATTTCCAGATTGCTAGTTTTCTGTAGTGACGCCTTATACAGACACAACAGCGACGTTATACTGAATACTTACCACAACATTCTTACACACGCATATTGCGGAGCTACACAGATGTGCGTTTCTCTTCTGTCTGCATACTGCAATATTCACCGGAATATTTTCCATAAACGCAGTTATCCATCGTTTTTCCTGTGAGTAGTTACCGAGCGAGGCGGCGCAGTGGCTAGCACACTGGACTCGCATTCGGGAGGACGACGGTCCAATCCCGCGTCCGGCCATCCTGGTTTAGGTTTTCCGTGATTTCCCTAAATCGCTCCAGGCAAATGCCGGGATGGTTCCTTTGAAAGGGCACGCTCGACTTCCTTCCCCTTTCCTACCCTCATCCGATGAGACCGATGACCTCGCTGTCTGGTCTCCTCCCCCAAACAACCCAACCCCCTGTGAGTAGTTATTCACACAGCAAAGCTTATTCGCTACGTTTTGTAATAATGTAAGTAAAAAGTGTTGAGAAACACTTATTACGAAAGAGTAAAATGCCGCCAGCAGGTTAGGAACACTACAGCACCGCGTTTAGTCGGTGGAACGCATAGCGAGCGCGCGGCGCCAGCTTCCGGTGCCAGCGTGAAGAGGGAGCTCATGCAGCAGGCTCTGACCTCACGATCCACAAATCACTCACCAAGAGCGCATAATAGGGTCGCCTCTACAGACCTCACACCGTACGAACACGGCAGGCGCCACGACGAAGAGCTTTACTAGCTCGTCAGCTTCATTAAGTCCTACTCAGTGGATCCTCTGTGACTCCGCTACGTGCAGCAGCAACGTGACAGCTACAATTTATGGGAGGGGAGGGGAGACAGCCAGCACAGCAGCAGAGCTTCCCCACCTCTAAACCCACACTTAGTCTCACTTCCCCATCATTTCCAACGTCAAACACCTCCTCACCTACTCATTTCATCTGTCCCCTTTTTTCCTTCTTCACCCCCTCTTCTTCCCCCCCCCCCCCCTCTCTTTGTCCTCTATTTATGGTCTGTACTCTCCCTTCCAAAGTTTGTATTGATCATGTACCTTAACGTTGGTTTTCCGATGCAGCTACCGACTCACTTCGCTCCAAATACAGCCTTTCATTAATGTTTTCTGAAGTTTATATGGATGTTACTCACGGTTTATTCTGTAGACGGCTCCTTTGCGTTTGGCAGTGCTTGACACTACGTCCTCCTCTCATCTGCCTTATCGGTTCTGCTTCCGAAGATAGAAATTTCATCTAGAGCAAAAAGGCACTTCTGTCGAAGTTAATTTAGCAGTCCATCATGTCCACTTGCTGTGCACTCCCTTACCTTACTTTTATCTTTGTTTATGTGTATAATATAGCCATTAGTTAGCATAATACCAGTTCATTAAGCACCTGACAGTCAAATTGTTCAAATGGCTCTGAGCACTATGGGACTTAACTTCTGAGGTCATCTGTCCCCTAGAACTTAGAACTACTTAAACCTAACTAACCTAAGGACATCACACACATCCATGCCCGAGGGAGGAGTCAAACCTGCGACTATAGCGGTCGCGCGATTCCAGACTGAAGCGCCTAGAACCGCTCGGCCACTCCGGCCGGCACCTGACTCAGTCCCTACACTTAGGCGACTACTGTGCTGTCTGCACAACATATCATGTAGGTTTCTGTCCATGACAAACAACTCGCACACCCCTCACTGCCGCATATATAGAGAAATTACAGCAACTCTGCCCAAATTTTTCTTGATTTTGTTCTCCTCTATCATTCCGACAGTACTGACTACAGCGGTCTCATCATGCAGCACTGATGATAACTGCATTGTTAGCTGAAATCTAGATCTGCAATGAAAAAGATAGATGATATTACGACCACTGCTTACTCTTTTTCTGTTCCCATAAATGGAAAACAATTTAGGCTAGAATGAGATTTTCACTCTGCGGCGGAGTGTGCGCTGATATGAAACTTCCTGGCAGATTAAAACTGTGTGCCGGGCCGAGACTCGAACTCGGGAAGTTTCAATTTAGGCTATTACATATTAACAAATGCCTTTTCCAAATATGCTAATGCAATGTACACTGCTGAGAGAACTTCCTCATCATGTTCTTCAACCCCGTTGTGCTCCTTTAATGCGTCGATACACGCGAGGAGAAAGAAAGCTGATGTCATAAAAACTATAAGAAGAGTTAAGCTTAAGGGGACCACACCGTGGTTCAGGTCGGTTTTCATCGTATATGTTAGATTAAGGTTTTACTTAAGTACTCTCAAAGGGATTTTGCTGAAAAATATTTTTTCGGACATTTAAAGAGCATTTTCCTACCACGTGTGTTTATGTGCCACGCCCACTTTTCTGTCACCCACTTTTCTGCATGTTTTAGATCTTTATATCCCCTACATTGCACGTTAGGGATTTTTTTTTTTTTTTACTCCCGAGTGTGTTGGCTATCCTTGGAATGCAACGGTCAGTATTCTTTGTTTCTGCTGTTTGTAAACAACACACTTTCAAACACGCGGTTAGTTTTGTTCAAGTGTGATTGCGAGTAGTTGTAGAAAACTTCCCGCAAAATAAATTTTCAGTACATATGCCCCATTATATCAGAAACTATCGTAGATAAATGAATGAAATTTTCAGAGACTCTGCATAACATAAAATGCCACCTCTGGTACTACATTTATTAATATTCCTCCATTTGGAACTTCATAAAAAATATTTTCTGCAGAAAAACTTTATATTTTTGTTAATAAATTTAAAAAAGTATTTCTTAAAATCCATAAAATAGATAAAGTAGATTTTAGTACATTTGACTCTATCAGCATCATGTAACATACAGTAAAAATATTAAGGTCCTGCATCAAATAGTTTTTTCAGAAATGGGTCAAATACTTGTCTAAATTAACATGGGTTAGATAGGCAGAGTGTGGTCCCCTTAAGTACGAAGGCAACTATGTCTAGCAACTTTTCAAATAAAGAACAACTGCCAACATAAGTAAATTAGAAGTAGATATCCTTGGTATGCCGAAGCAGCTTAAATCGGTCAGTGAAGACAAGGGCTCTAGTCCAGACAGAATGCTACTCAAGTTCCTTTCAGAGTATGTTGACAATAGAACTACAACTAGAAATCATGTACAACTGCTCGCTCGACCAACTTTCTGTTAAGAAAGCAAAAATATTTTGTTGACGCCCACCTAACATAATGAGATGGTCATTGTAATAAAATAAGAGAAATCAGAGCTCTGACTGAATGATCCGAGTGTTAGTTTTTCTCGCGCTCTGTTCGAGAGTGGTACGGTAGAGAATTAGCTTAAAGGTGGCTCAATGAACGCTGTGACAGGCACTTAAGTGTGAATTGTAGAGTAGTGTTAGCTGCAGATGTAGATGGTTTCTATGCAACCTCTAGCACAACGAGAAGAACTTGAGATTGAAACTACTGTTTTCCACGAGACCCACTGTAATGCCATATATGCATTCCCTTCGCGTGTTTAGGCCAAGAATTACGCATATTTATGCGATCGGGAATGTTCAGTAGCAGCCAGGCTACATGTACATTTAACAATTAAGCGTCAGCAAGAGCATTAGTGATGAAATAATAATAGGAGGCAATGTTGTGCAACCTTAGTAGGGACAAGATCCGACTTTTTGGGAGTAGGATCTCACAATCTGAGACAGTGTTCTGAGACAAACTTCCGTCACAATGTCCGCAAACGTGACGTCAGATCCGCCCAGCAACAGCGATCTGAACGCCCATTGACTGAAGGTTTGGATATATGTGTGGGTGTAGGGAACGAGAGAAGTGTCCTTATTGGCTGAGAGAGAAAGGTGGGGTGGTCTCTCTTGCCCTTCGGGAAGACAGGGCGAGTCAGTCGCAAGGAGCCACTCAAAACGCACGGTCGAGTAACCGGGGCGGCTCTAAAAGAACGGTCAGGAATGCGTATTTCAGATGTTAAATAAGATATAAAAGTGAAGTTATTAGTTATAAGAACGCCACGTGTCGTGGGCAGTGTCTATCATTATGTAAAGTCAGAAAACTGTGTCAATGTGTGTAAAGGGTCGAATATAATGGCGTACTCCAGAGCCTCCATATTGCAAATACTGTTTCTGTGACGTGTGTGACAAAGAAATTTCTGTATTAAAACAAGTATAAATCAAAAGTTGTTGACAATTAACAACTGGCATCCCCAAGCACTCCAGTTCAGCAGGATTACCACCTATATGGAACCTGGCGACTGAGCCCTACAACTGTGCGACGAGGGACTTACCGAAGCAGCAAGGCACCAGAACCGAGCGAGGTGGCGCAGTGGTTAGCACACTGGACTCGCATTCGGGAGGACGACGGTTCAATCCCGTCTCTGGCTTTTCTGTGATTTCCCTAAATCGCTTCAGGCAAATGCCGGGATGGTTCCTTTGAAAGGGCACGGCCGATTTCCTTCCCCATCCTTCCCTCACCCGAGCTTGCGCTCCGTCTCTAATGACCTCGTTGTCGACGGGACGTTAAACACTAATCTCCTCCTCCAAGGCACCGGATTAGTGATACCGCCCAGAGAAGCACTTCCTTCTCGCTACAATGCCAATGAGGGTGTTGTACCACAGACTATAGTGACGCAACCGACATCAGAATTGTATCGCCCACTGGCGTTCTCTATCGGAGCCGGTGCTGTTGTTTGCGAACCGGCGCCAGAGGGATTACGTGTTGGCGTCAGTCCCCCCGCGTGTTGTCCGCGGAGCCACGCCGTCTGATGGCCGTCACGGCAGGACGTGCCGCGGAGCGCAAACAACGCCACCTGCGCACCGCCCCGCCTCTCGGGTGACATGCATTGTCCGCAGCACGCGTGACACACAGCACGCGCGCTGAGCTGCTCAGCCGCCGCTGCTTCCTCTTCCTCAGTTTCAACTCTACTCACTTTACTCTCTCCAGTCACCAATAGCTAGTTGCGTTTGCTCGCCGTGATCAACGCTCCAGTGGAAATTATAACGAGTCGATTCTTCTCCTCGTATGAAACAGTAAACAATATATCAGTCACCTCAAGATCGACCACGTTGCTTTGAAGCACTGTAGATGGCGTCACTCATGCGACTCTCCGCTACTGACATAAGTCGTGACAGTGAAGTGGTTTGTTTGTGCCAGTGGGTTGTATGAATCAGCGCAGTCAGATGAGTCGACGTCGAGACGTGACAGATTGACAGAAAGGAGCCATCAGAAGACTCCCAGGGAGATTAAAACTGTGTTCCCGACCGGGAAAGGTAAAGTTCGCAAATTATTTTTTCTACATAGGGGACCACAGACAAGTAGAAATTTTTGAAAGAAATTTCCACCATTTGACTGTTAATTGTTCATTCATTGTACACAATCATGATTTCGGATTTGTAGCCATTCCCAGGTGCATGCTGAAATGTTAAAATATGTCTGACCTGTCACATCTCACGGACAGGTCCGACATATTTTAACATTTCAGCATGAACCTGAGGATGGCTACAAAGCCGAAATCATGGTTGTGTACAATAAATGAACAATTAATAGTCAAATGGCGGAAATTTCTTTTTTAAAAAAAAGCGTTCCAAGTGCTGGCCCCGGTTCGGCGCACAATTTTAATCTGCCAGGGAGTTTCAAGTCTGCGCACACTCCGCTGCAGAGTGAAAATTCATTTAGGGGCCATGGTGTTTCGTACGTGATATTGACGACACTGTGATTGGAGCTCAAATGGTTCAAATGGCTCTGAGCACTATGGGACTCAACTGCTGTGGTCATCAGTCCCCTAGAACTTAGAACTACTTAAACCTAACTAACCTAAGGACATCACACACATCCATGCCCGAGGCAGGATTCGAACCTGCGACCGTAGCAGCAGCGCGGCTCCGGACTGGAGCGCCTAGAACCGCACGACCACCGCGGCCGGCGCGATTGGAGTTGCCCCATTTTTTATTATATCAGCACGGACTGTCCAACGTCTATATAACGAATGATGTACTCCTCACATCGATGGAATATGGCGTAAGTGATAATAATGATAATACTCTAAGGTAACAGGTGTCTTGGGATACCTCCAAATATCTTGTCGGGCCTCTTTTTCAAAAAAATGGACCAAATGGCTCTGAGCACTATGGGACTTAACATCTGAGGTCATCAGTCTCCTAGACTTGGAACTACTTAAACCTAACTAACCTAAGGACAGCGCACACATCCATGCCCGAGGCAGGATTCGAACCTGCGACCATAGCAGCAGCGCGGTTCCGGATTCAAGCGCCTAGAACCGCTCGGCCACAACGGACGGAGCCTCTTTTCCCTGCAGCTGCTCGACGTGGCATGGACTGATCAAGACGTTGGAATCCAATGCAGATATATTCAACCATGCTGCCTCTATATCCGTCCATAATTGTTGAATTGTTGCTGGTGAAGGGTTTTGTGCGTTTAATGGGATACATGTCGGGCGATCTGGATGTCTAAACCATTCGCTATCCAAAATGTTCTTCATACAAATCGCGAGCAACTGCGGCCAAGTGACATGGTGCATTGTTATCCATAAAAATTCCATGAAGTGCGTGAATCGCTGCCGGTGGTCTCCAAGCAGCCGAACATAATCATTTCCGGTCAATGATCAGTTTAGTTGGATCAGAGAACCCAGTCCATTCCATGTAAACACAGCCTACACCGTTATGGAGCCACCACCAGCTTGCATAGTCCCTTGTTGACAACTTGGGTTCATGGCTTCGTGTAATCTGCACCACGCTCGAACCCTCCCATCAGCTCTTGCCAACTGAAATCGGGACTCATGGGACCAGGTCACGGTTTTCCAATCGTCTAGGGTCCAACCGATGTGGTCACGAGCCCAGGAGAGGCACTGCAGGCGATGTCGTGATGTTAGCAAAGGCGCTCGTGTCGGTCGTCTGCTGCCATAGCCCATTAAGGCCAAATTCCGCAGCACTCTACTAACGCATGATTTCGCCGTGCTTCCCACATTGATTTCTGCGGTTGTTTCACGCAGTGTTGCTTGTCTCTCAGCACTGACGACTCTACGCAAACGCCGCTGCTCTCGATCGTTAAGTGAAGGCCGTCAGACAGTGCCTGGTCCAGGGTGAGAGGTAAAGCCTGAAAAGTTGGTATTCTCAGCACACTCTTGACATTGTGCATTTCGGGATACTGAATTTACAAACTATTTCTGAAATGGAATGTCCCATGCGTCTAGTTCCAACAACTATTCCGAGTTCAGTGTCTGTTAACTTCCGTCCTTTTCACATGAATCGCCTGAGTACAAATGACAGCTCCACTAATGCACTGCCCTTTTATACCTTGTGTAGGCGATCCTACCGCCATCTTCATGTACACATCGCTGTACCATGACTTTTGTCGTCTCAGTGTAGTGTCGTATGACTCAATAGCCTGTTGTAGGTCTTTTAATCGGAGGCCACTTCATTGACTTGCGTGTTCCTGAGCCAATGGCCCCTGGTGTCCAAAGGCGGTCACCCACCCATGTACTAACGGGGACATTGTAGTTAGTTACATGTTCCTTTGATGTTTGAACGATTATTTTGTCGAAATGGTAGGGAAAGAGTTAGCTTACAGATTAGTGTTACCAATAATGAATATTTTTAACGCTAAGCCTGTAAAAACACACAGAAACTAGGTTTTTTACAGACTGCCAGAAGTATGTAAAAATTCGTTCATGGAATAGAAAGACATGTCTAGAAGAAATGATTTTTATGTTAGAGTTAAAACTTGCTTTGCTTCCTATCAGACATTCTATTTTATTGGGAAAATGGTCAAAAATTTTTGATCCTACATATTGAACTCCTTTCTGAGCCACTAACAGAAGTCCAGATTTTACAAATGATAGATCACAGGAAAAAGTCGTCCTGCTTTGCAGGTTCTATTCGGCAAATCTAGATTTTGGCTAGTGCCTAGCCATTGTCAATGCTAAAAAATACAAGAACGAAGTGGTCAGGCGGTACTGTAAAAAGCTACAACTCGTGGCATAACCTATGTGGCTTATACATTAGATTACACACCACTGTTTCATAGTATCAATGCATATCAGTCTTCTGTTGTTCGGGCGTTGATAGTGGCTGGGCACTAGCCGAAATCTAGAGTTGCCGAATAAAACCTGCAAAAAAGTACGACTGACTGCTGTGCTCTATAATTTGTAAATCATATCACAGGCGCTGAGTGCAGCCACGTTCCTAATGGAAGGTAACCTGAGAAATCCATACCACGGCAATTCGGTAGCTCTAAGGGAGCTAATCATCAATGAGTGACGTCATCTGGATACTGCATACCGAAGAAACCTTAGGGCATCCTTTTTGGCGTCAATGGCGCCATTATCAAGGCTAGAGACGGTATTAGGAGATTTTAGCGTGGTTTCTCCTCGGGGTGACTAATTCTTTGTCCCGTGTGCTGAAGAACATTCGCTGTTGGTGTCCATGTTGCCCAGACATGTCGCAACACATGCGACTTCGTCACGAGACGTAATTACACCATAGTCGGTGAAGGGAACATTAATTGGCAGATCCGGATCACCTTTCTCCGCTCTTTGGCTTGGGGAGTAGTAGTAACAGAGCTTGGCAGTACCCTAGTGACCAGCGAGACAAGATCAATTGTCGCACCAGCAGTATCTCCCTAAAGTGGCTGACGAACTGCTGCTGTCTGTGTGCGCTCGTTAAAGGTACTCGCACTTCCTATCTCTGCATCGTTGCTGACAACGGCATCTCGAAGTCACTCAGACGTAATAATTGAATTTTTTGTGTGAAGATTCTTAAAGCTTTTAAAAAAACAGACATTATTAACAGTCTACAACTTTATTCTTCGTGTATACACATTTCGAGCCCTCCGCCGCTAGAGGGCTCTGAATTGTAACGTGTAACATGGCGGTGTGTAACACAACTATCTTGGTGCTTGGGAAACAGCGTGATGTATAGTGTTTCGAATCTGAAGAGTTCGTCCACACAAGGAGCACCCTCCACTTCAGCAAGACAATGCCGGACCACACACGAGCACTGAGACATCTGCAACGATCAGACTCCTTGGGTTCATCGTAACCGATCAACCACCGACTTGGTTCCATCTGATTTTCATCCCTTTCGAAAACTTGAAGAACTCCTTCAAGGACTTCACTTTGATAGTGATGAAGCGGTGCAAACAGAGGTGAGGTTGTAGCTCCGTCAACAAAGTCAAAGATTCTACAGCGACGGTACAACAAAATAGTGTCTCGTTAGGAGAAATGTGTTCGTCGCCAGGATATGTTGAGAAATAAACCTGTAGACAGAAGATGTAGAATGTTAATAACGTTTATTTTACTTAAAAAGCTTTAAGAGTTTTCATAGAAAAAATTCTGAGACATTACTTTTCACCACATCCTCGTATATGCGTCTACCGAAAAGCGCCTAACTCGTAAATTTTTGTTGCCTAACTACAACATGGCAGCAACAAAGTGTCACTAGAACGCACAAGAAACGACTACGCGATTTTGTGCCAACGTGAGCCTGTTAATTCGGATGGTCCAGATTTCTGTATTAGAGCGGAATGAAATGTTAGAAACCTGTGCGATAAACAGTGGTAGTTCTGCTGTGTCTTAGCAAAACTCAAAGTTGTTTTCGATATTGGTGAAGTGATCAGAGAATAGGTATTGATTTAGTTAACGTAACCTTTACTCATGTGTCCCATTGTTGTGCAAACCAAGGCTAAGGATTTCAGCAGCCTTCCACAAATTAGGTACTAAATTAGGCATAAAATTAAGCATGTGTAGCTGGTAAAATCAAGTGTCGTAAACAATTCAGATGTCTCATTAACAAATTTGCCTTCTTTTGTTCAGACATGCCACCACCGGTAATAACAATTACTGCTGAATTAAGCAAATATCAAGTATAAACTGACATTAAACGCAAAATACATTTTTAATAAATTTTTTCATATCTGATATTTCTAATCATGTATTTCCTACCAGTTTTATGTAGTGTCGCTCCTTAAAATAAAGAATGTCCGTGGGGAATTAAAATATTGATCGAATGCTGGATTACATTTTACCTCTGCATGCTAAGTATTCGAGGTGAAACGAGCAACAACAGATAAAGTGGGAGTTTAAAAGAGTAAGTTTAGTTTGCAGTTAAGATATGATTTGAGCAGACTCCTCACATAAACGTAAGCTGCGCGTTGTTACCACTATTCTTCCCTTTATTATGAAACAAGGCGTAGGGATCGGTGCAGGTGGGCGATAAGTTGGGTGGTGCTCGACCGAGTTCAGACGCAGCACAATGCGATGCAATATGTAGCAGTGGACAGCAAGAATAATTGGACTTCAAATAACAAACAATTTAGACTGCAGGTTCTAAGAGAAATGATGCAGACATGCATATGGTAGCACGTTGATGGCGCTTAATCCTCACGTCACCAAACTTGCGCTTCCCAGCGAAATTAAAGTACAGGCAATTAGTGATATTTAAGGTGCATAGTCAATAAATAGTAAGCCATTTTAACTAAATAGCAAGATTATTTTTCATAATTAACTTAAAGCTACAAAAGTGGCTATCTTACATGTACCTCTGCCAGACACTTGAATATGATTTGCAGAGTATCCATCTAGATGTACCTAGGCAGAAGAAAGAGCGAGTAGTAAGAAGGACTCTAAGGAACCGCCTCTTTTTCGCATAAAAGAATATAGAAATTGTTCCATTTACTGTAACACGTCGAGTTCAAGCCTATGCGTATTTCTCTGCGATGGTACAGTAGTCTCCAAATCTATTTCGCTCAACAGGATATCAAACATCCGATTTGCAGGAAGATTACCTAGTTATTACATGTGGTGTATTTTGACAACAGAGTTGAAAGTAGGGGAGACTGTTGTACCGTGGACCACTTTTCAGTCTTTCGCCTCTGAACGGCCCTGTAATATAAGTTTAACGTATTCTCTTATTCTATTTTTAAGTGACGACATTCACTTTTTATGTGCTTCAGTTCTTTTTTTGAAATTACAAAATTTACTCCAGAAAATTAATGATTTTTGTTCCAAGTTACAACATGGTCATCTACGTTGGAATAAATATTCTACTGAAATTTAAAATCGTCACAATCGAGAAAATCTTGTCAATACTGTATTCAGTCGTCTTTCTGCTATACTATTACTCTGCTAAACACCAATAATCAGTAAATAAAATCAAACGAAGCAGAACTAGTTACAAGTTAAGCAGATTTTGAAACTGAAACTATTGGAACAAAATTATATTTTCAAGACAAGTGGAATTATTAAAACATTAATGAAACTCAGTTAATTAGCAAATGTCACATGTTCTGTGATAAAAGACATCCTTCTGTTTCAAGGTACAGGATGGTGCAAGTTGGACGAACGATGGGTTAACTGTCCACACGTTGTATAACTACTTTTTAAAATATATGTAGTACTTGCTTAATGCCCGCCGCTTCGCTCGCGTAGAATGTAAGTTGGGTTGATTCGGGGGAAGAGACCAAACTGCGAGGTCATCGGTCTCATCGGATTAGGGAAGGATGGGCAAGGCAGTCGGCCGTGCCCTTTCAAAGGAACCATCCCGGCATTTTCCTGAAGCGATTTAGGGAAATGGCGGAAAACCTAAATCAAAATGGTCAGAAGCGGGATTGAACCGTCGTCTCCCGAATGCGAGTCCAGTGTGTAGAATGTAAGGCCTGCAGTGGTTTTGTTTCTATTTAATGGAATTTTTGGGTTGTTCACAGATTGCAACACCGTCTAAGTTTTTCACTCTAATTAAGACCATATAAGCATGATCTTTCCGAATGTATTTCTGATCAAAAAGTGATTCTGGTAGCTAGAGTCCAAATTTATGCCTTTTGCGTTCTTGTGGAGGTATTTCCATTGCAACTTTCATCCCCTAAAAAGTATTTCTTTACATCTAACCAAGAAGTGAATTACCAATTTTCATAAATTTAGAGTTAAATTTTCTTAAAAATTGCCGTCCCCTATTGCACTCCCTTATGGGTTGAATTTTCAGAAACATTGAAACGCGTATTTTTTTAATTTCTGACCGAGAACTCAAATACCAATATTGTCACAGATGTACGAGGGTTGCCTAGAAAGTAATGCACCGCATTTTTTTTTCTCAGATGAAGACAATGCTAGAAATACGAAACGTTACGTATGTATTATTTGAAGTCTCCTGAGCGAGTTTCCGTCACTTCCGATAGATAGCGTAGCAGCAGGGCAGCTTGAAAATGGCGTCTGTATGTGATATACGTTGCAAGCAAGATGCCGTCATTGAATTTCTCACTGTAGAGAATGAAACTGTGGGGAATATTCACAAACGCTTGTGCAAAGTCTAAGGAGCTTCTGTTGTAGACAGAAGTACAGTTAGTTGCTACCAATGGAGGGTGTGGTCACCAGAAGGCGGTTCGGCGGAGCTCCACGATTTGCAGCCGTCCAGGGGACCATCCACCATGACACCTGACAGCCCTGAAATAGCCCCCTCAGACTCCCACTTGTTTACAACGTTAAACGACGCCATTCGTGGAAGACTTTTCGAGGATGATGAGGAGGTGACTGACACAATGAAGTACTGGCTCCGACACCAGGACAAGGATTGATACCGACAGGGCATACACGCCCTTGTTTCGCGCTGGAGGAAGACCATAGAACGGGATGGATGTTACGTGGAAAAATAGGGTGTGTAGATGAAACACCATTCTTTCGTGTGTGTAATTCTCATTATGTTCAATAAAGAGTTGTTGAAGAAAAAATGTGGTGCATTATTTTCTGGGCAACCCTGTAGCCTTAAAATCCTTTAGTATTTCTTTAGTAATGATTTATTTTAAAAAATTCATCACCGTTTTCACCGTTAGTGGTTGAATTTTCAAAAATGTCGGAACACATATTTTTTATTTTCTGAGTGAGAAACCGAATACCAGTTTTTCGTAATTCTAGTTTCAAAATTCCCTTAATAGCGACATACTTTCAAAATGCCTTTCATCCACTATTTCACCCCCTTAGGAGTGGAATTTCGGACAATCCCTTCTTAAACGATACCTACAATATAAGATCCATATCCTCTCCAAACTTCAAGTTTCTATCCTTAGCGGTTTGGGCTGGGCGATGAGGAATGAGTTTGTTTATCAGTGTGACCCTATTTCACCCCCTTAAGGGTTTAATTTCCAAAAACAGTGAAACATACACTTTTTCATCTCTAACCAAGAAGCCAAACTCCAATTTTCAAAGATTTAGCTTTAAAACTGCTTTCGCAATGAAATATTTTCATAAAACGTTTCACCCCCTATTCACACCCTTAGGGGTTGAATTTCCAAAACCATTGCATGTTTTATTTCTAACAGAGAAGCCAAATACAAATTTTCGTGGATTTAGTAACAAAAATTCTTGCGCAATGAAATATTTCCATAAAAACTTTCATTCCCCGTTTCACTCCTACAGTGGTTGAATTTCCAAAAACAATGGAACACGTATTTGTTTTATTTCTAACTGAGAAGCCAAATTTAAATTTTCATAGACTTAGCTTTAAAAATGCTTTCATAATAAAATATTTTCATAAAAAGACCACGAGTGTCAACTTAGCCACACCATACCAAACGCCTGTTTGCATGGAAACAATCCGGTTTCTTTCCAGATTAGCGAACCTTGCCAAGTCCGCTTCTTCTAGCAGCACCAACCTTACCTGACACCGGGGTACTCCAGAATAATATCAGGACTATATCACAACACACTCACTTTCGAAATACAGGATATGAAGCTACCACTGAAAAAGAAATGCATCAAGCAGCGCCAAACAACAACACTCGCCTTCGAGAAACTTAACTAGCGACACAGCTCCTCAATTTCATGGCTCGCTCTCTGCAATGGAAATTTTTGATAAGAGTCAAAGGAACATAAAGCTTTTTATTAGGAAAATGAACCACTGATTTAACGTTCACGTTTCTATTGCATTTCTCAGGATGTCAACAACTTGTTTTCTACGCACCCAGGGGATTTATAACCGACTTACTTGTTTTGCGAATTCCCAGAACCTGTCAAAATGTTAAACATTTAAACTTTTCGGCCAATAGACCGATTGGCTTTTGTCTCAATCCCGGATACTGCCATCTTGGTGCTAATAATATATCTCTGCAATGTCGTTGAAAGTTTCTTCTCGCTAAACAACGAATAATTATTTAAGTAAACATGGATTTTTAATATACCAAGTCATAAATCGGATTAAAAAGTATAAAGTAATTTCTCGTAGACCCATACAGACTCCTAGCCTCATAGCGCTTATGACAATAAGGAGGTGAACTAATGATGCCTCAATTATATACTGCTTGCGCCCCCCCCCCCCCCCCCCCGTTTTTCGTTTTAAATTTTACAAATATTTTCATAGTTATTAAAAATTCACAATTTTTCAGGCTATCTATATTAACGGTTATTTTCATTTCAATTATTTTCTGCTTTTAAGTCTTGTGTATGCGAAATTATTCTGTCGATTTCAGACATTTTGATGAGATTACAGCAGAGACATGTTGACGGCTGATTTCAGTTTGCCTTCACCTGATTCTACCGATATACTCTTTCCGCCCAAGTGAATCTCGCGAAAGGACAGCGATGATAAAAATGAGAGAGAGCTGAGCTCACACCGAGGCTTGCCACAAATCGTTCTTCCCGCGAACCAATCACGACTCAAACAAGAAAAGGGCGGAGCCGCAATGACGCGCATACCACTCTCCGCCACACACCAGACCAGAAGGCGAGTCAGTATTGCATGGTCATCCAGTTCTGAGCTACGTTTAAAATTTCAGGCATTTATCTCATCGGGAAGTTAGTTTAAAATAAATTGCAAAATTTGCACCGAACAGACAGACAAGAAAGCACCATAACAAAAACGTGGCAAAAAGGAAGTACGCAATAACTTTCCAGGCCTATTCACAGCAGTCTAATTGACTTTTTTAAGTCTTGAGACACTCTAGTGTTGTGTGTGGTAGAGAGGAAAATAAAAAACAGTGGCACGCTTTACGATGTATTACTGTAAAACGCGAAATGGAAGAAGACAGGAAGTATCTGCGGGCGTGGCTGTTGTATTCTGCGAAATGCATGATTTGCTGCGCCCAGGGCCTGCCGTTTGTCTTTGGGAGGGCGCTAGCTCCACCCACTGACTGAGAATCCACAGTACACTGCAGCCTGAGTTGCTGCCGAGTAATTTTCTCGCCGCACGCCAGTTTCACCGACCCGCTTCCCACACCTACAGCTGTTGGGCCATCCAAGGCCGGACTCTACCCACAAAGGCGGCAACAGCCTTCTGCCTGTGTTTATGTGTGTGTGTCTGCAACAGCGTTCGTACTAGTATTGCGCTCCCACAACTACACGTATATTAGACCGGTCTGCATTTTTATTTAACCTGTTCAGCGACCTGTGTCAGAAACTTCTGTAGTCACGCCATACTACGCCGTTTGACTTACAACCGATATATCCGCAGAGATTTGTTTCTAATGCTGCAAGAAAGGAGTACTCTTGTATAATTCATTAAATTTTTAAAACATTGTTTTTATAAAAATCTTTGAATGTCTAGACGGTATTTACACAAAGTAATTAAAAGATACTGGATATACCACCTCAGGTTCCTAGGCGTCTGGTTCAAGTATCACAACTAAACGCTGTAGGTGGGACAACAGAATATTGACGCATACAGATCTTACTGTATAATCACTCTCACCAACAGCCGGCCGGGGTGGCCAAGCGGTTAAGGCGCTACAATCTGGAACCGCGCGACCGCTACGTTCGCAGGTTCGAATCCTGCCTCGGGCATGGATGTGTGTGATGTCCTTAGGTTAGTTAGGTTTAAGTAGTTCTAAGTTCTAGGGGACTGATGACCTTAGAAGTTAAGTCCCATAGTGCTCAGAGCCATTTGAACCATTTTTTTGTCTCTAACAAAACATTAGTAAACACATTTAAAGCAATATAGTACTTCCAGTGCTATATTATAGAACTAAGACTGAGTACCATAAACGTGACAGTTTTGTAGAGAACGAACTGATTAACTTTTCAGGAATGGCCCAAGAAGAGAATCAAGAAGAGTTTGAAATGGAGCTTCAGTCTGCAGTTATCCATGGGCAGTACCTGCGCCTATCTGCCTGAGCAGATTAGGGGCAAAGCTACGTTATAGGGAGGTCTCAAGGGCATCCCATTTATTAATAAAGGAAATAAATTTCCTGAGAGTCCGAAATCACTGCGAATATTTTATGCACAAAATAAATATAATGATCGCGGGCTCATTCAGAAAATGAAGTGATACATTAAGGGATCTAGAGGATTATATTTAAAGGACATTCCGTTTGACAAACTGCAAAACAGGGAGCAGCAGCCGGAAGAGACACAAACAGTAACAGGAAAGTAACCAATTTTGTAACATTCTACGAGTTCCCAAATCGGTTCAAATGGCTCTGAGCACTATGCGACTTAACATCTGAGGTCATCAGTCCCCTAGACTTAGAACTACTTAAACCCAGCTAACCTAAGGACATCACACACATCCATGCCCGAGGCAGGATTCGAACCTGCGACCATAGCAGCCGCGTGGTTCCGGACTGGAGCGCCTAGAACCGCTTGGCCACCCCGGCCGGCAGCTAGAAGTAGCTTAGTATATATTAGCGTAAGCAAACGATTTGGTTTTTGAGAAAGCCAAACTTATTATTTTGACCCTTTACTCATAAACAGCTGCAGGAGCCACAGCTGCAGGAGCCACTCTGGGAGGGAGGAATGTCTTCTTCTTTTTTTAATAATAAAAATACCCCGAAGAGCCAAAGAAATTCGTAAACCTGCCTAATATAGTGCAAGGCCCCCGCGAACACGCAGAAGTGCCGCAACACGATGTGGCATTTACTCGACTAATGTCTGAAGTAGTGCTGGAGGGAATGGACACCATGAATCCTGCAGGGTTGTCATAAATCTGTAAGAGTACGTGGGGGGTGGACATCTATTCTGAACAGCACGTCGCAGGGCATCCCAGATATGCTCAATAATGGTCATATCTAGAGAGTTTGGTGGCCAGCGGAAGTCTTTAAACTCTGAAGAGTGTTGCTGGAGCCACCCTGTAGCAATTCTGGACCTGTGGGGTCTCGCATTGTGTTGCTGGAATTGCCCAAATCCGTCGGAATGCACAATGCACATGAATGGATGCAGGTGATAAAACAGGACGCTTACGTACGTGTCACCTTTGAGAGTCGTATTTACACGTATCAGAGGTCCCATACCACTCCAACTGCACGCAGCCCACACCATTACGGAGCCTCTATCAGACTGAACAGTCCCCTGCTGACATGCAGGGTCCATGGATTCATGAGGTAGTCTCCACACCCGCACACGTCCATCCGCTCGATACAATCTGAGACGAGACTCGTCTGACCAGGCAACATATTTCCAGTAATCAACTGTCCATTGTCGGCGTTGACGGGCCTAGGCGAGGCGTAAAAATTTGCGTTGTGCAGTCATCAAGGGTGCTCGAGTGGGCCTTCGCCTCCGAAAGCCCATATCGATGACGTTTCGTTGAGTGGTTCACACGCTGACACTTGATGATGGCCCAGCATTGAAATGTATAGCAGTTTGCCGAAGGATTGCACTTCTGTCACGTTGAACGATTCTCTTCAGGCGTCGTTCGCCCCGTTTTTGCAGGATCTTTCTCCGGCCGTAGCGATGACGGAAATTTGATGTTTTATCGGATTCCTGATGTTCACGGTATACTCGTGAAATGGTTGTACGGGAAAATCCTCACTTCATCGCTACCTCGGAGATGCTGTTTTCCATCGCTCGTGCGCGAACACGACGTTGAAACTCACTTAAATCCTGATAACCTGCCATTTCTTATATAGGCGTTGCCGACCGCAGCACCGTATTCTTCCTCTTTATAAATCTGTGTATTTGAATACGGATCCCTATACCGGTTTCTTTGTCACTTCAGTGTATATGGTCGTTTTATCGATTTAGGTAGCCTGTACATTTGTGTAGTATTTTGTCAAGATATGAAAAACGCTAGTTTTGGACACAGTTATCAGCTGACGTCGGCAACAACGAAATTAAATGAGGACAATGGAGACAATGGAATTGAACGACAAAAGAAATTAAACGGATGACTGCCAAACGCCGTTACGGTAAGCGGGTGGCCTCAAGGTGGGGCCTCTGGTTCCGCGACTAGCTACCAGGGACGAGTAATCTGTGTGTCGGGGGTCGCGGCACTAAGCGACTGGGCTTGTATTCGCCACTCTGCGTCGACGTACCACTTCCGCGTCACGGAGGACAACCCGGAGGGTTCTGTTGCCTCCTACCACGGCTAGCTAATGTTTTAATCTTACGGGGAATGACAGTGTAGTATAATGCGTCTGTGTCTCACACTCCCTGTCACTGAGACCGAGACGTCGCGGATTCTCTTCAAAGAAAGTGCGTAAGGGACACTGTGACTTGCTGTTCGATGTTGTATGTGAAACACCTGTCATTACACTACAATTTACGTTTATCTTAGTTGGAACAGTCTCATCATCTCTTTAAAATCTCCCTCAATTCTTGGCAAGCCTTGGAAAGAAATATAAGCTGAATCATCGAAGTACACTAGCGGTAAAAGAGAATCAGTCTCTTCTAAAGGCATGACTTGGATATAATAAATTTTCTTGGAGCACTTATGGAGAGGAGAAAAGGCAACGATTCAAAGTGCAGCGCTGTGGATGGACAGTGTACCAGATACTTAGCAAGTAAACCGTGACCACCTAATGGTATACGGCTTCCCGAATAAGTGTCCATCATCGTGAGGGATGAGTAGGTATTGCCAGGAAGATATTTAAGAACTAATTCCTGCAATAAGATGATTTTAAGCGACGTCGTATTGCAGACATGCGGGAGATTAGTTACGAAGAAATGACCAGTGCTCTGAAGTAACATAACAGCTGTACATCGCTTGTCTGGTAAACGAAAGAAAGTGCAATTGCTGGTCGCCTTGCTTCCGAACGACACACGCTCTCTCACGACGAACAGCAGCTTTAAAATAGCGAACGTTGCTCAACGCATAGCGCCCCTAGCGCAAATCGGAACGTATTACATGCTGGCTGATTATAATTAAACTTTCGCTACTTCAGTGATCATAGGACAATGAAAGTGTGTGGAAACATTTGTAAAAAATTGCGGAGGAGAAATAACACATAAACCACTAAAAGAAACATTTTAATTCCACATGAGAGGGTACCATTTGTTAACTGCGTTCCATGTTTACGTTGCAGGTTATAGGTTAGGTTAGTGTTGTTTAACGCCCCGTCGACAACGAGGTCATTAGAGACGGAGCGTGAGCTCGGGTTAGGGAAGGATGGGGAAGGAAATCGGCCCTGCCCTTTGAAAGGAACCATCCCGGCATTTGCCTGAAACGATTTAGGGAAATCACGGAAAACCTAAATCAGGATGGCTGGAGACGGGATTGAACCGTCGTCCTCCCGAATGCGAGTCCAGTGTGCTATGCAGGTTATAAACATTGCTCAATGTGACGACCATTTGCATCCACAACAGCCTGGGACTGCACAGGAGATTGTTCTACTGCTGCCCGAAACATCTCAGGTGGGATGTTGGCTACCTCCCTTGCTATGCTCGTCTTCAACCTCCAATGTGCGTTAGTGTTCCGTTGGTAAACCTTGTCCTTCAGGTAATCGCACCGTCAGAAACAAAACGGGTTCAAATCTAGTTATCTCGGCCACGCAGTTTGGAACGATCGGCCAGTGATTCGGTTTTCTCCAAATGTGTTACGGAGTAACCGAGTTACACCGCGACCGCTGTAAGATGGAGCTCCATCATGCATCAGAACACTTGAGTCCAAAGCTCCTCTCTCCCGTAGAGCAGGTATCACGTGTTGGCGGGGCATATCACAGTAACATGTGCCGATCACGCTGCGTGTGCTTGGTACTTACGGTCGGAGTTCGTCAAACAGAAATGGACCAGTCACGAACTGGGCAGTGAAACCACCGCACACAGTAACGCGTTCAGTATGCAAGGGAACTTCATGAACGTTCGTTGGCGACAACGATCCCCAAATGCGGCAGTTGTGAGTGTTCACTGCCCCAGACAGCTTCATCACTCCACAAAATGTTTAACGGCCACATGTCGTCACCTTCTATCCTTACAACTCTGATATAACACCTTTAGGAGTAAAATTCTGCTCATCTTGTCCAGACTCATGTCTGCAACAGTAATGCTTGTGTTTCAACCCTACGCCGCAAAACAACTAATGGCGCCAACTGAAAGTCAGGACACTAACACTACTAACAACGTAGATACTGCAGCACCCAGTCTGAAAATCATTCCTATAAAATTGGTCACCCATATGTTAAATAGTTTTCCATCAATGCTGGCTCAATTAGTGAAAGTTTAATTGTAACTGCCCTGGATCTAGAGTGCAGCTAGGACCATTAGCAGTCGTTCAGATGGGCTGCTGTCAAGAGCCGACTCAAGTTTAAGAGTCTGGTCCAGAGGAATCAACTCGAAAAGAAGGGAGGTACTGAGGGAATGAGGGATGATGAGGTTCGTATGAAGTTTTCTGCGGCTGTAAATGCTGCCGTAAGGAATATAACAGTAGCCAGTTCAGTGGAAGAAGACTGGAGGTCTCTAAAAAGAGTAATCATAGAAGCTGGAAAGACAAACAATGGTACAAGGAAGGTGGATTCGAAGAAACTTGGGTAACAGAAGAAATACTTCAATTGATGAACAAGGGAGGGAGTACAAAGATGCTCTGGGAAAGACATACACACAGCAATATAAATCACTTAGCAACGCAGAAAACAGAAAGATCAAGGAAGGCAAGACGAAATGGGTGCAGGAAAAATATGAAAACTGAGAAAGAAATGGCATTCGGAAGGACTGATTCAGCATACAGAAAAGTCAAAATAACTTTCGGTGAAATCAGAAGCAAGAGGCGTGTAGATTAAGAGTGTAATGAGAAATCCACTGTTAAACGCAGAGAGAGCAGATAGGTTCAAAGAGTGCAATGAAGGGCTCTACGATACGGAGGAACTGTGTAATGACGTGGCAGTCGATACAAAAGACGTTTGGAATCCAGTATTAGAGTCAGAGTTGAACAAAGTTTTGGAAGACTTGCAGTCATATGGCGTATAAAGGATCGATAACACCTCGCAGCTATTTCAAAAGTCATTGCGGAAAGCTGCAACAGAACGAATCTTTAAGTTTTTATGTAGAAAGTGTGAGACTGGACATATACCATCAGACTTTCGGAAAATATCATGCACACAATCTTGAACATAGCAAGAGCAGAGAAATGCGAGAACTACCCCACGATCAGCTTTGCAACTCGTGCATCGAAGTTGGTAACGAAATAGTACCAGACGAAAGAAAAAGAAAATTGTGTATCTGTGAAATGACGATCAGATTCCCTTTCGGAAAGACAAAGCCACCAGAGGAGCAGTTCTGATGTTGCACTCTGTAACGGTAGCAAGATTTAAGAAAAATCAAGACACATTCATAGGACATAACGACCTACACAAGGTAAAGGGTAAGACAGGTAATATACACTGTCTACAAGAACCAAGATGGAACAAAAAGGAAGGGACGACCATGGACGAAGTGCTCGGAATAAGAAGGGTATAAGACAGTGATGCAGTCTTTCGCCCCTACTGTTCAGGCTATACATCTAAGACGAAGAAGCAATGACTAAAACGAAAGATTCAAAGCTGGGATAAAAATTCAGGGTGAAATGATATCAACGGCAATGTTTGCTGATGACGTTGCTATCCTCAGTGGAAGTGAAAGACCTGTTGAATGGAATCAACAGTCAAATGAGTATAGAATATGGATTGAGAGCAAACTATAGGAAGACGAAAGCAATGAGAAGTAGGAGAGATGAGATTAGCACGTGATGACCACGAAGCAAACGACACTCCTGAAGCCATCTTATATTTCCGTCATGGCTCCTTCGACGTACAGGTTAAACAGTAGACTACATCCCTTGCTCTCTTTCTAATCAGAGCTTGGCTGTGTTTAGTGATCAGCACACATTCTGCCTCGACGTCAGTGAATAAGCACACCAGACATGAAAGTAGTTAACCCCAGGAGACATCACACTAACACCGTGTAACACCGCTTCCTGTCTTGATAAACATCTCAGTTCGGCGATAAAGAGAGCGAGCGTTACGTCGAGTTCAGGTGAAGCCACTCATTGACGATTAGACTCTAACTACCAAACTGTGGTATGTTGACCTACATTTCACCCACTGTTGCAAATAGTTCCTACATAGGATAAATATCTGGCGCCACTCAACGTGCGATAGGGTGGCTAAGTGTTTGAAAGATCAGGAACGCATGCGTACGGCCCTGTAAAGATGGGTATTGTCATCCTGGAAGACGGGAGTGAACAAACGTCACACTCGTCACGAAAAATACGCTGTTCAGTCACATTAATATGACCACCGCCTGTGCTCGATGTCAATGTGCAATAACCATTCACAGACAGCAGGTGGTAGCACAAACAGTGTGGTGTGCGTACTGTAAGACCTTCGGTACAAACACCATCAGATTATTTGACCTGTCGCTCTAACGAAGTAGGCGAGTATCAGCAATATGTCTCGTGGTCTTATCGTGGCGTGTTTATCTTCTGCCGTTAGGTCAGACGATAGAAATGCCACTTGCACGCTTAGAGTAGCAGATTGACAGTGACCAACTTTAAACAGAACTTGATTAATTTTCACACACATTTATTAAAATAATAAAAAGGCATAGATATTACGTAACTTGATTCTGGATGCTGTTTACAATTGACAATCTGAAATTCCTTTGGTCTTGGTACGTTAATCTTATTCTCACATATCTCTGATACTTGACAAAGTGTCTATTCATTTATCTTCATGGCTATGTACAGGAATATGATAATCTTATTAGGCACAGACTGAAACTTGACTACAAACTAATGCAGACTAATCGGAGGTCTGTACACTCGTTATAATACCTCGAGCGTTCAGGTGTCACTGCGCGAGTGTGATCCGCGAGGAGAAAAGGTTCTACGTTAGCAGCAATCTCACTGGCTGCGTTACATATTAATCCGCGGATCGGCGGAAGCAGAATTTGGTCCGTCTCTAAGACAGCGCCATCTCGTAGTGCGGAGACGGACGAGCGCTGCGCCTGCGCTGTTGTGCTTAGCGGGGCGCGCTCTAGTGGGGAAATTGTGTACGCGCTGACTAGGCGGAACTATGAATACAACAGTGTCGGGAGAACGCTGAGAGGTCGACAGGTAAATCTCCTTTTATTCTACATCTACATCCATACTCCGCAATCCACCTGACGGTGTGTGGCGGAGGGTACTTTGAGTACCTTTATCAGTTCTCCCATCGGACTGATGGTCGTTGGCGTCTACAGCGTGAAATGTCTGAAATCAGACACCTTGCAACAATCATCGGAAGGGTCCAGGCCGGATGATGATGATGATGATGATGATGTTTGGTTTTGGGTCGCTAAACTGCGCCGTCATCAGCGCCCGTATAAAGTCCCGACTTTTACACAGTCCAGTTTTTTGTACAGTCCAATCTAGCCACCGTCACGAATGATGCAGGCCGGGGGACAGAGCGTATTGGTTTGGGGGAGTTGGCATTCTCTGGATGATCTCGTCATTCTGGAAGGCACAATGAATCAAGTATTCATCTATCCTTGGAAACCATGTTCGCACCTACCTGGAGTCTGGTTTTCCTCGGCACAGCGGCATCTACCAGCAGAACAATGCAACCTGTCACAGCTCCAGTCCGAACAACATCGCTTTGGTTCACTCCGAGGCGCCTGGAGACTTCCCTTGTTGAGAACCCTTCCTGGTGCAAAGTAACAATGCGGACGCGATCGAACAGCGGTATTGCCTGATACAATATCCACAGTAAACATCTATCTTCAAAAGTTCTGAGAACCTGGGTGACGCAAAACTGTTTATGTATTTCCGGAAACTTTTTCTTATAGTATGGAAAAATAGTTTAGAATGGGATGGAAAAATAGATGCTACTTTTGTATTCACGTTCATGAACTAAGAGCGGAGAGCGAAAATAATGCGACTAGAAGCTGGAGAAGAAAGACTCTTAATAGAGAATCCCGAGGGGATTATGCAGCCACCTATTCGCAAAAGGGTTTTCTTCCTCCGCATATAACGTAACGTTTCACGAGATGTGCGAGAATTGTGTGTAAAGTGTATCTGCGGAGTGTAAGCTGTTGTAACGTGTGTGTGTGTGTGTGTGTGTGTGTGTGTGTGTGTGTGAGTGTGTGTGTGTGTGTGTGTGTGTGTGTGTCTTCAAAAAGAGAAATAACGTAGTTCGCCACACAATTGGAGTAAAAGACTGAACGTCGTCACTTCGCTCAGGAGAGATACCCCATCCGCCGCGCGGCCCTCTGAACTGCCGCCACTTATCTTGTCCCGTTTACTCAGCTTGGCAAACTTTCTTACAGTGAGGGAATAGTATATAAATAGTGATAAGGAGGCAGATAACACACACGACACCCACTGAATAAATATTGTACTTTTCCCAGCAGTTTCCTCGGTACGGTAATTGCGAATACGCCGCTCTTGGAAGTCACACCTACGTAATTCCACCGTAACGTATTGACAATGGGAGTATCATTTTGTACCTTGTTACGCGGACTGTTGCTCTGAAGGTGGGCTAGAAGTATAAGATTTATTAGTGACGATCGTACATGATACATAACAGAAACAAGGAAGTATTATCAATCCTACTGTGGGTTTCACTACCGCAGTACTCGTATTTTACCGAATCGAATGACGTAATATGTCCTTGTCAACACGCGTTTTAGAAATTAGTTTTACTACAGGCATGCGAAGTTGTTTGCTAGATTCTCCATAAAACTTCAGACGTTTCAGTTAAATATGTCACAAAAAATTAGCCTAAAGATTTCAAGGAACTTTTTTGAAAGTCAACTTTTGTGTCGCATTGTGCGCAATACAACCACAACAACGAAGGAACGTGTAACCATTATTCGATGTTCCGTAACTTTCAATAAAGTGTTTGTGAAATCCTATGGGACCTAACTGCTAAGGTCATCAGTCCCTAAGCTTACACACTACTCAACCTAAATTATCCTAAGGACAAACACACACACCCACGCCCGAGGGAGGACTCGAACCTCCGACGGGACCAGCCGCACAGTCCACGACTGCAGCCTTAGACCGCTCGTTTCAATAAAGCAATAAAACGATTCTTGGTTGTAAAATACGACTGCTCTCCACCAGTCCATTACACAACGAGAGAAGTGACACGTGTTGTAAGATAAAAAAAGCTAACAGCTGTGTTTGGTAGGTTTCTTTAACACGAATTCTTTTCATCAGTCCTGCCTGTGATTTTTAAAACTCTCTATCAAATAGACGTTCAGCTCCTATCAAATAAGTTCGTGGGACGTGCTGATATATTTTCCAGTTGTACAAGAAACTTTATACAACCCTGGTGTAGGTTCCGCCCCTCTACTACGTTTGTAGCAAAACTGAATAAGGTTTCCCAGTAGGTGAAGAGTTTTTGGGACACATTTGTATTATTGAACTCGGCCCTGTGCGCAGCAGCAGAGACAGTGACGTCACTGTGTGTCAAACTGCAGCTGTGCCTAACGGGACGTTTGCCTCTGGTGCACTACACATCTGCTGTCGTTTGTTTTGTGTTGGCAGAAGAGGCAACACCGTGTTACTAGAGGAGGCCGAAATGCACGCGTTTTAGCTCACGCAGGCTGGCGTGAGGAGGGAAGGACTATACTGACGTGAGGTCTGGAACATGACAAGGAATCAGAATTCAGAAAGCAGACGTAGCTAGTTTGATACTTAACTTTAATCCATTAATGATGAACGTCGCTCTTGACGGTACATGATTTACAATATTATCTATTCAGAATACGAGTACATTCTGGAAGTAACTGAATATGGCGCCTTGCTAGGTCGCAGCAAAGACGTAGCTGAAGGCTATGCTAAACTGTCGTCTCGGCAAATGAGAGCGTATGTAGTCAGTGAACCATCGCTAGCAAAGTCGACTGTACAACTGGGCGAGTGCTAGGGAGGCTCTCTAGACTAGACCTGCCGTGTGGCGGCGCTCGGTCTGCAATCACTGATAGTGGCGACACGCGGGTCCGACGTATACTAACGGACCGCGGCCGATTTAAAGGCTACCACCTAGCAAGTGTGGTGTCTGGCGGTGACACCACAGTTTGCGTATGCTTTCACCAACGTCTTCAGGAACGAATGCTGACGCAATGTGGAGTGTTCCGTTTTGGACAACATTTTATCTGTGACCTCGCAGCGGCTAAGGGAAAACGAGAGAGAGAGAGAGAGAGAGAGAGAGAGAGAGAGAGAGAAGATGATGATTTAGAACAGAAGCTCTGTTGGCATCAAGTCCGTTTGTTCACTGCATGGCGTAGATGACATACATGTGAAAGGAAACCATTGGAGGCCTTTTCGGAGAAAGCAACCCTCATATTTGCCTTAAACGATTTAGGAAATCCGCAGAAAATCTAAATACGTATCAGTGTCCATTTGTACCACATCCTAATAAGGACTCCCCGATCGGCGATTCCTGGAATAGACTATACAAATTGACGAATAGCGCAGCTATTCTTTGACGAAATTCTTTCTATCTTCTCTCTCTCTCTCTCTCTCTCTCCCCTCCCTTCCCCCTTTCTATTCCATTTTGGTAAAGATATTGATACACATGAGCTGATCGAACAGGCATATTGTTAGAGGATGTTAGGGATATTACAAACAAAATTATTTTTAAAGCGGAATTTTACGTGGTTATTCCATAGAGTAGTCATAAATTAGTCAGACATTCTTTTTATTGATAAATGTTAACAGGGACAGCAAAACACAGAGAATAACGAGTAAAACAGCAGCGTCTGAGGGTCGCTGCTACTGCTCGGGAATATCAGTCAGCTCGAGCCACGGCTGCTGCAGTGGTTAACCTTCACTTTTTATTCTCTCTGTGAATACATATCAATAAAACAGATATAGCACGAAATTAATTTGGTTTCTACCGAATGGGCATTTAAAATTCCGCTTAATAATCATTTTGTCTGTGCCGGGAAATAAGTCAACACTTTTCGCAAACATATAGGATTATTGAAAGTACCTCCAAGTTTTCAGAATACTACTACGTAAAAACTAGAAGACACACAGACAAATGCGACTTATCAGTGGACAGAGCGTCTCTCCTAGTTTCGATTCGTAATACGTGGCGTAGTTGCACTAGGTGGGAAGCGTGCGGTTCTAGGCGCTACAGTCTAGAACCGCGCGACCGCTACGGTCGCAGGTTCGAATCCTGCCTCGGGCATGGATGTGTGTGATGTCCTTAGGTTAGTTAGGTTTAAGTAGTTCTAAGTTCCAGTGGACTGATGACCGCAGCAGTTAAGTCCCATAGTGCTTAGAGCCATATGGGAAGCGTGTCCGAACATGTAGACAAATGAACCGCTTCATGTTGTCGCATGGAAATAGTCAGGCCCATAGATATGTAACCCAGTGAACAGATTCCCAGTGGGAGATGCCGTCGCTCCTTCCCAAGCAAGACGTTACAAGCTCTCGAGCACATTCAAGTCTCAATCCCTTGTTGATCTTGCTAAATATGATTTTCTTCTAGGTACCCTTGCTTTCTAACCTGCACTACTTGAAACACAGCGAACAGACCTTGGTGTGGTTTATTTTCCAAACTGATCATTTACATGTGCAGAAAATGCAGAAACTGTCAACTTAGGATGTTTTTTTGACTATCCTTTTTGACGTGTTGCGTTGTCTTCGCGATAGCTCCTGTGGCCGACCTCTTTTTCACTACTAATGAGAGTATTTCTTTCTCTAAATCGCCATATTATGGACTGCACTGTTGACCGGCTTCTTCCACTAATATCAGCTATTTCTGAAAATGATTTTGCCTTTTCACACTGGGAGTTAACTATTTGCCTTTCCTCTACAGTTGTTTCCTTCCCTTTGCGGCCAATTTTTCTGTGTACACGGCATTCACCGCCTATCAGGCATCCCTCGCTGCAAGCGGTTCGTTAGTCGTTTCTATGATGACATTTATAGTAGTGTATTACTACTGTTCTTCCCCACTGTATGAAGCCACCTGGTACAGAATTTTTATTTATTTTTCGGAGAAGGATAATTTAATGAATGTTTTTGTATGTTCAGGAAACCCCATGCTGTTATTTTATCAAATTTCATCTCTGGTTGTGATCTTTATGTCTAATAAAAAATTATTTATTGTATTGTAATATGGGAACACAGTTTTTATAATTTTTTAGAGAATTTCATCTTGCTTTCAGCTGTTAAAATGTGATGTTACAATTGCAGTTTCGGCACGGTGTATGAATACTTTTTTCCATGATAGTATAGGGAAAGTTGTTCGTTCCTGATATTTTCATATGGTTGTATTTCTGAAATAACCGAAAACAGTACAGTGTTTGCATCTTCAATTCGGAATCTTACTTGACATAACCTTCAGAAGCACGTGGTCGTCCCCCCACCTCTTGTGTACGATGTTCTAAGGTTAGCGTTATGTTTTCAATGTTTCACTCCACCTTTGTAGAAGCAACGATTTCCTATTGTATAAGTTATTTACTACCTCCCGTAAAGCCTACCACGTCGGTCACGTAAGGTAGCGCTTAACCCAGACCCCTACTGGCCTCTAGCGAGCCATTTCCAGCGGCACGCGAATGGAGACAGCAAGAGCAGTCCGGCCAAATAAGCGTCTCGAGTTTCCTGTTTACGAGCTGCTTTTACGGACGCCTTAAGCATCTCGTTAACGGCCCGTGGGTACAAGGTAAGCCTTAGTTTAGGAGTCCAGAGGGAGTCGCAACGGCAAAACGAGCAGCGCGCGGCCTGCGGCGGGCCGCAGCGACTGTGTCAGCGACACGACCGGTTCTCCCCGCACTCTTGCCAAATGCGAGCACAGTAGACGGCTGGAGGCTCCAGGCACCAGCTAGGCCTGCGTCTCGCAGCGAGGCTGCCACTGTCGTTCCCTGACTAACCGCCAGAAACGTAAGTGTGGTAAAAAAAAACAACAAGAAATGTTTGTTTAGTAAAGAACTTACCTTATTTATCGACATAGTCTCTTTTGAGAGATATACACTTGGTGCAGCGATCCTCCAGCTTTTTCTAGCCAACGGAAACATAGGTTCTGTCAAACTCTGCAAAATACTCGTTGACTGCATATATCACTTCCTCATTTGACGACAGTTTTTTCCCAGTACGCCAAAGTTTCAAGACAGCGAACAGAAAGAAGTCACTTGGGGCTAAGTCTGGTGAATAGCACGAACGATTAACCAATGCAACACCCAGTTCATGCACTTTTGCCATTGATATCGCTGATGTGTGGGATGGTGCAATATGATGGTGCAAGAGCACTTTTTTTGGTGCCAACCTTATCTCTTTTCAAGTTTCAAATGATCCAGAAATAAAGCATGATAGATTGTGTATAATTGTGTTTATTTTGAATTAATTTGTTGTGGGCTCAAACAATTTCCATGTTATTTATATATATGTAATAAATGGTTTATATTAATATAATACATTTAATTAAATACATAATTCTCATGTTATTTTATTAATATTGAATGATTATTTTAGTTCATATATTTACCAAGGATTATAGCTACTTATATTTTTAGCTTAAAATAGGTTATTGTATTATAAACTATATAATTGTATGTAATTAAATATTTTATATTAGTATTATTGGATATAACATAGATAACTATCTTATTTAATATAAATTATCATGTTAATATAATCAATTATTTTAATTATAATAATATAATTAATTAATTATCAATGAATAGATTATTTAATTCTTAAATATTTAAATTAACTTAATATGAGGTTAATTTTATATTAACAACATATTAAAATAAGTTACACTCCTGGAAATGGAAAAAAGAACACATTGACACCGGTGTGTCAGACCCACCATACTCGCTCCGGACACTGCGAGAGGGCTGTACAAGCAATGATCACACGCACGGCACAGCGGACACACCAGGAACCGCGGTGTTGGCCGACGAATGGCGCTAGCTGCGCAGCATTTGTGCACCGCCGCCGTCAGTGTCAGCCAGTTTGCCGTGGCATACGGAGCTTCATCGCAGTCTTTAACACTGGTAGCATGCCGCGACAGCGTGGACGTGAACCGTATGTGCAGTTGACGGACTTTGAGCGAGGGCGTATAGTGGGCATGCGGGAGGCCGGGTGGACGTACCGCCGAATTGCTCAACACGTGGGGCGTGAGGTCTCCACAGTACATCGATGTTGTCGCCAGTGGTCGGCGGAAGGTGCACGTGCCCGTCGACCTGGGACCGGACCGCAGCGATGCACGGATGCACGCCAAGACCGTAGGATCCTACGCAGTGCCGTAGGGGACCGCACCGCCACTTCCCAGCAAATTAGGGACACTGTTGCTCCTGGGGTATCGGCGAGGACCATTCGCAACCGTCTCCATGAAGCTGGGCTACGGTCCCGCACACCATTAGGCCGTCTTCTGCTCACGCCCCAACATCGTGCAGCCCGCCTCCAATGGTGTCGCGACAGGCGTGAATGGAGGGACGAATGGAGTCGTGTCGTCTTCAGCGATGAGAGTCGCTTCTGCCTTGGTGCCAATGATGGTCGTATGCGTGATTGGCGCCGTGCAGGTGAGTGCCACAATCAGGACTGCATACGACCGAGGCACACAGGGCCAACACCCGGCATCATGGTGTGGGGAGCGATCTCCTACACTGGCCGTACACCACTGGTGATCGTCGAGGGGACACTGAATAGTGCACGGTACATCCAAACCGTCATCGAACCCATCGTTCTACCATTCCTAGACCGGCAAGGGAACTTGCTGTTCCAACAGGACAATGCACATCCGCATGTATCCCGTGCCACCCAACGTGCTCTAGAAGGTGTAAGTCAACTACCCTGGCCAGCAAGATCTCCGGATCTGTCCCCCATTGAGCATGTTTGGGACTGGATGAAGCGTCGTCTCACGCGGTCTGCACGTCCAGCACGAACGCTGGTCCAACTGAGGCGCCAGGTGGAAATGGCATGGCAAGCCGTTCCACAGGACTACATCCAGCATCTCTACGATCGTCTCCATGGGAGAATAGCAGCCTGCATTGCTGCGAAAGGTGGATATACACTGTACTAGTGCCGACATTGTGCATGCTCTGTTGCCTGTGTCTATGTGCCTGTGGTTCTGTCAGTGTGATCATGTATCCTATATATTTATTATATTATTCGGTATTTCTTTTTTTTTTAGAAAAAAGAAAGGTATAATATAACATACACTCCTGGAAATGGAAAAAAGAACACATTGACACCGGTGTGTCAGACCCACCATACTTGCTCCGGACACTGCGAGAGGGCTGTACAAGCAATGATCACACGCACGGCACAGTGGACACACCAGGAACCGCGGTGTTGGCCGTCGAATGGCGCTAGCTCCGCAGCATTTGTGCACTGCCGCCGTCAGTGTCAGCCAGTTTGCCGTGGCATACGGAGCTCCATCGCAGTCTTTAACACTGGTAGCATGCCGCGACAGCGTGGACGTGAACCGTATGTGCAGTTGACGGACTTTGAGCGAGGGCGTATAGTGGGTATGCGGGAGGCCGGGTGGATGTACCGCCGAATTGCTCAACACGTGGGGCGTGAGGTCTCCACAGTACATCGATGCTGTCGCCAGTGGTCGGCGGAAGGTGCACGTGCCCGTCGACCTGGGACCGGACCGCAGCGACGCACGGATGCACGCCAAGACCGTAGGATCCTACGCAGTGCCGTAGGGGACCGCACCGCCACTTCCCAGCATATTAGGGACACTGTTGCTCCTGGGGTATTGGCGAGGACCATTCGCAACCGTCTCCATGAAGCTGGGCTACGGTCCAACACACCGTTAGGCTGTCTTCCGCTCACGCCCCAACATCGTGCAGCCCGCCTCCAGTTGTGTCGCGACAGGCGTGAATGGAGGGACGAATGGAGACGTGTCGTCTTCAGCGATGAGAGTCGCTTCTGCCTTGGTGCCAATGATGGTCGTATGCGTGTTTGGCGCCGTGCAGGTGAGCGCCACAATCAGGACTGCATACGACCGAGGCACACAGGGCCAACACCCGGCATCATGGTGTGGGGAGCGATCTCCTACACTGGCCGTACACCACTGGTGATCGTCGAGGGGACACTGAATAGTGCACGGTACATCCAAACCGTCATCGAACCCATCGTTCTACCATTCCTAGACCGGCAAGGGAACTTGCTGTTCCAACAGGACAATGCACGTCCGCATGTATCCCGTGCCACCCAACATGCTCTAGAAGGTGTAAGTCAACTACCCTGGCCAGCAAGATCTCCGGATCTGTCCCCCATTGAGCATGTTTGGGACTGGATGGAGCGTCGTCTCACGCGGTCTGCACGTCCAGCACGAACGCTGGTCCAACTGAGGCGCCAGGTGGAAATGGCATGGCAAGCCGTTCCACAGGACTACATCCAGCATCTCTACGATCGTCTCCATGGGAGAATAGCAGCCTGCACTGCTGCGAAAGGTGGATATACACTGTACTAGTGCCGACATTGTGCATGCTCTGTTGCCTGTGTCTATGTGCCTGTGGTTCTGTCAGTGTGATCATGTGATGTATCTGACCCCAGGAATGTGTCAATAAAGTTTCCCCTTCCTGGGACAATGAATTCACGGTGTTCTTATTTCAATTTCCAGGAGTGTATTTATTGGTATACAGGTTCCATATTTATCTTTAGTTTATATAATAGAGATGTTATTGTGGTCATGAATGGGAGAGCAGTTCTTTTTTTATTATTTCTTTTTTGTTTTTATTTTCTTGAAATCTTTGTATTTATTCTTAGCTCTTAAGATTTTTACTTCTTTTACACTTTATTACATACATTTCCCAAAAGTGTTATTATTGCTTGTTTATTAACTTTTTCTTTGTATTATATGCAAGTTTTGTTAAACTAAATGTTCTTTTTGCTGTAATTTGATTTAATTATCAAGTGCTCTTGGACTTAGAAATTGATTTAGTATCGGCATAATTCATGCCAGCAGCTGCGGTTATATGTTGATACAAGTGAATATTATTGGTTACAACAGTTATTTATATTATTTTGGGTTAATATATATATATTTTAAGGGGAAATCTCAAAATTTATTTATTGCTCTTTTTATGAATCTGTAAAATTGAAATAATAAACTAGCATCAGATACTCAAATATTTTAAATGTTAATTATACTTAGCAGGGTACTGTTAGATAAGGTCCTTTAAACCCATAGAATTTGGTGGTATCTCATTCCATTCAGAGGAACCTACCCTATGACTGATAGTTTAACATTTACTCTACTTAATGTATTTGTTTTTATATCTCTGTTATCAGAGAATCTTTTTAGAGTTATAATTCTCTGGATTTTTATTTTAAAGTATTTCAGGTCAAGGTGCAGCTTATAGTTAAGAGGAGGTGGGTTACAATAGATTTTTGTTTATAACAGATACGATGGTGAAATACTCTTGATAAAGGTGGATTTGACAGTAATTTGATTTATTTTATTCAATTGATATGGGCTCTGAGGTGTGTACACATCGCCAGTTGCTCTCATTATTGATTATTCTATTGCAATTATTTTAAGGTAGCTCCAATTTAGATAAGTTGGAACATAGTAGATGTACTGAAAAGTGTATCTAGGAAGAGTTTCAACGTATTACTTATTAGTAAAGTAATTCACTTACACTGAAAATTTTTCTGAGCAGATCAGGATATCTTGATTATTGATTTTATTACATTGATTATTTGTTTATTTAATTATTTAATATAAAGAAACTTTGTTGTTTTTTGTCTTAGTATTTTTGAAGAATTGATTCTTTAAATTAGAGTATATAGGTAATGTTTTTTATGAAATATTATTTTAAATTTTTTGAAGTAGGTTTTATTTATTGTACCTTTTGTATTAGGTTTTATGAAAATTTTAGTATTTTTATTACATGTCTCAATTTGGGTTAATTTATAAATAATTTATAGTTAACATATCACAATTATTGTTAAATTATTTATAGAAATGAAATGTTAATCATTTCCTAAGATATCTAGTTTCTTGAGAAAAATTTAATTTTTAAAGTTGATTTTTTTGTATAATATTTTAGTCTAAATATTAACTTATTTATTCATTAAAGGATAAGCTTTAAAGTTATTAACCTGTAACTTGCTGTTTTGGAATATAATAGGCTTCAAACCAGCTATTTTTAAGATTACATATTAGTTCATTATATTATATTCTGATTTCATAATTATTTTAGGTTTTGTTTTAAGATTCTTGATTTAATTTAATAATCTTTATAATAATGATAGAACTAGTATATTTGTTTGTATAAAAGTTTTACCTTGTTAACTTATTATAAGGAACTAGGAAAAATTGATTTCTGCCTGTTTATTAAAAACATGCCCTTGTGAAAATGTTTTGAGGTCTGGCCTGCTCACTGAGTGGATTTTTAAAGAGTCATGGTATTTTGACCTTGTAGTAAAATCATTAATCTCTAAATTAGTGGCTGGAATGAATGACTTGATGAGAAATCAATTGTCTCTTAATAAATTTTTGAATTTAACTTTTAAGTCAAAAGGCTTAAATTTATCTTTAGGATGAGAAGACCATATGGAGCTTAACATTTTAGTATTATATAGTTATTTGTTGGTCTTTCTATATTTAATGATAATGTTTTGTTATGGTGACATGAAGAATAAATAAACTCTTAATTATTATATCATTGATTTATGTTTGTTGTTTTGATCCATAATTTATTATCATAGAGATTAAATTACCTTAGGGATAACAGTGTAATTGTTTTTGAGAGCTCATAATGACAAAGTGGATTTGCAACCTCCATGTTGGATTAAGTAAAATTTTAACAGATAAATGTGTTGAATTTAGAATTCATTTATGTAGATTATTTCTTCAAATAATATTGATAGTTTATTATTTATTTATGTTTGTTTTGAATTTTCTTTTGTTGGTTATTTGAGTTTTAATTAGTATGGCTTTTTTAACTTTATTAGAGCGAAATGTTTTAGGTTAAATTCAAATTTGTAAAGGTTCAAATAAAGTACGGTTTGTAGGGATCCCTCAACCACTTAGTGATGCTATTGAACTGATTTGTAATGAGCAGACCATCCCTATTATATCTAATTGTTTACTTTTTATTTTTCTCCTGTTTTTAATTTAATAATTTCATTGGCTGTTTGAATAATCTCTATATATTTAACTTACATGTATTCCTTTTCTAATGGTTTTTTGTTTTTTTATACTGTACTAGATTAGGTGTTTGTACTGTAATAATTGCTGGTTGATATTCTAATTCAAATTATTCTTCGTTAGGTTCTTTACATTCTGTTGCTCAAACAGTTTCATATGAAGTTAGATTATCTTTAATTCTATTGTCTTCAATTATTCTAATTGATAGTTTTAATATGTTTAGCTGAAACTAATCAAACTCCTTTTGATTTTGCTGAGAATGAGTCTGAATTAGTTTCAGGGTTTAATACTGAATATGGTGTGGGTGGTTTTACCTTATTTTTTTTGGCTAAATATACTAGCATTGTTTTTATGAGAATGTTCTTAGCTTTAATTTTTTGGGTGGTGATTTTTATTCTTTTATATTTTTTATTAAGATTGCTATTATATCTTTTGGGTTTATTTGAGTTTGAGGTACTTTGCCCTGATTGTATTATGATAAATTAATGTATTTAGCTTGAAAGAGTTTTTTACCTTTGTCTTTGAATTTTTTATTTTCTTTATTGCTTTAAAGATTTTATTTATTTCATTTAGTTAGTGAAAGTTCTTGAGAAAAGTCAATAGAGGAGTTAAACTTCCACTTTTATGTTTTCAAGTCATATACTTCCTAAGCTGATTAATTTATTTATTTTATTCCTTAGTTAGCTTGTCTTGTGCATTTCAAAAATGAACATTAATTAAGAAGCATGTAAAGTAGATAATCTCAAGATTTTTCCTGTTTTAATATATGGTTCTTCAACTTGTTGAATACCAATTCATATTAGTAAACACACAAAAACTACTACTATGATTCAAAATAGGATTTGATTGATAGGGTAGAATTGAATACCTCGGAATGGTGTTTTGTTGTAAAATAGGAAAATTATTAACACTGCACAGCAGTGTGGATGGGATTTCTCTTGAAGAATTGGTCAGCATACATCTCGTGTCTTTGTTTATTGTCTGCAGTGAAAGAGCGAGACAACGACACTACTACTGAGCTGTTGCCACAGCTACTACAATCACATCACAGTACTTCTGCATCTGCAAATAGGCTCCAGACACCTACGAGAAACCAGATCCGTTAAATATCGAAATTACTGTAAAGTACAGGCTCTTTCACAGATATGAGGGTATTTTCACCGAAAGAAGGAAACTTAGGATAACAAACGAGAAAACTGATAGTCATATGATTAATGGTCTAAGGGTTCCATAAACCAAAACACTCACAAAACCTACGAATTTTTTTCTCTTGAGTGCAAGGTCAGCCTGTATGTTCAGCGCGTCACAATACCCGACGATGGTATGTCAGTCTGAATTTGACATATTTTTCCACCACCTTGACAGTTTTAACTCTCAAGGCACTAGTAATTTATTTCTTTGTGGAAACGCTGTATGCAGAAAAATAGATGACTCCAACAGAACATCCAACGTGTGATAGTATTTCAAGTGTTATGGAAATTGTTAGTAAGAAAGACGAAAATATCGTTATCACATAATGGAATCCAAACTATCTTTGTGTTTGAGGGTGGGTGTTAACAGTGATGTCGTCGTTGTAAGTACTGACTAAAACAACGACCAGAAAGAGTGGCAGTAGCGTGAGCTTCCTCGATGCTTATTTGCTTCACTACTTTGCTCTGTGCTCCATTCCCACGTGATGTGAAATCTGCTATTCATTTTTATAGCTAGGAGCCTACAACGTCATATTCGCACAGCTGACTGCCATCCGCACAGTGACGTGCGGGACGTAAATGCGTGTTTTATGTGCACTTTCGATACAACATTGGCGTTCACGCCGAGTCACTCACGTAGCGGCCCATTGCACTCCTCCGTTTCAGCCGATGAGAGGAAGGCTTAAAACAAGTCTTGTTTCCTTCCTGGTGAATAACATTAAGATAAAGGCCAAATTTAGCACACACAAACACACACACACACACACACACACGCACACACACACACACACACACACACACACACACACACACACACACACACACACAGAGAGAGAGAGAGAGAGAGAGAGAGAGAGAGAGAATGTGACGATCTGATGTAAATATTGGAGTCTTATGTACTTGTGTTTATCGCGTGATACACCCCTGATTAGGCTGTGCGCACCATTTGGCGCGCTGTGAACTTCGTGAATCCGGGATTATGTGGTTCAGGTTTGTTACTTCGTCATATATTGACGGTCATGCGATTCGGCTACTTTACTTTCATTCAAATGGGTTTCGTAACATGCGTAACCTAACCGCATTGTAATGACTGTAGTTGAATGTGTGCTTATATGCTTTGTCTGACTATCAAGACCGTCTAGCTGCGATGGGCTGAATAAAAGTTCAATGTCTTCCTCTCAGGCATTGTGTTGTGTTCCGCTCTCCGATTCATAGATGGCGATTTCCCGCTCCAAGTAGGAAATCTGTATGTGGAAACTGTTCACGCTGTCTTCTATCTTGCATCATTCTCTTTCCTGTGAGTTAGTCTACTTCTTTTTCTAGTGCCTTTGTCCCGCATCGGCACAGTGTCGGCATGGTTAGTAACGGATCTGGCATGGTTAACCCGATGCCCTTCCTGTCACCACCCCATTACACCCCTTCCCCCCTCCCCCAAGAACGAAATATGTGTACCCGAAACTGTCAGCGTCTAGTATTATGTATGTGAAAGTGAGCGAAAGGTTTCTAAACGTTTGCGAATCGTGTAACAGTGGCGGGCATGGGTACCAACTCGGAATTCACCTGGTGAGAAATGGGAAACCGCCTAAAAGCCACATACAGGCTGGCTGGCAAACCGCCGGGCGGATTCTATCCGGTGCCGTGGCGCACCTCCCTGTCATGGGAGCGCCGCTCATTGGCCGTTTCGTTGTAGACTGTGGATCCTATCCGCATTAAGCAAGATCGTTTATCTTCATTTCTTACTAATACGAATGCTTCAATGAACTGGGTGAGCAGTGTGAATGTAACTGAAGCCGTGTGAAACAGTTCCCACTTGTGGTGGACAAGGACGAATTTGTTTAAGAATTATTAAACATGTGTCGGGACGATATCCCTAAAGTCCTTACAGCACAGATTTACAGACATTACGCTGGCAGTCTTCTTTTGCACTGATAGCTCGAAGGCCGATTTCGAACTGACAGAAGCTATCACTAAATTTATTGGTAGTCTATTATGATCTAAACTACTGAAAATTTCACTACCTCCATGACTTGCATAGTATATGTTTCCACCGTATTTCCTTTTGTTTCCGCCACCGTCAGTGTCCACAAAAGGTCAGTATTGTTACCCCATTGCATACTTAATATCATGCACACTGGTAGGAGACAAGCATTTCGACTTGAATCTTAGGACAAGCGGCATGTCCTCTTGCCTGTATTGTCTCAATATCTAATCACTGACTGCATTGATTCGCTTACATTAGTTCCCATTAATCAAGTACATTTGTGAGTTTTTTTCTATAATGAGAAAATGGCGTGCTGCAAAATAATTAAAACGTATTCCTATTTGGTAACTTTTGAAAGGGTATGAGGACGACATTCGTCACCGTATAGTATAAAAAAGCGAGTGAGCAAATGCATGTATGTAATTGGAAAGCTGACTTGCCCGTTTTGAAAAAAAAAAAACCTAGTGTGTCCCATCTTAGAACATTGGTCGAATATATGGGACCCAACCAAAGAGGACAAACAGGGGATAGTGCCAGTAAACAATGGCGGCTCAAATAGTCACAGTTTTGCATCATGCAGGGGAGTGCTCACGGAATTGCTGAAAAACCTGAGTTGTCAGACTGTTGGCTGTTGAAGCTACCTGTGAAAAAACCAGACAGCATATTTCTCTGTCGATTCTAATTCAGCCTAAGACTCGCGTGTTGTACAAAGAACTTCTGTAATACGCCGAAGGGAGAAGGTAACAAAATATTTCCTCTGGATGTGATTTAACCAGGGTGACAAAAAAGAACAGTGGTCCTAGTACCCTGTTGCCCACACCGAAACTGAATTTATTGTTCAGTATCTCACCCAGTCATTCTAGAGAAGGCAACCAGTACCCTTAAAGAGTAGGAAGAGTCCCTTTACTAGATCTCCATTAGCCACAATTTCGTCATGAATTAATGACACAATATTTTTGTCTTTCAGCCTCAAATGCTTCGAATTGCAAGATTAAATGTGGCGCACTTTCATCCCTCGGACCACATAGTCTGCACTTAGAGGCTTCTTTCTCTATTGCTGTAGTGTGAAAGTATTTCTTGGAGTTCCCATGGTAAGCCGTCAGATCAACTATGAATTTAATCTACCTCTAGTTGAATTACAGAACTTCTCTTTAAATGTGGTTCCGACATTATTAGCTTTCCATGTGTTTGTTTTTGGGGTTTAATCCAATGTTGTAGGTCCTGCCTCCTGATCCAGCTTGCTATTTTAGATTTTACGTTGGTCTTAATGACAGTTAAGATAGGTTCCGGTCCAACAAAACGAAACGCTTCTAGTAAAATCTTATTTAGCTCACGAGTAAATCCTGTCGTTGTCAAAAATAGGATCATCGCATTGAGTCAAAATCATTTACCATCAGAGGGAAAAGGAAACATTGACGAAAGTCGCTGTAAATCCAGAACGATGTGGCGTTACGGTTGTGCACTGGTTGCAAATAAAGTTAGGTTCATTAGCATAGGAGCGATACGTAGGAGCCAGCTGGAGTAGCCGAGCGGTTCTGGGCGCTACAGTCTGGAATCGCGCGCCCGCTACGGTCGCAGGTTCGAAACCTGCCTCGGGCAGTCCTTAGTTAGGTTTAAGTAGTTCTAAGTTCTAGGGGACTGATGACCTCAGCAGTCAAGTCCCATAGTGCTCAGAGCCCTTTGAACCATTTGATACGTAGGATGCTGATTTATTTTCCACATTCTTCTTTTACACCTAGTACTGTTCCTTTAAAACTTTGGAAATAGGCTTTCGTGGGATGATTTGCGTCAATCTCCAACTGTAAACAGTCTGACGATTCAGGTTTTTCAGCATTTCGGTTAGCTCTCCCGCGAGTGATATAAAACAGTGACTATTAGTGGCACCATTGTTTACGTGCAATATTCCTTGTTTGTCCTGTTTCGTTGGGTCCCACAGACTCGAGCAATGTTCTAAGATGCGAAATATTAAGATTTTTTTAACAGTTTCCATTGTCGAATAGCTACTTATGACTGAGCTTATGTGAACATTCCCTTTAATATCCCTCCAAGTTGCAAGTTGTTTCACCCAGATACTTTCATGCGTTGGCTGATTCCAGTTGTGACTCACTGATACAGTATTCACTTCCACGGTATCTTCCTAGTGCTGACGTACGCACTTCACCGGCACAGAGGCTGTGCACGCAGAGCCGCCGCCTCGACCAGTGACCTCGCGGCTCTTAGCAGAGCGCTGCCTTGCGGACACAGTCCAGCCGGCCGCGGTGATCCAGGCTGGCCGGCGGCGCGGCCTTGCCCTGGGCGCTGCTATTGGCCGCCGGTCCACTGACTCCGCTGTCGACCGAAGGCCTCGTGCCTTGGCCGGCCCGCCACAGCACACTCCCTGTCTGCCCCTATAGGCAGGACAGAGGCCGAGGCCGCGTGCGAGACCGCTGATACGAGGTCTCTCCCCACTCTGTCTACCTTACTCACTCTCTCACCTTGTATCTAGCTCTACCTGTTGACCAACTCTACCTATCGACCTAACCAACTCTACCTATCCACTTAACTCTACCTATCCATACTTTACTCAACTTACTCTAATTGAATTTACTTAACTGTGTCTATCTACGTAATTACATCTATCTGGCTCTACTGCTCCACCTAACTCTACCTATCCACCTAACTCTACCTATCCACCTAACTCTACCTATCCACCTAACTCTACCTATCTACCTAACTCTACCTATCCACCTAACTCTATCCACCTAACTCGACCTATCCACCTAACTCGACCTAGTCACCTACCTCACTCTACCCATCCATAATTTCCTCAACTTACTCTAATTAGTCATACCTACTTAACTATATCCATCTACATAACAATACCTGTCTCCCCTTATTTATCCATCTATACAAATCTAGCTGCCTACCTAAGCCCTTCTCTCTCTCTCTCTCTCTCTCTCTCTCTCTCTCTCTCTATGTGACTGTGTGTGTTGTTTGAGGGGGGGGGGGGAGAGGAGGGGGGGCGTGGATACAGTTTTGTGGAGACTGCTCTTGCTGACACTTTTCTTTGGAAGAATTCTAAGGAAGTGTAAATCATCCACGAAACAATCGGCGTAAAACACACTATCAACCGATTTTTTTAATATTGCTCCCAAGTGTAGGGGCCTCATCAGGTTGGATTAATAGTGAAGATCCAATGAAGAGTCACAGATTTCGTCAGATAAACGTTTAGTCGGTGCGAGAGCCTTACGGAGATGCTCAATGCTCAATAAACTCCCAAGATAGACGCTACAAGAGAGGTGTTGTGCAACACGGAGATGTTTGCTGGTAATTCCGACAGTATATGTTACAAGATGCTTAGTAATATATACAACTACCTCCGACGTAAACCTCGCAAAATGAGCACGATTGAAAATCTGAGACGTTAAGATTTCATACGGACGCTTACCGACAGTCATTCTTCCCAAGTACTACACCTGAATGGAGAAAGAAAAGGCGCGAGGGAAAGAAAGTGGCGCCAGAGATACCCTCCGCCACACACCGTAACTTTGCTACCGGTGGATAATGTAGATATATAATTCACGATTCCGGACTCTCGATACAATAATTATGCAACGGTTTCTTGATTTAGAAAGACACTCTGTTACAGCAAAGGATTACAGAACACAACAGAACACACAAGACTTTTAACACCTGTTGAGGTATACAATAATGCATAAATGAGGATTTGTCGATAGCAAATGGTATGGCTGTTGATGTCAAATACGGAATGCATATTGAGTAATATGGGCAGCAAAACCATGTAGATAAATCCCTATGTTTCTAAGCTAAAATAAAATATTAGGAAACTCAACAGAAGACGATTCGCTATAAGTGAAAATTCACCGCTACTGTTCTTGGGGAATCGTTGAGTACAATATAAGAAATAAACTTGAAAAGTTAAAGGGCCGTCGCAGAAATGCTTCATTCTGCTGCAACTATTCCAACGTAAGAACTTTGCAACTAAAAGTATAAATCACGTGTCCGTGGACGATGATTTCAATGTACCTCCAACATACACTTAATCTAAATATTTCAGATGTACTGCAATTACGTTCGGATAATGAGCTGTTCAAGTCTGCGCTGTGATTACATTATGTCGAAAGCTTGGCAGCAGAATAAATTATTATTCCATACCAGCTTTTGTTGCTTTAAAACAAATGTCTTTCATACAGCATAATACTCTTTGTTTGGAGTGCTTTATCGCTAGTTCAAATTTATCTGAAGCTGCTTGACTAGAAACAAATCTGCACATACTTATCTTTAATATGATCCAAGCGAAGATAGCCACGTAACTGCAACCTCAGATGAAGACACCAGGAAAGTGCATCATGTGTTACTGGACGATTGGCGACTATATGCACATGAAACAACTGGCGCCATATAGACGCCAGAACAGAGAGTAAGGTACATTATACATTAAGAATGAACTGCGAAAATGCTTTATACACGATGGGTGCAGCATAAATCAAATGTAAAAACAAACTTTTCAGCTAAGTCTGGACAGTTTTAAAAAGAATTCAGCTGACTATATGCTTCAATTTGTTACCTTAGATAATACATGGGCCGACAACTTCATATAAAACTAGACAGCTTTCATAACACTGCATGAAAGCTGCTGGCTCTGTCTCCATTCATCCATTTAGTCATTCGTCATTCATTGAGTCATCCACCATGTTCTGTAGACAACATCAAGGAGGAGAACGAGTCGAGGTATGCATTAGTAAAAGACAGGCCAATCATAGACCCTTAATAGTACAGGGTGTTTCAAAAATGACCGGTATATTTGAAACGGCAATAAAAACTAAACGAGCAGCGATAGAAATACACCGTTTGTTGCAATATGCTTGGGACAACAGTACATTTTCAGGCGGACAAACTTTCGAAATTACAGTAGTTACAATTTTCAACAACAGATGGCGCTGCAAGTGATGTGAAAGATATAGAAGACAACGCAGTCTGTGGGTGCGCCATTCTGTACGTCGTCTTTCTGCTGTAAGCGTGTGCTGTTCACAACGTGCAAGTGTGCTGTGGACAACATGGTTTATTCCTTAGAACAGAGGATTTTTCTGGTGTTGGAATTCCACCGCCTAGAACACAGTGTTGTTGCAACAAGACGAAGTTTTCAACGGAGGTTTAATGTAACCAAAGGACCGAAAAGCGATACAATAAAGGATCTGTTTGAAAAATTTCAACTGACTGGGAACGTGACGGATGAACGTGCTGGAAAGGTAGGGCGACCGCGTACGGCAACCACAGAGGGCAACGCGCAGCTAGTGCAGCAGGTGATCCAACAGCGGCCTCGGGTTTCCGTTCGGCGTGTTGCAGCTGCGGTCCAAATGACGCCAACGTCCACGTATCGTCTCATGCGCCAGAGTTTACACCTCTATCCATACAAAATTCAAACGCGGCAACCCCTCAGCGCCGCTACCATTGCTGCACGAGAGACATTCGCTAACGATATAGTGCACAGGATTGATGACGGCGATATGCATGTGGGCAGCATTTGGTTTACTGACGAAGCTTATTTTTACCTGGACGGCTTCGTCAATAAACAGAACTGGCGCATATGGGGAACCGAAAAGCCCCATGTTGCAGTCCCATCGTCCCTGCATCCTCAAAAAGTACTGGTCTGGGCCGCCATTTCTTCCAAAGGAATCATTGGCCCATTTTTCAGATCCGAAACGATTACTGCATCACGCTATCCGGACATTCTTCGTGAATTTGTGGCGGTACAAACTGCCTTAGACGACACTGCGAACACCTCGTGGTTTATGCAGGATGGTGCCCGGCCACATCGCACGGCCGACGTCTTTAATTTCCTGAATGAATATTTCGATGATCGTGTGATTGCTTTGGGCTATCCGAAACATACAGGAGGCGGCGTGGATTGGCCTCCCTATTCGCCAGACATGAACCCCTGTGACTTCTTTCTGTGGGGACACTTGAAAGACCAGGTGTACCGCCAGAATCCAGAAACAATTGAACAGCTGAAGCAGTACATCTCATCTGCATGTGAAGCCATTCCGCCAAACACGTTGTCAAAGGTTTCGGGTAATTTCATTCAGAGACTACGCCATATTATTGCTACGCATGGTGGATATGTGGAAAATATCGTACTATAGAGTTTCCCAGACCGCAGCGCCATCTGTTGTTGACAATTGTAACTACTGTAATTTCGAAAGTTTGTCTGCCTGAAAATGTACTGTTGTCCCAAGCATATTGCAACAAACTGTGTATTTCTATCGCTGCTCGTTTAGTTTTTATTACCGTTTCAAATATACCGGTCATTTTTGAAACACCCTGTATATTGTCTTAACAATAGTCATTATATTCCTTAATATTAGTCAAGCTGTTACTAGCAAAAGTAAGCAAGTAAACTAGAAAAAAAGCTAAGTTAAAAAGAAGTTGTGGTGCCCTCGTTTATACTAGGCAGCTGCTGCTTATCTTCTACCGGAATTAACTTGACTAGATGGATTATCAAAGAAAATAATGAATACTGTTTAGAGTACATTACTGTATGCCATGTAGCTTTTCAACGAATTCTACTGCTTGTATCGTAGCTTGGACGACTTATTAATTCTGTAATAAACGTAGTCAGATAATTTGTAGAAAGAGTGGCTAATTGGGTATGTTTTCCATTATCTTCAGAACTGTTACCAGATTCTTGTTTTATTTACATGAGAACTTGTTGAACAGCGTTGAAAAATGGTTCAAATGGCTCTGAGCACTATGGGACTTAACTTCTGAGGTCATCAGTCGCATAGAACTTAGAACTAATTAAACCTAACTAACCTAAGGACATCACACACATCCATGCCAGAGGCTGGATTCGAACCTGCGACCGTAGCGGTCGCTCGGCTCCAGGCTGTAGCGCCTAGAACCGCACGGCCACTCCGGCCGGCGAACAGCGTTGAAATGGAGTACGTTAACTCTGGTCTGGATGCTAGACAAGGAGGCGTGGTCTCAGGAAGAGCGAAGTCAATTTCATCTTCCGGTTGATGTTGTGTGGGATTCAGAAGATATTATCCTTGTTGGTTACCTTGCACATAGTGAAACAAACCTGGCGAATACTGCATGCCTTCTTGACCAACGGGATGAAAAAGATAAAGAGATATCGGTTGAAAAAGAGCAAAGAAATGTGCTTTAGCAATGGCAAAATGGGCCATTTGATGTGTGAATTATTGGAAGACACGCTCTATATTTCAAATCTGACACCCCTTGAATTTCACACTACACCCAATGTGAATAAATCTGTGGAAAAAATCAAAAGCTCGATTAGATGATCATGGCAGATATACACTACTAGCCATTAAAATTACTACACCAAGAAGAAATGCAGATGATAAACTGGTATTCATTGGACAAATATATTATACTAGAACTGACATGTGATTACATTTTACGCAATTTGGGTGCATAGATCTTGAGAAATCAGTACCCAGAACAACCACCTCTGGCCGTAATAACCGCCTTGATACGCCTGGGCATTGAGTCAAACAGAGCTTAGATAGCGTGAACAGGTACAGCTGCCCATGCAGCTTCAACACGATACCACAGTTCATCAAGAGTAGTGACTGGCGTATTGTGACGAGCCAGTTGCTCGGCCACCATTAACCAGACGTTTTCAATTGGTGAGAGATGTAACCAATGGCACCCCATACCATCACGCTGGGTGATACGCCAGTATGGCGATGACGAATACACGCTTCCAATGTGCGTTCACCGCGATGTCGCCAAACACGGATGCGACCATCATGATGCTGTACACAGAACCTGGATTCATCCGAAAAAATGATGTTTTGCCATTCGTGCACCCAAGTTCGTCGTTGAGTACACCATCGCAGGCGCTCCTGTCTGTGATGCAGCGTCAAGGGTAGCCGCTGCCATGGTCTCCGAGCTGATAGCTGATAGTCCATGCTGCTGCAAACGTCGTAAGAACTGTTCGTGCAGATGGTTGTTGTCTTGAAAATGTCCCCATCTGTTGACTCAGGGATCGAGACGTGGCTGCATGATCCGTTACAGCCATGCGGATAAGATGCCTGTCATGTCGACTGCTGGTGATACGAGGCCGTTGGGATCCAGCATGGCATTCCGTATTACCCTCCTGAACCCACCGATTCCATATTCTGCTAACAGTCATTGGATCTCGACCAACGCGAGCAGCAATGTCGCGATACGATAAACCGCAATCGCGATAGGCTACAATCCGACGTTTATTAAATTCGGAAACGTGATGGTACGCATTTCTCCTCCTTACAAGAGGCGTCACAACAACGTTTCACCAGGCAACGCCGGTCAACTGCTGTTTGTGTATGAGAAATCAGCTTGAAACTTTCCTCCTGTCTGCACCTTGTGTGTGTGAATGCTCTGAAAAGCTATTCATTTGCATATCACAGCATCTTCTTTCTGTCGGTTAAATTTCGCGTCTGTAGCACGTCATCTTCGTGGTGTATCAATTTTAAAGGCCAGTAGTGTCGATGAGATTTTTCGATCCTCCCAGAAACTTGCTGCTGATTTTATAGAAGTGCTGCTAGACGGGCTGCAGTTGTAGCGAGTTGTCGTGCAGCGTGGGTCACTTTTAATAACAGGGTGACGCGGCGCGACGCGGCGGCTGAGACAGCAGAGCGGGGTTTACGCAAGGGATTACGCGGAGCCGGGCGAGGTGGCACAGTAGTCGCGCCGCGGCGCGCCGGCCGCCTGTTTAGCTGACGCGGTCCCGCCTGCGCCTCTTACCTCATGCACACCGCCCAGGCCCGTAGTCCACGCAGCTGTGCGCCGATATTAATAGTCCTGTCTGCACGGATACGACTTGACGCCGAACTGTCCTCCACACAAGATATGCTCCTGGACAAACGTGCTCCTCTAGTGTCCTTATTCCGAGAGACGTGACTCAGTGGTCAAGTCAGTAGGCTTGTATACGGCGGTAGAGAGGTGGCTTAAAATCTCCTCCTAATCATCTAGATCTAGATTCACCTCGCTTACCCTACTTCGACTCACTCAAAGGGTCGACGAGTTCTATGGAACGACCGGCAATTTTCTTCCCAAATATGAGCATGTGCTCCTCGCTGTCAGCGTGATAACTACACTATCTGATCAAAAGTATCCGGACATGTCTATGTAATGCGGAATTGACCGGTAGGTGACACGAGGGGAGATCCACGAGTATAAAAGGAGATGAAGAGTATTGTGTTGTCAGAGCAGCAGCAGTAACAGCAGAATGCGTCAGTTAGGAGAATTCGCTCACTAAGAACGTGGGCCAATCACTGCTTATCACCATAGTAACAAAGCTATCACAGACATTCCTGTCCTTCTAAAACTGTCCAGATAGAATGTTGGTGAAGTGGAAAAGTGAAGGAACCACCACGCATCTAAACCAATATCAGGCAGATCCCATGTACTGCTGAACAGGGTCCATCCAGCATAGCGGAGGATGATGGCAAAAGTCACGTGAAATGAGCAGAAAGAATCACTCGTGAGTTACAAAATGCTACAATTTAGCACAATGACTGCACGTAGGCAGTCAAAATGAACGGGTTACAATGGTCGGGCAGCTCCTCATAAGATACACTTTTATGTACCTCGTGTTATGCGACCCTTGACTTGATGTAAAGACCGGTCACTGGACAGTAGATGACTAAAAACGAGTGTTCTGAATGATGAATCACGCTACAGGCTGTAGCAATCTGATGGAAGGATTTGAGACCGATCAATACCTGGAGAATCTTACCTACCACCATGTGTAGTGCCAATAGTGAAGCACGGAAATGCTGATTTTACAGTCTGCCCCTTGTTGCGCTTAAGAAGACGCTAAATGGATATTTATATGAATCCATGTGGCAGCAATGACGGCACAGTAGACTAACAGTTCGGAGACGATGATCCTATGGGCACCTGGTACTCTGTCATAAGGCCGCATATTTGGTACAACAGGTTGTGAAACATAACATTCCTAAAATGGAATGGCGTGTCCAGAGTCCCGACCTGAACCCAATGGAAAACCTTTGGGGTGAGTTAGAACGTCGCTCCAGATCACAATGTTGAATCCTGCCTCGACGTCAAATATCTATGGTCTGAGAAGCCTGCCTTCTCGGATCGCTAGACAAAATTCAACATTCAAACAGTATTCACTTTGACTTTCTTTCTTTCTTTCTTTCGCTGGTGCCTTGTCCAGCGGTTTCGCAGGGTCGGCACAGTTAGAAACGGAGTTAGCAAGGTTAGTTTTAAGGGGTTGCCGGATGCCCTTCCTGCCGCCACCCCGTACCCCCCTCCCCCAGGACGGAATTAGTCTACCCCAGCTGTCTGCGTCGAGTGTAACCCATGGAATAGTGCGAACGTGTTCAGATGTCTGCGAGTCGTGTAACTGAGGCGGAACGGGGGGACCAGCCCGGTATTCACCTAGCGGGATGTGGAAAACCGCCTAAAAACCACATCCAGGCTCGCTGACACACCGGCCGCCATCGATAATCCCCCGGGCGGATTCGATCCGGGGCCGGCGCGCCTACCCGAGTCCAGGAAGCAGCGCATTAGCGCTCTCGGCTAACCTGGCAGGAAATGCTTCACTTTGACAATAACACAGATATGTCGCAAGCAAAGGGTGACATGTAAATAAGAAATCTCTTCAGTATATACAATTCCTAATACGAGTGAAGTAATATAGTTGACTCTTCTATTCAGGTCGCTAGTCGTGAAGCTTCTGTAGAACTGGGCCGCGACCAGTCGGACGCGGCTCTTATGTTCTCTTCGCATAGAGGCCGCTGCTGTCGCGTTGTCGTCCTGGAGAGGGGTCGGTCACCGTGCAATTGGCTGACGTCTTCATCACAGGCCTCTCTACTCTGTCGTTCCCGACTGGCGTGCTGGCGCTTGACTTTACGCCGGAACACACAGCGCCCTGCATCACTACCTTCTCGGTTCCGGCTCTTCAGGGGAGAATGCACTGCCATTCCTTCACAGACATTCAGACACTCCTTCAAAGTGTTCCCAGCAGAGTTCAGACCGTCATGAAGATGAATATTGGACACAGCACTATCAATGTTTGCTGATAGGTGTCCAGATATTTTTGATCACTTGCGATCGTAATAACTGTCATAATTGTGTTGTAAGACTGCGCAATAAACCTAGTTATCACTGTCAGCTTTAAAATGTTAAAAGAGGATGTGATTAAACTCTACTCTCTACATCTACATCTACATCTACATTTATACACCGCAAGCCACCCAACGGTGTGTGGCGGAGGGCACTTTACGTGCCACTGTCGTTACCTCCCTTTCCTGTTCCAGTCGCGTATGGTTCGCGGGAAGAACGACTGCCAGAAAGCCTCCGAGCGCGCTCGAATCTCTCTAATTTTACATTCGTGATCTCCTCGGGAAGTTTAAGTAGGGGGAAGCAATATATTCGATACATCATCCAGAAACACACCATCACCAAGCTACACCGCAATGCAGAGTGCCTCTCTTGCAGAGTCTGTCACTTGAGTTTGCTAAACATCTCCGTAACGCTATCACGCTTACCAAATAACCCTGCGACGAACCGCGCCGCTCTTCTTTGGGTCTTCTCAATCTCCTCTGACAACCCGACCTGGTACGGATACCACACTGATGAGCAATACTCAAATATAGGTAAGCCACCTACTTTGTTGATGGACTACATTTTCTAAGGAATGTTTCGAATTTAGCGTCATATCGCCACAAATTAGGGAGAGCATAATACCTGAAATTGATTAGTCTATCAAGGCGCTCAACCTATGGTGATGTATGAAAAGGGTACATAAAACAGGTGGTTTCGGGATTTGATTCTGGACTGCCAGTCCAGTGATGCAAACACTGCGTCACCTCTTAGTAGTGGTCAAATCCTACAGTAACCTTTTGTTGGAGCATCTAAGCCGTGCCCTCCGTGTGGGACACTAGTGCCAGCGCGATCTTGTCGACTCGCGCAGTGAGGCAGATTCAGACCGACGACTCAGACAGCTCAGAGGAAATCTGGAAAAGAGTCTTTGCGTGCAGTCTGTGGATGAAATTAATGCGTAAAAAAACGAAAAATCTACGCATGAGGTATCGTGATAACTGGACTACCAGCAAATTAGCATTACTTGACGTGCCCACCCCGAAGACCAGCTGTCTTCACACGATGGCAGCCGCATCAGATAACAGACATACACAAGCGTAGCATCAGAAACCAGGCACACAAAAAACACTGTAGCTGCGGCTTGCAAGGCGCGCTGACACGTGTCTTGTGCGGGAAGCTACGAGTAAACACAGCCCTAGGCCGGATGTCTTCCGCAGCATCACGTCAGTCCAAGAAGTAGCACTGCCACTTGACGTTCCCAGTTCCGAGACTCAGACGCCAGGCTACAATTCGTGACCAGGAAGGTTTGCCTTTCTACTCCTTTGTTGGGGAGGCTAGAAATGTAGACACTGGGGAAGATATCGTACGTCTGATACAAAGTACAGGTAGCCGGATTAAGACGTGGAAACCGTTACAACTAAGATGTGTTTCACAAACAGGCAACGAATCTGACACAAAAAATGAAATGAAATGATCGTATGGCATTGACAGCGATGAGTCCCCACCCGGGGAAGTTCGGCCGCCGAACTACAAGTCTTTTCGGTTGACGCCACATTGGGCACCTTGCGTGTCGATGATGACGAAATGACGAGGACATCACAACACCCAGTCCTAGAGCGGGGAAAAATCTCGACCCGGCCGGGAATATAACCCGTGCCCACTGCATGGCAGACCGACGCTCTGACCACTCACTTAAGGGGACGGACAATCTGACGAAGAAATACAAACATCTAATGGTGAAGATTTCACGTCTGTGTACCATGCCGATATTTTTCAAAAAGCATGTTAAGCTCTCTAGAAGGTAGACATTTCTCATTCTACAGGGGAAAAAAATTCAGCACTGAGTCTGTGTGAGTGTGTGTGTGTGTGTGTTTGTTTGTAGGTGCGTGAGTGCCTGTCCGTGTGTGGCTAAAATGGTTCAAATGGCTCTGAGCACTATGGGACTTAACATCTATGGTCATCAGTCCCCTAGACCTTAGAACTACTTAAACCTAAATAACCTAAGGACAGCACACAACACCCAGCCATCACGAGGCAGAGAAAATCCCTGACCCCGCCGGGAATCGAACCCGGGAACCTGAGCGTGGGAAGCGAGAACGCTACCGCACGACCACGAGATGCGGGCCCCGTGTGTGCGTGTTTCAATCACGTAATTGTACTATCAGAACATCCTTGTTTACGGCAGTGAAAAACAGGAAGCCATCAGGTCATACTTCGTCATAATTCGCCCTCTTAAGGGTCGATTTTTTCTATTTTTCTTTCTAAAGTAGCCTATGTTCTTCCTCAAGCTTCAGGCTATCTCCACACTAAATTTCATCGAAGTCGGTTTATCTGTTTAGACGCGTAAACGTAACAGAGACATACGCTCGCATTTAATAACATTACTGTGGAAGTACGGACTGTGGAAGTACACGTTGAGGACTGTATAAGCATTTTATTCATCGCGTTGAACCGTATTGCGCAGATCATATTGACCAACAAAAGCCTTTCCATGAATATGATAAAACTCAAAAAATAAAAGAATAAATACCTTTCTCAAAGAGAAAATATTTTTGCCTAATTCGTGTAGTATTCTTCAAATCAATAAATATCTTGTACTGTACACAGTAGCCTATGCTCTTCCTCGGGGTTCAAGCTATCTTCATACCAAATTTCGTCGAAAGGGGTTTAGCGATTTAATTGTGAAAACGTAACAGAGTTACTTTCGCCTGCTTGCTCAATATGGACTCCGTTGCGGGAGCAGAACTGTAGAAATGGTCGCATTAGTGTCTTGTATGCGATCACCTTTATGGGTATGGATATGGGTGTGGACGTTACAGAAGTGTGGTTTATAACTTCCGATTATTTATTTTATGACCAGAAAATCATCCCTAGTGGATTAAAAGCGAATCTACTTTTAATGCAGGTCTATGTAATAATCAATGTGCCAAGAAAAATGGAATCTCTGACACATTTTTCATCTACCAATGCATTTTGAATACTGAGAGTTTAATAAATAATTATAACTATGCTCTATCGACAGTCACATATACGAGGTGCATTCAAGTTCTAAGGCCTCCGATTTTTTTTCTAATTAACTACTCACCCGAAATCGATGAAACTGGCGTTACTTCTCGACGTAATCGCCCTGCAGACGTACACATTTTTCACAACGCTGACGCCATGATTCCATGACAGCGGCGAAGGCTTCTTTAGGAGTCTGTTTTGACCACTGGAAAATCGCTGAGGCAATAGCAGCATGGCTGGTGAATGTGCGGCCACGGAGAGTGTCTTTCATTGCTGGAAAAAGCCAAAAGTCACTAGGAGCCAGGTCAGGTGAGTAGGGAGCATGAGGAATCACTTCAAAGTTGTTATCATGAAGAAACTGTTGCGTAACCTTAGCTCGGGGTGCGGGTGCGTTGTCTTGGTGACACAGCACACGCGCAGCCCTTCCCGGACGTTTTTGTTGCAGTGCAGGAAGGAATTTGTCTTCAAAACATTTTCTTAGGATGCACCTGTTACCGTAGTGCCATTTGGAACGCAATGGGTAAGGATTACGCCCTCGCTGTCCCAGAACATGGACACCATCATTTTTTCAGCACTGGCGGTTACCCGAAATTTTTTTGGTGGCGGTGAATCAGTGTGCTTCCATTGAGCTGACTGGCGCTTTGTTTCTGGATTGAAAAATGACATCCACGTCTCATCCATTGTCACAACCGACGAAAAGAAAGTCCCATTCATGCTGTCATTGCGCGTCAACATTGCTTGGCAACATGCCACACGGGCAGCCATGTGGTCGTCCGTCAGCATTCGTGGCACCCACCTGGATGACACTTTTCGCATTTTCAGGTCGTCATGCAGGATTGTGTGCACAGAATCCACAGAAATGCCAACTCTGGAGGCGATCTGTTCAACAGTCATTCGGCGATCCCCCAAAACGATTCTCTCCACTTTCTCGATCATGTCGTCAGACCGGCTTGTGCGAGCCCGAGGTTGTTTCGGTTTGTTGTCACACGATGTTCTGCCTTCATTAAACTGTCGCACCCACGAACGCACTTTTGGCACCTTCATAACTCCATCACCACATGTCTCCTTCAACTGTCGATGAATTTCAATTGGTTTCACACCACGCAAATTCAGAAAACGAATGACTGAACGCTGTTCAAGTAAGGAAAACGCCACCATTTTAAGTATTTAAAACAGTTCTCATTCTCGCCGCTGGCGGTAAAATTCCATCTGCCATACGGTGCTGCCATCTCTGGGACATATTGACAATGAACGCGGCCTCATTTTAAAACAATGCGCATGTTTCTATCTCTTTCCAGTCCGGGGAAAAGAAAATCGGAGGCCTTAGAACTTGAATGCACCTCGTAGTAAGAACATGCGTGCTGCAGTTGAGTATGTACAGTAGCTACTAGTGCAGAAGTGATTCTGTTACATGTAGCTGCAATCTGGGTCGGTGTTGACTGAGAAATACACTTAATTGCGAGACGAAGGTTTCAGATATCACCAAAGAATGTCTCCCGGTGATTCGAACACTGCTTTTTCTGCAGCGACGATGGGTAGGCCCAGTAAGTAACGACGAGTGGTATTAATAATTTATCAAGTTAATATGAACAGAGGTGATAAGGCTTGGAGCCAATTGTCGTAACTACAAACGCAGTATAACGAACACTAAAAAAGAGTTGTATGATTATTTGTGGTAAGTTCTATGGGACCAAACTGCTGAGATCATCGGTCCCTAGGCTTATACACTTCTTAATCTAACTTAAACTAACTTACACTAAGGACAACACACACACCCATGCCCAAGGTATATGATTACGTTTTTGAATAAACAATGATATGTAAACGTGAAAATCGGGGATTGAAAGCTGTTTACGTCTACATATCTACTTATATATACTAAACAGGCCTCTCTACAGTGTGTGATGAAGAGTACTTGGTATCAGTATCAGTGATTTTATATCCAACTCCGTTTCCGTCATGAACGAGGAAAAAGTAACTATATGGTACTACATGCACTCTAATTTCTCTTCATTTTAAGGGTCCCCGTCAGTGATATTCAATGGCGGCACCAGAACTGTCACCGTATCTCCAACAGGGTTTCGTATGGACAACGTTGCCTTTCTACACGTATAAGTTCCCCTAGCGTCCCACTTACACTTTAGTACGGGCCTTCCCGAAATGTTAAAATCCTTCAGCGCGAATCTGCATTTTCTCTACGGGTGGTTACATGAATGCTTGCTTGATATGGACTCCGTCGCTGTAGGATAACTCTAGAACTGGTCGCATTAATGTCTTGTATGCGATCACCTTTATAAATTCACAGCACTTTCCAAAAACTCTTCGATAGAGACAAATCTGAACCATCTATGCGCCTTCTCCTGCTGCAGATTTTGCAAGCTCATCCCATTTAATGTAACATTTAGTAACTCCTACTTTCGTTGGACAGTGATACGTGAGATAAAGAAGCAGATCTTACAGCCTGAATCGCGTTTGTAAGTTGGATAGATCAGTTGGTAGTGGATGCACATACTCACGACCCTTGGTAACAAAAAGAGAGAGAAGAAGTAGCTCGGCGTCAGACTGACTGAACATGAAGACTAAAGCCAGCAACACTTTTCACCCATTGCTCTGTGGCCAGCCCTTTAATCGGGACAACCTCTCTTCAGTTTGTACTATATACAAATCCGAATGTGAAAGATCCTGTTTCCAAATTCATTAACACACGGTTGATTAAAGAAATATATTTATAACAGCTGTAGATATACAACTGGAGAAGAATGTTCTACCTTTGGGGCAGAGGCGTTTGGCCATCCCGTACACTTTTCTCTACAATCATTGTATTTTCTGTCGAGGTTATCGCCACTCCGGCAATCTAAATAGAAACTTAATGCTGAACTCAAGTTGCCTGGTTGCACTTGAGGCACAATCAACGCCGCGCGGTGTAGCCGAGCGGTTTGAGGCGCTTTCCCACGGTTCGCGCGGCTGCCCCCGTCGGAGGTTCGATTCCTCCCTGGGGCATGGGTCTGTGTGTTGTCCTTAGTGTAAGTTAGTTGCAGTTAGATTAGATAGTGTGTAAGCCTAGGTACCGATGCCTCAGGAGTTTGGTCCCATAGGAACTTAAAACAAATTTACAATTTCCAAATTGCACAATCGTCTACATATAACTAAACCTTCTTTTTGCTAGTTGACATCTATATTATTTGCGCTGGCAGTCTACGTTGTTGAGCAAAGAGTTAACTAGCTTTGCATAACCAAAGTACCATCTCACATTCTAGCGCTAAATCGTACATCCTAGAGGCATAGTAAACGGAAAACCGATATCAATTTTTAAACATTTTGTATTACGCATTTCTCTACTTGCGCACATATTATGACACTCTTACTCGCTTTGTCACCATTCAGCACTTGCTAGAAATAAATAATTACATTAAACTCACAATATGCAGTTCCAATGTTTCAGCTCACGTCGCATAATACATCAAGTGTTACATTAAAGGGTATTCAGAATTTAACATAATGATAAAAAATTACTTTCAGAGGCACTGCCTTATGTTGTTTACTGTTTTCCTACCGGCATCGTTTTACACTGACTGAAGGTCATTAACTGTTTCATGTGAAAATGAAGTTTAATTTATAGAAAAGCTAGTAAATTATATATATTTACGAAGACAAAATGAAAAAGACGTACTCTGCGTTGGATTCGGATCAGGGACTAACAATGCGTTTGTTTTAGCATTTACCACACCACAGTTCTCAACACAGGCGATGAAGCTATTTTTCTATCTACTGAAGTTTTCATAGGAGTGGAACTACAGCACGATTATTCGACATGACTAACCTCATTCTTTAATACTTTAATGGATGAAAGTGCTGCCCGATCTTCATAAAAAGTATTAAAGCACTGCTGACCAAGACATAAAACAAAGGCTGCCAACTACAGACGCAGTACCTACTGGCTAGTATACAAACATTTCGATGGAGCTAACGTAATTCAAGTGGTACTGCGACATACTAAAAGCAGATAAGTTGCCTAATAGATTCTAGAATTTACCATGTTTCTACATTTGTGGCCCTGTGTCAACACATGGATTTATTTTAAATTTTATGGTAGTATTCGAGATCATCGTAACAAACAGAATTTTTCCATTTTCAGAATACAGACGGTGCGATATGTTTTACTTGCTAAAAACATTCAACAGCCTAGATAGCATAAATATTTCTTTATTTAAGACAACTGGTTTCGGTGTCATCTTCAGGTTTTAAAAATCTTTTTGTTGTGAAACGTGTTCATTTTACGTCGGACCTCACACCAAGTTGTCATGTGGATAACAATCAGTTACGAATAATGGACTGATTTTTATCCACATGACAACTTGGCCTGAGGTCCACCGTAAAACAAAAACGTTTCACAACAAAAAGATTTTTAAGGCCTGAAGAAGACAGCAAAGATTGTCGAAACCGATTGTCTTAAATAAAGAAATATTTATGTGATGGAGGCTGTTGAATGTTTTTAGCAATCGCAACTATGGACATGCACAAGATGATGAGAGCAATTAAGTATCTAACGGTAATATGAGTAGTACCTAACCACAATCAAAAATATGGGAATTACATACAAAAAAGTTCCTGAATTCGCCACAAGTTCGTTTATCATCGGCTTCTACTGGATAAAACAAACTGCAGCGGCCTTTGTCGTCATGTAAAACGAGAGGAAGGGCTGACCGACAGAACTGAGATCACATCCGGTGCGTCTTTCAGAGATGACGTTACGCTGCAGGGTTATCGCCAGTAAAACCAAACAGTGTTACTCTGCCCTCGTCCTAATGTGCTGTTAGCTCTTCTCTCGTAAGCGAGCAGCAAATAAACGGCTAGTTGTGTTTACAGTTGTGACGCACGCAACCATTGTTAACAAAAACTGCTCTTGGCGATTGCCGAAAGTACTCATGAAGCTAACTTTAAAGTTTGATGTGAGACTTTTCTATCCACGTTACTTTATAGATCAGTCTCAACGAGAGTTAAGACCTTACTGTAGTAAGGAAATCTATCGTTTGCTTTGCGTTTGCACATCCTTGGGGCAGACTTAGCCTTCCTCCTGCTCAAGATCAGAATCTATACTGACGAGCCAGAAACATAAAGACCACAGACCACCGCGAGCTTTAATAACGCCTTATGTAGAGGGGTTGGTGCATAAGATTGTAGCGTTTTTCCATAAGTTTAATAAATACAACAGATACACATAACAAAGACTTCAGTAAATATATTCTCCTTACAACAGTCTGCTACAGTAATTTTCGATTCCGCGATGATAGAAATCACGTGGTCTACATGTGACGAAATCGTCGAGCCATGTTCGGAGCGCATTTTCATTCGGAAAGGGAATTCCTTGAGGGTTGCTCGGAGGTGAAAATCTGAGGGCGCAAGATCAAGTGAAGAAGGTGGGTGCGGAATGGGTTCCCAATCCAACTTACGTACAGTGTTCTTTGTCAGTTCTGCAGAATGCGGGCGGGCGTCATCGTGAAACAGCGTCAATTCACGAGTCTTGCTGATCGTTGTTCTTGGATTGCGTCTGCACGACTTCTCAGATGTTGACAATAAATGTCGGTACTGATGGTTACTGAAGTGTCGGCAAAAGTGCCAACACCGTGTTGTTTGAGGAAGCCGAAATGCACGCTATAAGCTCACGCAGGATGGCGTGAGGTCTGAAACAGGATACGTAATGAATGCTATAAAGAAAAGTACGTAGCTTCTGGAATACTTAACTTTAATCCACAATTGGTGAACATTGGTCTTGTTACTGTACATGCTTCATTAGATACATAGCAAAGGATAAATGGCGCCTTGCTAGGTCGTAACAATTGACGTAGCTGAAGGCTATGCTAACTATCGTCTCGGCAAATGAGAGCGTAATTCTCAGTGAACCTTTCCTAGCAACGTCGGCTGTACAACTGGGGCGAGTGCTAGTAAGTCTCTCTAGACCTGCCATGTGGCGGCGCTCGGTCTGCAATTACTGACAGTGGCGACACGCGGATCCGTCGTATACTACCGGACCGCGGCCGATTTAAAGGCTACCACCTAGCAAGTGTGGTGTCTGGCGGTGACACCACAGTTACACCTCGGGGAAGCAATTTGTAGTACACCACACCGTCGCCGTTTCACCAGATGCATAACATTATCTTTTGTGGATGCGCGCAGGTATTTGTACGGGGAGTTGCTGCTTTGTTTCGGCTTTTCTTTCCTTACGTTAGCATAAAGACACCGTTTATCGTCACCAGCAAAGATACAGGATAGGACCGGTCGGTGTTGTTCACGAGCCAATTGACGACGAGCAAGCGGAGATGCTCGTATGGCTACCGCTGAGTTTTGCGATTTTGGCGTAGAGCTTGCAGTACCCATACACCAAATATTTGAACCTTCCCCACTGGAGGCAAATGTCGCACGATGCTGGAATGACCACAGTGCAACAGATTTGCCAGTTCTCGAGTACAATGACGCGGATCATTGTGGATTAATGCGTTTAAACGATCTTCATGAAGCCCCGAAGGTCTTCCCGGATGTGGAGAGTCACTAACGTTAAAAAGATATTCATTAAAACGAGAAAACCATTTTCTTGCCGTGCTCTGTCCAATGGAATTATCCCGACACATGGTGCAAATATTTCTGACTGCCTACCCTTCTTCTGAACTCATACAGAAGAATATGCCGGAAAAGTTCCTATTTCTCCACTTGGAATTCCATTTTCTAGCGTCCACAGCTCCATTCACTGTCTCCAAATGACAGAATGGCAATATGTAAACTGAAGCAGCAACAGTGTACTACAAACAAAAAATGACATCTGATTAATAAAAATGAAATTTTCACTCTACAGCGGAGTGTGCGCTGATATGAAACTTCCTGGCAGATTAAAACTGTGTGCCGGACTGAGACTCGAACTCGGGACCTTTACCTTTCGCGGGCAAGTGCTCTACCAACTGAGCTACACAAGCACGACTGACGCCCCCTCCTCATAGCTTTAATTCCACCAATACCTCGTCTCTTACCTTCCAAACTTCACAGAACCTCTCCTGCGAACCTGCAGAACTAGCACTCCTGGAGAGATTCTGTGAAGTTAGGAAGGTAAGAGACAAGGTATTGGCGGAATAAAAGCTGTGAGGACGGGGCGTCAGTCGTGCTTGGGTAGCTCAGTTGGTAGAGCACTTGCCCGCGAATAGCAAAGGGGCCGAGTTCGAGTCTCGGTCCGGCTCACAGTTTTAATCTGCCAGGAAGTTTCAACTGATTAATAAACCCATAACAACCGGAATACCGACATGCAAAACAAAAACACTACGAACTTATGCACCAGCCTAATAGTTGCGGGCACGTGACGCAGTTGCATATCGCGGAGCGTAGACGATTAAGAAATCACTGCGGCAACGATACGATCCGCAAATACGGAAATCCACTCACGTAAGTGACAGGTCAGTTCGTTATGACTGGCGCCTGGGAACTAGCATCTCGGAAACGGCGAAGCTGGTAGACGCTCGTGAGCATCTATGGAAGATGCTTGAAAGGAGGTGAAACCACAAGTGGATGAGTAGGTGTTGTTTGCCATTGTCTCGTCACAGAACGTCCACGTCAGAAGCTTACCCGCTCTCTAAACCAGCAGACGCCGCGTTCTGTGGCAGTTTTCACGACAGGGTACAGCGCCGGGGCGGGCAGGATTCGCAGCACACCATTCAGCTCATGTTGTTGAGTATGGATCTCCATAGCAGGCGAACCCTACGTATCTCATGCTTCCCGAATGGCATCGTCAATTATTACCAGCGTAGTGGACACGAAGTCATCGCCACTGGACCATGGATTAATGGAAACGAGTCGCCTAGTCGGTAGAGTCACATGTTTTGTTGCACCAGGTTGATGGTCTCATCCAGAAACGCCATTATCCAAGCGAACGGCTGCCTGAGACGTGGGCCGCGATGCGTTGCTGACCGGTGGCAGCAATATACTACGGGGAGCAGTACCTGGCCTCCCGTGGGGTCACTTGCATCCCGTCGCATTAAATGTGTCCTCCAATGACGTCACAAGGCCAGAATCGTGCTACAGTGGCTTAAGAGATGTAACATTGAACATAAGTCGATATCTTGGCCACAAATTTCTCCTGATTTTATATCGCCTGAAGGCATTTCGCCCGCCATCGAGCATCAGTTCCGCGCCCACAAACCACCAGGCTGTAATTTCTGGAACTGCGTCACCTGTGCGTAGACCTCTGGTGGCACATACCTGCGGAAACCTACCAACGCCTTATAGGAAACTTTTTTTTTTTTTTCATCAGTCTACTGACTGGTTTGATGCGGCCCGCCACGAATTCCTTTCCTGTGCTAACCTCTTCATCTCAGAGTAGCACTTGCAACCTACGTCCTCAATTATTTGCTTCACGTATTCCAATCTCTGTCTTCCTCTACAGTTTTTGGCCTCTACAGCTCCCTCTAGTACCATGGAAGTCATTCCCTCAAGCCGGCCGCGGTGGTCTCGCGGTTCTAGGCGCGCAGTCAGGAACCGTGCGACTGCTACGGTCGCAGGTTCGAATCCTGCCTCGGGCATGGATGTGTGTGATGTCCTTAGCTTAGTTAGGTTTAAGTAGTTCTAAGTTCTAGGGGACTGATGACCACAGCAGTTGAGTCCCGTAGTGCTCAGAGCTATTTGAACCATTTTTGAACCATTCCCTCATGTCTTAGCAGATGTCCTATCATCCTGTCCCTTCTCCTTATCAGTGTTTTCCACATATTCCTTTCCTCTCCGATTCTGCGTAGAACCTCCTCATTCCTTACCTTATCAGTCCACCTAATTTTCAACATTCGTCTATAGCAACACATCTCAAATGCTTCGATTTTCTTCTGTTCCGGTTTTCCCACAGTCCATGTTTCACTACCATATAATGCTGTACTCCAGACGTACATCCTCAGAAATTTCTTTCTCAAATTAAGGCAGGTATTTGATATTAGTAGACTTCTCTTGGCCAGAAACGCCTTTTTTGCCATAGCGAGTCTGCTTTTGATGTCCTCCTTGCTCCGTCCGTCATTGGTTATTTTACTGCCTAGGTAACAAAATTCCTTAACTTCATTGACTTCGTGACCATCAATCCTGATGTTAAGTTTCTCGCTGTTCTCATTTCTACTACTTCTCATTACCTTCGTCTTTCTCCGATTTACTCTCAAACCATACTGTGTACTCATTAGACTGTTCATTCCGTTCAGCAAATCATTTAATTCTTCTTCACTTTCACTCAGGATAGCAATGTCATCAGCGAATCGTATCATGATATCTTTTCACCTTGTATTTTAATTCCACTCCTGAACCTTTCTTTTATTTCCATCATTACTTCCTCGATGTACAGATTGAAGAGTAGGGGCGAAAGGCTACAGCCTTGTCTTACACCCTTCTTAATACGAGCACTTCGTTCTTGATCGTCCACTCTTATTATTCCCTCTTGGTTGTTGTACATATTGTATATGACCCGTCTCTCCCTATACCTTACCCCTACTTTTTTCAGAATCTCAAACAGCTTGCACCATTTTATATTGTCGAACGCTTTTTCCAGGTCGACAAATTCTATGAACCTGTCTTGATTTTTCTTTAGCCTTGCTTCCATTATTAGCCGTAACGTCAGAATTGCCTCTCTCGTCCCTTTACTTTTCCTAAAGCCAAACTGATCGTCACCTAGCGCATTCTCAATTTTCTTTTCCAGTCTTCTGTATATTATTCTTGTAAGCAGCTTCGATGCATGAGCTGTTAAGCTGATTGTGCGATAATTCTCGCACTTGTCAGCTCTTGCCGTCTTCGGAATTGTGTGGATGATGCTTTTCCGAAAGTCAGATGGTATGTCGCCAAACTCGTATATTCTACACACCAACGTGAACAGTCGTTTTGTTGCCACTTCCGCCAATGATTTTAGAAATTCTGATGGAATGTTATCTATCCCTTCTGCCTTATTTGACCGTAAGTCCTCCATAGTTCTTTTAAATTCCGATTCTAATACTGGATCCCCTATCTCTTCTAAATCGACTCTTGTTTCTTCCTCTATCACATCAGACAAATCTTCACCCTCATAGAGGCTTTCAATGTATTCTTTCCACCTGTCTGCTCTCTCCTCTGCATTTAACAGTGGAATTACCGTTGCACTCTTAATGTTACCACCGTTGCTTTTAATGTCACCAAAGGTTGTTTTCACTTTCCTGTATGCTGAGTCTGTCCTTCCGACAATCATATCTTTTTCGATGTCTTCACATTTTTCCTGCAGCCATTTCGTCTTAGTTTCCCTGCACTTCCTATTTATTTCATTCCTCAGCGACTTGTATTTCTGTATTCCTGATTTTCCCGGAACATGTTTGTACTTCCTCCTTTCATCAATCAACTGAAGTATTTCTCCTATTACCCATGGTTTCTTCGCAGCTACCTTCTTTGTACCTATGTTTTCCTTCCCAACTTCTGTGATGGCCCTTTTTAGAGATGTCCATTCCTCTTCAACTGTACTGCCTACTGCGCTATTCCTTATTGCTGTATCTATAGCATTAGAGAACTTCAAACGTATCTCGTCATTCCTTAGTACTTCCGTATCCCACTTCTTTGCGTATTGATTCTTCCTGACAATCCAGTATCTGATTTCAGAATCTCTGTCTGACCATGATGTAATCTAATTGAAATCTTCCCGTATCTCCCGGCCTTTTCCAAGTATACCTCCTCCTTTTGTGATTCTTGAACAGGGTATTCGCTATTACTAGCTGAAAATTGTTACAGAACTCAATTAGTCTTTCTCCTCTTTCATTCCTTGTCCCAAGCCCATATTCTCCTGTAACCTTTTCTTCTACTCCTTCCCTTACAACTGCATTCCAGTCGCCCATGACTATTAGATTATCGTCCCCCTTTACATACTGCATTACCCTTTCAATATCCTCATACACTTTCTCTATCTGTTCAGCTTGCGACGTCGGCATCTATACCTGAACTATCGTTGACGGTGTTGGTCTGCTGTCGATTCTGATTAGAACAACCCGGTCACTGAACTGTTCACAGTAACACACCCTCTGCCCTACCTTCCTATTCATAACGAATCCTACACCTGTTATACCATTTTCTGCTGCTGTTGATATTACCCGATACTCATCTGACCAGAAATCCTTGTCTTCCTTCCACTTCACTTCACCGACCCCTACTATATCTGGATTGAGCCTTTGCATTTCCCTTTTCAGATTTTCTAGTTTCCCTACCACGTTCGAGCTTCTGACATTCCACGCCCCGACTCGTAGAACGTTATCCTTTCGTTGATTCTTCAATCTTTTTCTTATGGTAAACTCCCCCTTGGCAGTCCCCTCCCGGAGATCCGAATGGGGGACTATTCCGGAATCTTTTGCCAATGAGAGATCATCATGACACTTCTTCAATTACAGGCCACATGTCCTGTGGATACACGTTACGTGTCTTTAATGCAGTGGTTTCCATTGCCTTCTGCATCCTCATGTCGTTGATCATTGCTGATTCTTCCGCCTTTAGGGGCAATTTCCCAACCCTAGGACAAGAGAGTGCCCTGAACCTCTATCCGCTCCTCCGCCCTCTCTGACAAGGCCGTTGGCAGAATGAGGCTGACTTCTTATGCCGGAAGTCTTCGGCCGCCAATGCTGATTATTTATCAAAATTTAGGCAGTGACGGGGATCGAACCCGGGACCGAAGACGTTTTGATTATGAATCAAAGACGCTACCCCTAGAACACGGCTAGATAGGTAACATGCCATGCAAAATCTGTGTTGTATTTTGTCTCAAAGTTGGAGCTCAGTTTTTGATCGTCAGTGTAGCAACAGAAAGATGCTCATAGCGGAGAATTTAAAAAAAAATGCGATATGCTCCTGTATAAAAGACTCTCACTGAAAAGTGGGAACCGGCTGCCTCATTCTACCTTCTTCAGCAACTTTAAAAACTGTCCCAAAAATTTGGCATGCGCACATACTCGCGCTCCTTTTAACATGCAACTCCCTCAAACTCCCACAATCTCACCTAATTGTAGCTCACTCACACCCACTAGTCCGTCGCTGTAAACCGCTCATACCCATCCACTCCCTCTCGCCCATTCTCACTCACTCATTCAGTTCCACTCATTGTCATTATTTCTTTGTGTCTCTCTAACAGTAATTGTCCCACGTCACAGCCACACAGATTCTTCTTCGTTCTGTCTTGCTACTACTGCACTGTCTCCTCTCTTGGTCTCTCTTACTGCTGCTATCTCATTCGTTCATTCCCACTACTTTTCTCTCTTCTCACTGTCACTATTTGTCGAAGTCTCTGTCTCTCGTTATCACCTGATCCCACCCACTTCCACTTTTTTCTTCTCTCTATTTCTCTCCAACTGACACCGTCACTTTCACGCTTTTCAAAAAGAATGGTTCAAATGGCTCTAAGCACTATGGGACTTAACATCTGAGGTCATCAGTCCTCTAGGCTTAGAACTACTTAAACCTAAGGACATCACACACATCCATGCCCGAGACAGGATTCGAACCTGCGACCGTAGCAGCAGCGTGGTTCCAGACTGAAGCGCCTAGAACCGCTCGGCCACAGCGGCCGGCTACGTTTTTCCTAACACTATTCTGTCAATGTCAAAGTTCCACTGCCGCTGATTCTCTTTCTTTCTCTCACCCAACCATTGTCTCCTTCGCTTTATCTATACCACGACCACTTCCTAGTGTCTTCCCAGTCTCTTTCCAATTGCCGACTGTCTCCTACTCTCTCAGCACAAAAAGTGCGGATATGTTCGCATGTCAAAATGCTTGGAAAAATTTTGGAGGTGGTGAGGAAGGTAGACTAAGGCAGCTGGTGACTCACATTTCAGTCATAGTCCTTTACATAGGAACACATTCTTCTTTCTGTATTCGGATAGGGGCATTTTTCCGCTGGTTCCCTCCTTTTCCCTGCTATAGCAGAGCAAATGAACTTTATGGGTCAGTAAAATTTTTAATAGTTTACTTACGTAAAACTGAAATAACGCAAAACTAATTGTACACATTAACAGGATTCTATCTGCACAAAAATTTTGCATGCGCCTCAGTACTACAACATGGGGTTCCCAGAACCCATCTGGTGATAACTGTGACACGTTACGGCACATGTCCCCACGGGTACGGCCCTTTACAAGTATAAACTGTGTTTTCACCTAACTAGATTTTACGTGCGTGTTTTACGTGTAAAAGTATTTTAACTTTGAACCCCTGCGTTTCGGAAACCGATAAAGATATCAAGAAAATTTTTAAGATTGTTAGACATCGGGATCATAGGAATATATCATAAAAATTTCAGCCATTTGGAATCCGCTCCTTGGTACCCAAAAACCATATTTTCTGGGTGTTTTTGGAAGATGGCGCTTATAGACAAATGTTAAAATTTGAACAATTTGCTGCGGTTAATTATTTAGATATCCGCTATTGAAACCGAAGAATGGTGAAAAGGTGAAAAAAACTTTATTCTGATTTTCTGAGGAACTGCCCACGAACTAGTTGGAGCCTCCTTAATCCCCTATGGCTCACGCAGACTACATTTAATGCAAAAAGATGCAGCTAATTAGCTCCACTTGCCTAATCTGGACGAAGGGCATAATATTCAAAAGTTGACCGTGCACTGGTGGATAGTTATATGAGACGAATCTTCTGTTAGGTATACAAACGGTCGCTAGCCCAAGGACTATCCGAAACACTTGAACCTACCTTTCTATCACTAACAGAACCCGAGGTATGAGCCCCGAAAAAATCCCATTTTTCTTCGTGCCGTTTTGGTACGTATTAGTAGTACATGCTATTGCATGCGTGCCGGTGTCCTGTGCTCCGGACATTTACTTAGAGCTCACGTTTACGAACTCTACTGTCACATTTTTAATAATATTGGTTACACCACCTTACGATGGTCAGGATAAATTAAGTCGGATATCAACAGTTTACAGTTTTTGATGATGATGAGTTGGGGACTGTATATAACTTTGATTCAGAAGACGCTGTAATTGAAATTCGGCACATAAGCCTGCTTTCATTCCCGTGTAGCACATTATTGTAGAGAAAAGATGTAACGCAACTTCAAGATGTTTCGAAAACAACGCTTCCAGGAGGCGATCCTACTCATAAGATAGTCTTTCTTACAGCGATGTCCGCAAGAGATATTTCGCTTCGAGACTGTGTGTTAGAAACCGTGGTTCAAGACGTAGCTGTTACTCTGCAGACAACCTGGAAAGATTTTAGCAGCAGGTTACCCTGTTACGCTACAAAAATAACGAAACAATGTCGAACCAGAGCCTATTTGGTGTAAGAATATTTAAAGGTTTAGTCACTCTTATATAGCGGCAAATCTGTTTTGCTATCCAATTCGATTACATGAAGAGAAATGCAGACGTTGTCTGCGTCGCTCATAACAGGACGGATTACCTGGTGAGGGACAGACCGAAACACACCACGCACTTACACCAAAGTGAGTACTGACTCGTTAGAAGTATCCTGATTTTTTTTTTTGCCAGTCAGTGTATTTGGCGTCATGGGAAGTCAGAGTGGAAGGCAGCGAGGGGTGAGTGGATTAAGAAGCGTCGGCTTGGACCCCTCACTGCTTACGAAGCAGGGAACGATGGTCCGTGATTGCAAGTGGAGGGTGCTGGCGCTGCAGTCCGGGCTGTGCAATTAGTTTACGAGTCATGGCGCTGCGGATGCTCCCCGAATATCACCCTCTGGGTGTAACTAAGCTGTAGTCGTATGTCTTTCACGGGAGTACCAAGGTGATCTCCAGTAGAAGAAAGGGTTAATCTTTCACCCTACGACATGGTCATTAGCGACTCATTAGGTAATTTAGAGGAAGGAAATCAGTCGTTCTCTTTGGAAGGAACTATCCCTGCAACTGAGTTAAGTGACGTGGGGTAATCGTGGGATTCTAATGTAACTAGCCCTGAAAACAGTTTATGCTTGGCTATGGTCTGGTCCACTTATTGCGCTTAGGAAAACACTAAACGCGGAAGGATACGACCACATGTTACAGCATAGGAACCCTGTCATAAAGCAGCATCTGTGAGGCGATGGTCTGTGAACAGTAACATTCCTGAAATGGACTGGCCTGCCCACGGTCCCGAAATGAACCCACTGGAACACCTTTGGGATGAATTGGAACGTCCACTATGCTCCAGACTCCAGTGTCAGACATCACTACCTTCTTTGGATCCAATATGTTGAGGAGGAATTGGCTGCCATTCGTTCACAGACATTCTAAAAACACTGGAAGTGTCCCCAGCAGAGTTGAAGCCGTCATAAGGGTGAAGGGTTGACACAACCCTTATTACACTACTGGCCATTAAAATTGCTACACCAAGAAGATATGCAGATGATAAATGGGTATTCATTGGACAAATATATTATACTAGAACTGACATGTGATTACATTTTCACGCAATTTGGATGCACAGATCCTGAGAAATCAGTACCCAGAACAACCACCTGTGGTCGTAATAACGGCCTTGATACGCTTGGGCCTTGAGTCAAACAGAGCTTGGATGGCGTGTACAGGTACAGCTGCCCATGCAGCTTCGACACGATACCACAGTTCATCAAGCGTATTGACTGGCGTACTGTGACGAGCCAGTTGCTCGGCCACCATTGACCAGACATTTTCAATTGGTGAGAGATCTGGAGAATGTGCTGGCCAGGGCAGCAGTCGAACATTTTCTGTATCCAGAAAGGCCCGTACAGAACCTGCAACATGCGGTCGTGCATTATCCTGCTGAAATGTAGGGTTTCACAGCGATCGAATGAAGGGTAGAGCCACAGGTCGTAACACATCTGAAATTTAACGTCCACTGTTCAGAGTGCCGTCAATGCTAACAAGAGGTGACCGAGACGTGTAACCAATGGCACCCCATACCATCACGCCGGGTGATACGCCAGTATGGCGATGACGAATACACGCTTCCAATGTGCGCTCACTGCGATGTCGCCAAACACGGATGCGACCATCATGATGCTGTAAACAGAACCTGGATTCATCCGAAAAAATGACGTTTTGCCACTCGTGCACCCAGGTTCGTCGTTGAGTACACCATCACGGGCGCTTCTGTCTGTGATGCAGCGTCAAGGGTAACCGCAGCCGCGGTCTCCGAGCTGATAGTCCATGCTGCTGCAAACGTCGTCGAACTGTTCGTGCAGATGGTTGTTGTCTTGCAAACGTCCCCATCTGTTGACTCAGGGATCGAGACGTTCCTGCACGATGCGTTACAGCACGATGCGTTACAGCCATGCGGATAAGATGCCTGTAATCTCGACTGCTAGTGATACGAGGCCGTTGGGATGCAGCACGGCGTTCCGTATTACCCTCCTGAACCCACCGATTCCATATTCTGCTAACAGTTATTGGATCTCGACCAGCGTGAGCAGCATTGTCGCGATACGATAAACCTGAATCGCGATCGGCTACAATCCGACCTTTATCAAAGTCCTCCTTACACGAGGCATCACAACAACGTTTCACCAAGCAACGCCGGTCAACTGCTGTTTGTGTATGAGAAATCGGTTGGAAACGTTCCTCATGTCAGCACGTTGTAGGTGTCGCCACCGGCGCCAACCTTGTGTGATTGCTCTGAAAAGCTAATCATTTGCATATCACAGCTTCTTCTTTCTGTCGGTTAAATTTCGCGTCTGTAGCACGTCATCTTCGTGGTGTAGCATTGTTAATGGCCAGTAGTGTAATATCCAGTAATAGGTGTGTGGACAGTTTTGCTTCGGTATTGATTGCATGCTGTTGTTTTGTCGTTTTGTCGATTCTTGCAAATGAATCGCCAAGTACAATTTAACGTGTTCGTCACATACATATTGCTGCGGCGCCTCTCGCACTATCCACCGCAGCCACAACATCCGGCACGGCGAAATCCGCTGGAGCGGGCAACGCAGTTGCCCCTGCGGCCAGCATCCTTGGCGTTGCCCAACGCCGGCCAGTTATCGCCGTGGCGTTTGTCAATATGAGCGCAACACTTTGTTTCATGGCTGGGCCGGTCTGGTAGCGCACGCCGTGGGCGGACCGCCGCTGTACGCTCGCACCGCTGCTGCCGCTGCTGCCCTGCAGTGAAACCGTGTGGCTGCACCTACGCGTATATCTAAAGAGGATCTGCGCACGCCCCTCGCTGTGTTTCTAGTATACTGGGCGCAAATGATAAATCTGCCATTTCCAGAATAAATTTTCATTCTCAAGCGGATTGTGCAGCCCTCTTTAAGAGGGAAACGCGGAAATACGTCGTTCATCAACATTTGCTGAGACACCACAGAAAAGGAGGTAGATTTGGTAAGTGTGAAGGCCGAGGCGCAATTTCCGTTCCACTATCTACGTTTGCATGTCAGGGGTGAGACTACGCTATGTAAGCTTCATATATAACACTATGTCACCTTTTATACAGAAAAGTTTCACTGAATATCTCAAACAGTTATTGATATACGCCTATGAACAATATATCTCCGTACCTTTTAAGCATTTGGGTGTAAAAGCCACGAGTACTTCATACATTCGTGGAGAAAAGGTACGAGTATTAATCACACAGATAACTATTACTACCTTCGTGCCTACCATTTCTCAAAAACTTTGTTTCGGTATGTTAATCCGTTTACGGGACATGTATAAGTACATTGCATATACAACATCAAAAAATGGAATGCAATTTTTTAAAATTTATTTGTCTTGCTCTCACTGTGATGTGGAATTTGTCAAGGTAATACAATGCCGACCAGTAAGCCAAAATATAACAAATAGCATAAGTAACATGCTTTAAGAGGAGGGGACTGGTACCCTATAGGGATAGAATAGTTTCCGATTTTTGCTTTAGCGATCCAGGAAAACCACGTAAAACGTATTAAACTATAGGAATTCAAGTTCAGTCTATCATGCAAACAACTGTTTTTAAATGCCCAAAACATCCCTTAGCATCTTTGTGGCGTATTCAGTGGGTACTGTTATTCAATTACGTAAAATGCAAATATATTTTAAGTAATAATTAATCTAATGAAATTAACCCTCAAAACAGTTGTTGCCCGTTGCGTTTATTATTTTGTTTCCTAGAATGTTGGGTTTTGTAGGATTTTCATTATTTATAGCTTGCCATCTGCATTTAAATTAAAAAATGGAAATTTGTGGTAAGTTCTATAGGTCCCTAGGGTTACACACTACTTAATCTAACTAAAACTAACTTACGCTATGGACAACACACACACACCCATGCCCAAGGGAGGACTCGAACTCCGACGGGGGGAACCGCGCGAACCGTGGCAAGGCGCCTCAGTCCGCACGGCTACCCCGCGCGGCTGCATTTAAATTACGTTAATATAAGTTTGACTAGCGAGTTAACAAAACACTATCTATAAACCACCAAAAAAACTCATTTTCTTGTCCGGAAATATTTCACGACTAAGCTAGCGATTGCTTACAAAAATAACTGCCAGTAACTCCAAAATATAGTTTTCCGACTACTTGGAAAAATTAGTCCGCGCAGACGGCTACTGGCATATCATCAAAACTAAACGAAGAAAAATATTAATAACTTTAGACGAAGTCTATGTAGCTACAGCAATTACTGTTTGTTTATCATGAAATACAAGCTCCATCACGCTTATTTTAACGTTAAGTTGTCAGCACTTTCGGTCAGTAGATCACCATCAGACAACATTTAAAGATAAAAAGGGGTCAAAAGATTAAGTAACAGCACAATAGTGGCATAACGGAATAAAAATTAAAAGGAACTTGAATACGTTTTACAGTTAAGGTAGCGGGGACGTGGGCACCGAAGCAATACCGAACTGCATCAGTCACATGCCAAACAGTAGAGACCGTGTAAGTAAACAGCAGACGTCTGGCAATTACTACGGCCGCTTCACATCCTCTTTGCCTCATACGGAAGGGCAAACAAAGATACTAATAAAAAGAACAAATAAGCTGAGAAAACAGCAAACCACCCTTTATATTAGCAAACATATTTCAGAGAAAATTACTTAAAACAAGTTCCGCAATACAAGAGTGGCGCTTTCTTCAATAGTTTTAGAGAACAAATATAACTGGTAATCGATGTACCTAGAAGTTGAGATAGCACGATGCGGTCATGACCTTAGTGCAACAGTCATAGCGACACATTATCAACAATAATGAAGCAGCTGTTAACGTCACACTAGCTGCCATAGTATCGCGAACAAAATCAGTACATTGTTGACTAGACACCTATTCATTTCCAACTATAGTTCCTAACGATTGGATGTAATTATACGCAATGTCAGAGACGGAGGCTGTAAGTTTCTCTGGAAGATAATTCTACACAGTGAAGATAACTAGCGATAATTATTTAAAAAAAGGACAACGCCCATGAAGCAGACTCTTTACTGAATGTATACGCATTTGTACGGTGTAACGATGCCAAATCTTTTTCGTTTACTGTGACATCAATGGTTGAACAGCCCACTCAGCCTTTAATATGTCATTCAGACGCTGAACTGACAGACTAGATACGAAATCGCCTAGATGGTAAGGGTAAAACGAAGGACCCGCAAAATTACAGACCAGTATTCTTAAAATCGGTTTGCTGCAAAAAAAAAAAAAAAAAAAAATGGTTCAAATGGCTCTGAGCACTATGGGACTTAACAGATGTGGTCATCAGTCCCCTAGAACTTAGAACTATTTAAACCTAACTAACCTAAGGACATCACACACATCCATGCCCGAGGCAGGATTCGAACCTGCGACCGTAGCAATCGCGCGGCTCCGGACTGCGTGCCTAGAACCGCGAGACCACCGCGGCCGGCGTTTGCTGCAGAATTGTAGAACATAATCTCAGTTCGAATGTAATAAATTTCCTTGAGACGGACAATCCTTGTCCACAAATTAGCACGGATTTTTTCTTACAAGATACGTTGCGAACGATGGATGATGGGAAACAGGCAGATTCTATATTACTAGATTTTAGGAAAGCCCTTGAGACGGTGCCCCGTAGCAGACTTAACGGAAGAACTAGCATACGGATTAGTTCGCAGATATGTGAGTGGAACAGAATCGAATACGTTGTTCTCGACGGCGACTGTTCATCATATTAAAGGGTATGTATCGTCAGGAGTGGCGCAGGGACGTGTGATACGTTCGCTATTATTCTCTATACACATAAATGATTTGACGGACGGGGTGGGCAGCGATCTGTGGTTGTTTCCTGATGATAGTGTGGCAGTGGCGTACGGTAAGGTGTCGAAGTTGAGTGACTATAGGAGGGTACAAGACGACTTAGACAAAATTTATAGTTGGTGTGATGAATGGCAGCAACTGTAAATGGAGATAAACGTAGGTTTAATGGCGATGAGTAGGAAAAACAATCCTGCAATTTTCGAATACAGCACTGGTAGTACGCTGCTTGACACAGAAACGTCGATTATGTATCTAAGCATAAGATTGCAAAGCTGTATGGAACCAGCACCTACGGACAGAAGTAGGGGTGTAGTATGGTCGACTTCGGTTTAATAAGAGCATTTTTTAGGAAAATGAGATCTTCTACGAGGGGTGTTCAATAAGTAGTGCATTTTTGTGGCGACGAACACGCTAAAGTCGTTTCTTCAATTTTCTGACGGCAGCGGAAGCACTTCAGAGTTGATCGTTGCACCGTGAGGGAGGAGATCAAACAGAATAACCACTTCAGAGATCCAGTCTAACTGCGCAGCGAGGTGTTTGATTGTGATCCGTCGATCACCTCGAATGAGAGTGTCCGAACGTTCCAACATTGCAGGAGTCACAGCTGTCTGCGGCCGGGGTGCACGTGGGAGATCGGACAGGTTTGAGCGATCCTGTTACGATTATGGCAGACGCCACGTCCAACGACTTACCGTGGTTTTGATCACTGCCAGGTCTCCGTACTGTAAGCGCCTTTGAATATCTGCGATATTCATGTTTTCCGCCAAAAGAAACTAAAAAAAAAAAATGGTTCAAATGGCTCTGAGCACTATGGGACTTAACTTCTGAGGTCATCAGTCGCCTAGAACTTAGAACTACTTAAACCTAACTAACCTAAGGACATCACACAACACCCAGTCATCACGAGGCAGAGAAAATCCCTGGCCCCGCCGGGAATCAAACCCGGGAACCAGGGCGTGGGAAGCGAGAACGCTACCGCACGACCACGAGATGCGGGCAAGAAACTCAATGACAGCTCTCTGCTTGGAAAGGCGTCCGATATAAACACCACTTTGAAGCACACGTATAGCACTGCCACCTATCGGTGGTGGTGGTAGTGGTGGTTAGTGTTTAACGTCCCGTCGACAACGAGGTCATTAGAGACGGAGCGCAAGCTCGGGTTAGGGAAGGATTGGGAAGGAAATCGGCCGTGCCCTCTCAAAGGAACCATCACCTATCGGAACTTCTTGAAAATATATGAGCTGAAGCGAGAATATTCCATGACGTCCCACAATAAATTTCGCATTTTTTCAACCGAAATTGTCCCAGAAAAAAAAGTGTGCTGCATTACGTATTGAACGCCCCTCATGTAAAGGAGACTGCTTACAGAACAGCAGTGCGACCCACTCTTGAGTACTTGGGATCCCCACAAGGTCGTATTAAAAGAAGTCATCGAAGCAGTTCAGAGGCTAGCCGCTAGATTTGTAGAGGTAGATTCGATCAAATTGTGAATAAGCGGAGATGCTTCGTGAACTTTACTAGGAATTTCTAGAGGAAACCAGTCTTGAGAAAATTTCAAGAACCGTCATTTGAAGCTCACTGCAGAACTATTCTACTGCCGCCACCGCACGTTTAACATAAGGATAACAAAGATAAGACAAATTAGGGCTCGTATGGAGAGACGTGGACAGTAGTTTTTCCGCACTGTATTTGGGAGTGGAACGAGAAAGGAAACCACTAATAGTAATACAAGATACACTCCGACACGTGGGCGGCCGCGGTGGCCGAGCGGTTCTAGGCGCGACTGCTACGTCGCAGGTTCGAATCCTGCCTCGGGCGTGGATGTGTGTGAGGTCTTTAGGTTAGTTATGTGTAAGTAGTTCTAAGTTCTAGGGGACTGATGACCTCAGATGTTAAATCCCATAGTGCTAAAAGCCATTTGAACCATTTTTGAACTCCGGCACGCACCACACGGTTGCTTGTGGAGTATGTACATAGATGTAGATAGTTATGAAAGATTACCTACAGCTGCTGCATTCAAACGGGGTTGCCACATTACTATCTGCGTTAGATATTTATTTCCACATTGCCCTTGTAGTTACACTACTGGCCATTAAAATTGCTACACCACGAAAATGGCGCGATAAGGACGCGAAATTTAACCGAGAGGAAGAAGAAGCTGTGTTATGCAAATGATTAGCTTTTAAGAGCATTCACACAAGGTTGGCGCCGGTGCAACACCTACAACGTGCTGACATGAGGAAAGTTTCCAACCAAATTCTCATACACCAACAGCAGTTGACCGGCGTTGCCTGGTGAAACGTTGTTGTGATGCATCGTGTAAGGAGGAGAAATGCGTACCATCACGTTTCCGACTTTGATAAAGGCCGGATTGTAGCCTATCGCGATTGCGTTTTATCGTATCGCGACATTGCTGCTCGCGTTGGTCGAGATCCGATAACTGTTAGTAGAATATGGAATCGGTGGGTTCAGGAGGGTAATACGGAACGCCGTGCTTTATCCCAACAACCTCGTATCACTAGCAGTCGATATGACAGGCATCTTATCCGCATGACTGTAACGGATCGTGCAGCCACGTCTCGATCCCTGAGTCAACAGATGGGGACGTATGCAAGACAACAACCATCTGCACGAACAGTTCGTCGACGTTTGCAGCAGCATGGGCTATCAGCTCGGAGACCATGGCTGCGGTTACCCTTGACGCTGCATCACAGACACCAACGCCTGCGATGGTGTACTCAACGACGAACCTGGGTGCACGAATGGCAAAACGTCATTTTTTCGGATGAATCCAGGTTCTGTTTGCAGCATCATGATGGTCGCATCCGTGTTTGGCGACATCGAGGTGAACGCACATTGGAAGCGTGTATTCGCCATCGCCATACCGGCGTATCACCCGGCGTGATGGTATGGGGTGCCATTGGTTACACGTATCGGTCACCTCTTGTTCGCATTGACAGCACTTTGAACAGTGCACGTTACGTTTCAGATGTGTTACGACCCGTGGCTCTACCCTTCATTCGATCCCTGCGAAACCTTACATTTGTGCAGGATAGTGCACGACCGCATGTTGCAGGTTCTGTACGGGCCTTTCTGGGTACAGAAAATGTTCGACTGCTGGCCTGGCCAGCACATTCTCCAGATCTATCACCAATTGAAAACGTCTGGTCAATGGTGGCCGAGCAACTGGCTCCTCACAATACGCCAGTCACCACTCTTGATGACCTATGGTATCATGTTGAAGCTGCATGGGCAGCTGTACCTCTACACGCCATCCAAGCTCTGTTTGACCCAATGCCCAGTCGTATCAAGGCCGTTATTACTGCCAGAGGTGGTTGTTCTGGGTACTGATTTCTCAGGATCTATGCACCCAAATTGCGTGAAAATGTAATCACATTTCAGTTCTAGTAGAATATATTTGTCCAATGAATACACGTTTATCATCTGCATTTTTTCTTGGTGTAGCAATTTCAATGGCCAGTGGTGCATTAAATGCAAAAATTACAGTGGGCTTGCTTGGAAGTGGACTGCGGATATAATTAGCGTGACGTAATACTGGCTGTGTTATGAGTAGAGCACGATGAGCCGCAGCGTTCGCGTGACAGCGGCCACTGGAATGGAGAATACGCCACACCTGACGTCCTTCCTTACAGCCACGCGACGCGCGAGCCGTCACACGCCCGCCCCACGTACAGTGCAGGGATGCGGTGAGTCAGCGACGCAGCAACCCCTGCTGCAAATGCATTAGCCGCAACCCTCTGCTTCTGACAAGCGCAAATAATCCTGCCACTAGGGGGCGCCACCCCGATTTCTCATGAATGCACGCAACAAACAAAGCTTTCTAAACGAAGTCAACTAATATAAGCAGCGGAATAAGCAAGCACGCTCAAACATCCGAATAAACAGTCATGTGAAGCAATCTACATATAGCTTAATGTCTGTTGCATTTGTTTCGCGGTAGTCAAATTTCTAATTACGAAACCTGCTAGCACCCTGCGAAGCTACTGTGTCTCTATCACAACCTTCCAACCCCCTTGTTCTTTCCGGTCGTCATTTTAATCGCCTTCCACATCCATACCGTGAAAACATTCCTGATCTCTACCCATCCTATCAACTACAACCTATTTCAGTAAAATCCTTCTAGGTGTTTGATTAGGTCTTGTGTACAAGGCGTGCTTAAAACTTATGCCTCCGAGTTTTTTATTCTGTCCTCAATATCGCTTGAGTTAAACCGCTTTGCTGAAGCAGTTTGCTAAACCTCTGGCATCGTGTAACATGGTGATTGTAACGTATGTATGTCGGTGCATGAGAAACAGCATGCTGTAATCGAGTTTCACGAATTAGAAGAGTTCGCCCATACAGCGAAATGTGCAGCAATCCGACGCCTTGGTTTCACTGTCATCAATCATCCTCCAAACACCCCCCACTTTGCCCGATCCGATTTTCATCCGTTCCCAAAACTCAAAAGAATGCTCTCGAGGATTTCACATAAGAAATTCAGTGGCATTACTTTTCAGCACTTCCTCGTAATAAGACTAAGTACTTTTCGACTGCTATTTTATTTTAGTGAAATGAAATTCGGCTGAGAAAGCCAACGCTCTTACACTACAACCCACTCTACTGCTTTCATTCAAAATAGAGCGCCCCCACTCTTCCTCTCCCTGTAAAACCGGAATCCTGTGAGCCTCGTATCACATTGATCCTTCCTCATCCATATCTCACATCCTTTTTCCAAGTTACTTCCTCCATCCCAACTGCATCTATGACCCTCAGTGTTACAAGGAGCCCAGTACATCGTCGTACTTAGAGGTTTCGAGACACCACACACACACACACACACACACACACCACCACCACCACCACCACCACCACCACCACCGCCTACACTACCGTACGTCATCGAGCTCCAGATTACTATTTTCATTCGTGTCAATGAATTTTATGTACATTTTTATTGATAAGTAAAAGGGCGGCAACATGTGTCCTACTACGGCTAGAATATAAATTACAAGTAAAAGAAACTTCCTTGCAGACTGAAGCTATGTACCTAATTGAAACATCAATCTCGGCCTCTCTTGCCTTATGGGCGCAGTACTCGTACGTTGGGGCTATTTATCAGTATTTGTGTCTCAAAATAATTATTTAAGTAAAATAAATTTTTGGATAGGCCTATAACATGGTTTTAAATCAGATCTAAACATATTAAATAATAATATCCTAGCCCCAAACAGATTCCTAAATAGGTACAGATAGTTATGAAAATTTATGATTTTGAGCTTGTAAGATTTATAATGAAAACAAATGGGTGCATGCAATACATAACTGATGCATGAATAATATTATATATTCCATGTTCCCCCACGTTTTTCGGTATAAACGTTACAGATTTTCAGAAATATCTGCATTGTCTAAGGAAATTGTGTGGGGCTAGGAGAAATTATTTTATAGTTTTTTGTCATATTTAGAAAGATATTAAAATTTAAATTATGTTTAGAAACTTCTTTTCTGCTTTTTAGTGTTGTGCACGTGAAATTTGTCAATGGATTTCAAACATTTTGATGAGAGTATGAGAGAGACATGTGTTAAGTTTCAGGGTTATTTCATTGTCTTTTCACCTGACTGTAACTGAAACAGAATAGTGTTACTCCTACTCACAAATGAAATATCAATCAGTTTAATCGTTATCTTCATAAAAAATAAAAATAAAACAGAGAAACAAACAAAATTAATTTTGTATGATTTTTACCAGATTTTCGTTTTACTATCGCAAACTGTTGTAACTGGAATTTGACAAGGATCGGGAATGACTCAAAGGATCAGTAGAAACTGGTCGACTGGACAGGATCTTTTAACAGCGGTTATCTGAGTACGAACAGGAGGACAACGACAAGAGGGGCAGGATTCGAACCTGCGACCGTAGCGGTCGTGCGGCTCCAGACTGTAGCGCCTAGAACCGCTCGGCTACAACGACCGGCCAGTAACGAAGTCCAAACGAGTAATTCAAGAGCGAAAACTAAGGTTTAGTGACATCGAGATCAGGCTAATGGTGTGTAACGAGAATGATATGAGAGCGCAGCGAATACACATCTGAAGGCAGAGTGACAGTGCGGCTAGCTTTATAGTGCGGCCATGAGTACCGATTGGCCGGCAAGCTGCCCTTGGCCCAGCGGCGACCTCAAGGCCGGCGCTGAAGAGACAATACTATAGTTGGAGTCGCAGACAATGGTGGTCGAGTTTAGGCTCGTTCTGCGCACCTACGTCCCGCATTCTCCGACAGCCAATCAGCGTTCAGCTGTGTTCAGGGCGCTCTGCTGTGAATGTCGTACCCAGCGCGAGCATTAAACGTGGCTGTAGCGAGTTATTTAAGGAATGCTTATTCCATTTGTTGCAAGTAGTCAAATGGTTCAAATGGCTCTGAGCACTATGGGACTCAACTGCTGAGGTCATTAGTCCCCTAGAACTTAGAACTAGTTAAACCTAACTATCCTAAGGACATCACAAACATCCATGCCCGAGGCAGGATTCGAACCTGCGACCGTAGCGGTCTTGCGGTTCCAGACTGCAGCGCCTTTAACCGCACGGCCACTTCGGCCGGCTTGCAAGTAGTCACAGTTGATGCTGGTGATAAGCGAAAAATTCTACGCAAGTAAGTGAGATACATAATTTGCAGGATACTTGTCCACGTCACGCGCAGAGCAGGTGTAAACGCATACCGCAACTGTCGCTTGGAAGCAGCAGCAATGTATTCCGTGTCCGTTTCTCGACGGGCGCGAACACCCTTGTTTGTGGATTCGACTATAGTTCTAAGAATAGGAATAATCAGTCGTCGGCTGCACAGTTATTTATTAAATTAACTTCTTGACCAGTTTCGGCACCGCGCGGGGTAGCCGTGCGGTCTGGGGCGCCTTGTCAGGGTTCGCGCGGCTGCCCCCATCGGAGGTTCGAATCCTCCCTCTGGCATGGGTGTGTGTGTTGTCCTTAGCGTAAGTTAGTTTGATTAAGTAGTGTGTAAACATAGGGACTAATGACCTCAGTAGTTTGGTGCTATGGAATTTACCACAAATTTCCATTTCCAGTTTCGGCAAATTAATTTGCCAACTTCAGAAGATCATACAATTAAGCCCAGATCAGCAAGCAATCGTCAAGCAAATTCTGGACGATAAAGTCATTTGGTATTTTTTTTCATAAGACTGCTAACCAGTTAAAAAGTAGCGTAAAAAATTCGAAGACTTGGTGGTCAAAAGAACTTCGCATCATAACCGAAATATTAAAAAGCGACGAGACATGATGAACAGCACCAACAGACTGCCAGATTATGCCATAATCCTGGAATATACGTATGAGACTGCAGGAAAGGAAAACCAATACCACATCAAAATCGTCGCACAGCTCTATAAGACTATATGTAATAATACGATGATGTTTGGTTTTTGGGGCGCTTGTTCAACTGCAGGGTCATCAGCGCTCGTACAAAGTCCCAATTTTCACACAGCCCAGTCTAACCACTGTCACGAATGATGATGAGGAGGAGGACAACACAAACACCTACTCCCAGGGTATAGAAAATCCCCAATCCGGCCAGGAATCGAACCCGGGACCCCGTGATCCGGAGGCAGCAATGCTAGACACTAGACCACAAGCTGCGGACATGTAGTGATACGTCACTACTTTAGGTGACTAATCAGACGAAGAGTAAACCTTTAGGGTGATTCTCAGCAGTTCCGAACGAACTTCTTTCCTTAATTAAGAATAAATGACACAGTGCTACATGAGGAATAGGAGAGTGCCGTTCACCACCACATGAATCCGATCGTACAGCATTTTACAGTTTTGCGAAAGCGGAGTTAGTCCATGGGCAGACAACCGAGAACGAAAACATCCTGTCTTCTGCAACGGAGCTCAAGCCCCTTGTCTTAGCGGCGGCTACTACGCCTCGGGCGATATCACCCAGTGTTGCGAGATACCTGCGGTTTCCGCCCTTTGTTGACAACAGGAATGGTATCTGGTGTACACAGTCTTGATCTTTCTTTTTCTCGAAACTTCAACTTCACTATGTAGTTAGGAGAAATTGGATAGCTGATGTGTTGGTCCTATAAAAGTGCTCTTACATCTTTTTCGCGCAAAATCTTCACTTACGTGTGGCCGTCAGTAGGTTGGTGTTATTCTGGGTTACCTGCATCAAATTATTCCCCTCTCTTCTGGAAGCAAAACCGTATTTTTCAACATAAGCTCCGCTAAATGTGACGCCCTTACGCCACCTCACTGGGAGGGCGCGTTTGCCCGCATGGTACACTTTACTGGCCAACGTCGGAGCCAACGTCTTGCTTCATCAATAATCTGTTCATCATCCACGTACATCTTGGGGCAAACAGATAGAACTGGGAAGGTGCCTGATCCGTCTGTAGGGTGGATGAGGAAGAAGGGTCCAATGAAGTTTTGGGTCTCCTCACAGGTGCGCAGACTTATCTGAGGCCTTGCATTGTCATGGAGAGGGAGAAGTTCGTTTCCATTTTTGCAGCGACCAACACGATGACGTCGTTTCTTCAGTTTTCTGAGGATTGAACAATACACTTCAGAGATGATCATTGCATATAAGGGAGAACATCAAACAGAATGAAGCGCCTTCAGAGTCCCAGAAGACCATCGGCTGATGGCGAGTCTTCGAATTTTTTCTTCGGAGGAGAGGTGCCGATGCTCCAGGGAGTGCCGTTTTGTTTCCGGTTCGAAGTGATGAACCCATATTTCATCGCCTCTGACGATGTTCGACAAAAAATCGTCACGATAACCCTCACAACGATCAAGTAATTCCGCACAGAAGGTCCTTCGTTGCTCTTTGTGGTCTTCTGTCAGGTGGCACGAAAAACAGCGGGCACACACCTTTGAGTACCGCAACTGGAGAACGAATGTGTCAGCACTACAGAGACAGCGAGACGTTTGATTGTAACCCGTCGATCACCTCGACTGAGGGTGTCCAACATTAGAAGAGTCACAGCTGAGTGCGACCGGTCGGCAAGCGGGAGGTCGGACACGTTTGCGCGACCTTGTTGCGATGATGAAAAACGACTCGCCGTGCTTTTGTTCGCTGCCAGGTCTCCATAGACATTCCGCAAGCGACTTTCTGCCAAAAGAAACTCAATGACAACTCTTTGATTCGAGAGCACCTCTGGTACAGGCGCCATTTTGAAGGCTATGTACAGCGCCGCTAACAATCGGAACTTCACGAAACTACAGGGGCTGAAGCGCGAACAATCTCACGATGCCCCACAGTAAATTCTGATTTTTTTTCGAACCGAAACTGGCTGAAAAAACTGTGTTACATTACTTATTGGAACGCCATGCCCGTCGTATTGACGTCTTTTTGGTTCCCGTCTAGGAAGGAGGTGTGTCTTCAAAGACTTAAAATCTGCGGATGATGTCAGCAACCGTTCTCTCTTTTGTGACGAGTCCTATGAGATAAGGATACAGACAGCTCATAAAAACGTGATAATTTTAGTTGCAGTTTGTCCTACAAATATAAGGAAGGAAAAAAATGGCTGCGAGCACTATGGGACTTAACTTCTTTGGTCATTAGTCCCCTAGAACTTAGAACTACTTAAACCTAACTAACCTAAGGACATCACACACATCCATGCCCGAGGCAGGATTCGAACCTGCGACCGTAGCGGTCGCGCGGTTCCAGACTGTAGCGCCTAGAAGCGCTCGGCCACTACGGCCGGCAAGGAAGGAAAGAATGAATATTAGGTCTTAATCCCCAGTCAACGATGAGGTCATTAGAGATCGAGTACAAGTCTGGATTAGAGGAAGGACCGAGAAGGAAGTCAACAGTGTCATTTTCAAAGGAACCATTCTCGCAGATGTCTCTATTGCCTTAGGGAAACCTTAGTCCGGATGCCTGGGTGCGTTTCCGACTCTCCATCCTCCCGAATGTGGACCCAGTCTCTCTACGAGTATAGAGCAATACAGTGATTGTGATTTGTTGTTTGGACATATACATAAAGACCTAGATATTGTCCATATTGCAAGTCACTGTACTTGTGTCCACTTTTACTGATATTTGTTACATAACTGGAAGCATCTGTTTGAAACCATAGATATGTTTTTGTGCGTGATGCTACATCCTTAAATCGAAGATAGAGTACTTTATCTGGGGACTTAATGGCAGTATGAAGTGTTACATTCTTTTTCAACAAATTTATTCACCCGTAGAAAACATAATAGATTTGATCACACTGGAAAAAGAGTTACTCTTTGTTGATTGCGAGTTCATGGCTTAAGCATTCACAACTTTACATCTACGAAATGTGTAAAAACAAAACACTTAATACTACGTTTTGGAAGATATAGTGATCGATGACATTAGTGGAAGACTTGTGGACATAAAACTTCCATATACAAAATAAAATAAAACAACAGGCAATTCTCTCGTTCCAGGAAGACTGGAATTAAAGTAAAAAAAAAAAAGTTAAAAGCTATGCAAGTGGACAGCCATTCTTACCGAGATAGTTATGGTTTATAATTTCCAAACTTTCAAGGAGAAAGCGTCTCAATCATGGGTCTTTCCCCGCTCATTTACGTAGAATCGGCTTATTGGAGACAGCCTACTATCAATGCGAAAAAGAAACAACTGGTTATATAAATCACATCCTGTTTCTGTCCAAGCCCTGTGAGAAAGATAGAGTCAATTTTTTAAAGGAGTTCTCGAGATTTGCTCATTGCCAGTCACTTTGAACTGCCCCTGTTCTTGGAAATGCAACGAGGAGTGTGTAACATGACATAGCCATGTTTATAGCAAAAGAAGTCATCACAGTCTAAAAATGAATGGTGGTCATTTAACGAATTCACGAATAGAACTAACACGTTTAATACAAACGAGGGTATGCTGAAAAGTAATGGCTCCAAATTTTGTACGTGAACACTCTTGATGCTTTTTAAATAAAACAAACGTTATTAATATTCTACGTCTTCATTCTTCATGTCTACTAATGTATTTGCCGACATAATCACTCTGGCGGTGAACACATTTCTTCCAACGAGAGACCAGTTCGTTGATATCGTCACTGATCACTGTAGAATGTCTGTTTTCATTGACGGAGCCACAACCTCTTCTCTGCTCGCACTGCTTCATCGCTATCAAAGTGAAGTCTTCGAAGGTGTTCTTTGAGTTTTGGAAGCAGATGGAAACCGAACGGGCCCAAGTCGGTACTGTGTGGGGGATGATCGACGACACTGAACCCAAGCCGTCGGTTTGTTGCAGGGTGTAGCAGCGCTCGCGTGTGGTCTGGCATTGTCATGATGAAGGAGAGGGTGCTCCATGTGTGGACGAACTCTTCGAATTCGAAACTCGACCACAGCACGATTTTTTTTCTCAAGCACCGACAAAGTTGCGTGATATACCGCAATGTTACACGCTACAATTTGGGGGCCTCTAGCGGCGGGGGCTGCAAATATTAATAAAGTTCGTTTTATTTAAAATGCTTTACGAGTTTTCACACAAAAATTCGAGGTATTCTTCTTCGGATGCCCTCCTAGTGGCCTAAGGGTACACGTATAACATTTTCAGTCTGGAGACAAATTTGGGAATCCATGCCCTAAAATGCAAGTACGATGAAGGGCAAATATTACCTTTCACAAGCTAGTTGTTGATAGTTTCGCCTAGTATTGAGTGCCTCACATATTTACTTCGTTTTCGTACGTTTTACGCATCACTCTAGTATTTTCTTGTTTCTTCTCTGATCATTTCATATACTGCATGATGTGTTGGCGAATGTGCCAACACCTATGTAGATATAGGAGGCCGAAATGCACGCTATCTAACGCAGACGGGCGTGAATTCTGGAACAGGATAAGTAGTGAATTCTAATAAGAAAAGTATGCAGCTCCTCGAATACTTAACTTTAATCTATCCTTGTTGTATACATCGTTCTTCTTGAGACATTTATACGATAACTATCAAACTATGTAAGGCTAATGGCGCCTTGCTAGGTCGTAGCCATGGACTTAGCTGAAGGCTATTCTAACTGTCTCTCGGCAAATGAGAGAAAGGCTTCGTCAGTGTAGTCGCTAGCAAAGTCGTCGTACAACTGGGGCGAGTGCTATTCCGTATCTCGAGACCTGCCTTGTGGTGGCGCTCGGTCTGCGATCACACAGTGGCGACACGCGGGTCCGACATGTACTAAATGGACCGCGGCCGATTTAAGCTACCACCTAGCAAGTGTGGTGTATGGCTGTGACACCACACTGCATTAACTAGATAATGTTAGTCATGCACTGTTACGGAATTTTATCATTTTTTTCTTGCAACCGAGTGCCGCAGGATAGGAGGGGCCCTCTGGCGGTCACGTTCCTCCAACCACTTCCCGCCTGTGCGGAATTCTTGCGTTAGCGCTAACAGAGGGCGCTGATTATGTGCAACACTATGTTTTCTTTCATTGTGGTTTCTTTAGCGATTTGTTTTATAGTTTTTTAATATTATTCTGAAATGGGTCAAATGGCTCTGAGCACTATGGGACTTAACTTCTGAGACTAATGTCCTCAGATGTTAAGTCCCATAGTGCTCAGAGCCATTTGAACCAACTTAACTTCTGAGGTCATCAGTCCCCTAGAACTTAGAACTACTTAAACCTAACTAACCTAAGGACATCACACACATCCATGCCCGAGGCAGGATTCGAACCTGCGACCGTAGCGGTCGCGCGGTTCCAGACTGTAGCGCCTTGAACCGCTCGGCCACCCTGGACGGTTATTATTCTGAGCACTATCAAAGGTGTTTATTACTTATGTCATTATCTAGAATATTGGCACTTGAGCATATGTCAACTACTGTCTCTTAACTCTTCCTCTTTTTAACAATCTGACTTTTGTCTTGTTCTATTTCATCGCATATTATTACTGTAATGCCTTTTTTACATTATAAGCTCATTACAGACTTCAACTAAAGTATCTCCCTTTATTTTACGCTGTTCAATTAATCATTGAAAACTAATGCATGCCTACATTAGCGACATCTGATGAACTTGCAACACAAACACCTTGTGGCTGCTGTACGGAAGCACGTTTTGAACAGTAGTGTTACTGACAACATGACTCGTGCATATAATGTTATTTATATATATTTGACGATGCTGGTGCTGATTTTGCATTTAAGATTTGACGATGCCACTATGGCTGCAGTGCATTAGGACTTTGTTTTCATAAAACAGGTATGCCTCTTCATACTTAAAGCGCACAAATGCATATATATGTCAGTAGCACTTTTCCATTGGCCTATTTATTGCTTTTTCCCATTTTTTGCTGCAGTTCTGATGATGGTCATTATAGACCGAAACCGGTAATCTGTTAACAAGAAATTTGTGACCATAGGTGTAAATTAAAGGAAACTTAAATGTTGCCTTGCTATATTTTCCAATCCTTCTAATTTGTGATGGCTGGAAAGTACGCACACAAGAAGCCAATAATAAATAAATAAAAAAGACACTTACGTAATTCTAGCCGGACAGATTTGGAGCTGACCGGTACAACCAGATGACAAGCCGCGACGTATAGAGAACGCGACACTCGCGTAAACGGCACCTCCACAGGTTGTGATACGCTGCGGTCAAAGCCGGTTCCTACAGAAGGCATTTCAGGTTGTGGCACCACCTGCCCCTGCTCCTGTCGCCGACGCTTTGGACTCTGTTGCTCATACAGGCCCCATTGTGACAAATACACAACAATCCCGCTCATCTTGTTTTGAAGTATTTTCTTCTGTCGTAGGTGCCATGCTGTCGGCAGTGGGAATTCTCAGAATAGTAGTAGCGTCCATAAGCGTAATAGTAGCCGCAAAAATGAGAACCAATAAAACAACTTGATTTTAATCGTTCACAGAAAGAACAAAGAGACATTTGGCCAGCTGCTTAGCGAATTAACGGTGCTGACAAAGAATGAAAACCAAGTGATTGGTTTAGAATACATTCTACCCCGTGAATGCTTCAAAATGGTTCAAATGGCTCTGAGCACTATGGGACTTAACTGCTGTGGTCATCAGTCCCCTAGAACTTAGAACTACTTAAACCTAACTAACCTAAGGACATCACACACATCCATGCCCGAGGCAGGATTCGAACCTGCGACCGTAGCGGTCGCGCGGTTCCAGACTGTAGCGCCTAGAACCGCTCGGCCACTACGGCGGGCTACCCCGTGAATGAAAATCGGAGTAAATAATATCCGTTTGTGGTTAGCCTGTATTTATAAAATTCTATCATAAATTACGATTCTCTTCGGTCCTCGTTGGCCCCTCTCGTATATAGGCGTTGGAGACCGCAGCGCCGTATTTTCCTGTTTACATATCCCTGCATTTATATATGCATGCCTACCAGTATCTTTAGCGCTTCAGTGTACGAGCACCAGGTACGAAGACCGGTGAGCGCCAATGGTAATGTGGACGTCACACTTTACAAACAAGACGAAGAAATAGAGAAAGCACGTGGGAGCATTCAAGCTCACACTTCCTTTGAACCTATCTGCAGAGACGGTAGGGTAATATATGGGAAATCAGTGCACTGGACACAGTGTGACAAAGAGCAGCTGTCGGCCTGTGGGCTGGAGCGCTCGTTCCCGGTTCTCCCACGCAGGCAGCAGGGCACTTGGCTGTGCATTCCTGTCCCGCTAGCCGCTAGCCTGGCAGATGCTGCGCCGCTACGCCTCTCCACGAGCAACAGCTGTGGCCAGCGTAGCCAACAGCGGAGAGCGCGGTGCAGGCGCACTTGCTGGACCGGCAAGACAGTCTTACCGGCAGACGGTACTGTCCATGGTTACGACACGGCTGTTCCTGCCAGGATTGCTGTTCACAATATTCCTTGATGGAAAAACAGAGGGAAATTGTGAAACTGTAGAAAACTGTAGAAAACCGATATGCGTAATCTGCCTGGGTGACTACGTGGTGTAGTGGGAGCAAGCTATAACGGAAAAAAAGCATGCAGGAAAGTATGTTTAGGGAGTAAAAACGAATGTAGATATTTTTTTATTAACTTCTGCAAAAGGATCAATTACCAAGAACACACCACAGGAAAATCGTGAGATAGGAAAAGTCCTTCCGCTGTTTTGTCGAAAACTGACCTTTTGAGACCGTGGCTATGAACTAAATACAAAAAGATTCTTGGAAAGAAAAAACGAAAACCAGCCACTGAAGATAATGCTACCTATTTACACGGATAGTATCACTTCAGTTTCGAACCGACATGTTCATGTTCAGACGGATGTTCATACTTCAATAATATTTGTTCATCACTAAAACAAAGAAAAAAACGGTCCAAAGTTGTAAATTTCACGCATCGAGTGAATAAAAAGTGAAATTTGCAATTTTCGACTGGCCTTTCCTTGCACTGCTTAACGGAAGTTGCTACTGCAGCGTGCTGGATGTTCATACGTTTGTTGCTGCTTACATTAGACGGTTGTTTTTCTCCCTTATGGCGAAAGGTTCTTGGGATGGTGGTCCTCTACAGCAAAACACTATGCAAAATTTATTCCGTTCCATTCTGGCGGGCTCATACACCAACTGTTTGGAATTATTTCAGATTGAAAAACAGCCTGAGTTGCGAAGTAATTTATTTCAGTAACTTGTCTCACCCTTTTGGGTGAGATTGTGTAAAAGTAACGCAATCCCTCACACAATCATACAGAATGAGAGGTGAGTCTTAATCACATTACCAAAGCTAGCCATAGCAGCACACCATAGAACCACGCTTACAGAAGTACAAACGCGACATCAGCTGTGCGCGGCAGAACATGTCCGTTTAGCGCTCGCACAGATATGACTGTGTCACCATGCAGAGATTTCTGATAGAAAAATGAGAAATGTAAAGGCATCAAGAAAAGATGGAATTCTTGTATAACTTACCAAAGAGTCAGAGAGAAGAAGATAAGTAAATTAATTTGTGTAACAACGTTTATGAGATGAGACAAAATCCTGACAGTTTTAGAGCTACCGGTATGATATTTCATGCGCCCAAAATTACGCTAAGAATGCGTAAATATCTGTCAAATTCAGACAGATCAAAACGAATAAGAAACTGTATTCAAGAAAATAGAAGTGTGATGTTTATCATTGATCCGTTTAGAATAATTTTTAAACATATGTTGAGAAAAATACGCGCCTCGTATTCGTGGAACCAGAAGCCCTTTAGAGTGAAATTGATAAGGCTTATTGAGGTCTTGAAGAATATTCGTGTGGACTACCAAGCAAGAATACAAACCAAGTTACAAATGACAAAAAACAAAAACAGGAATTGAAAAGACACAACATGGAAATTAATTCCAGAAATGTGTAAGATTCACATTCTGTTTACCACTGACCTAACTGAACATTTATCAGATAGGAGAGGAGTCGAAATAGCCAGAAATAAAATCACGTGGTACGATTGTCTAAAGATGAGAAGATAATCGTTATCAGTCTGAACAAAGTTGAGAACATCTGTGAATAACGTGGTAAGAAAATAAATATTTATATTCAGGCAATGGCAAATAATAAATGACAGAATTGGAAGAGAAACAGTGATGCAGAATGAATGACGTGATAAGGTTGAAACATGGATACTGTGAAGACTACAAGAGTAATGTTTACAAGGCTTCATGATGTGAACCTGGGAACAAATGTATTGGAAAGACAAAATGAGGAATGAGGAGTTACTAAACGAAGTGAATAAGGAAAGGCATATACTACACTGCTTCAACTGCCGTATTGTTAGTCCTGTCTAGTATAACAACAGCGAACGGTGAATCCCGTGAAAGGCGCCTAAGGCGACGACTCGCTTCCGCAAACGTGCGATTAGCATTCTCCTCTGCGCTCACGTTCGCAGATTCAAATGCGCCGCGGTGCGCTGTACTTTCTCGGTCGTGAAAAACTGTGGAATGCAATGTCGGACGGTGATGGCACGACGCGAACAACTGGCCACGCGTGGTTACGACCTCTCATGAGAGATGTGTGCGAAGGCGCACGACTTTCTGAAGGAGCAATTGAGACGTGACTGGATTAACGCTCGCGTCTGGAAGGTCAGCCATTGCGCCTTGGACGAGAGTGGCCGGAGGTTTTACAAGTTCATTGCAGGGATCCTCTAGTGCCCTCTCACCGGTTATGCCCTCAGATTCACTGCTTCAATTAATAGAAGGGTTTGACAAAATGATATGAAACAGCTAAAACCTCTAGTTTACGGAGGCTACCTTCTAACGTGCCTGATATGAACTGACGCTGTGTTCTGTGTTACAATTGTAACATAACTTCCGTGGCAGTGATCTGCGTATCTGCTACGCCTGTCGCTGTTATAGAATTGTGTCCGTCTTCTGTCGTACACGATCTTAATGCACAAGAATAAAATGTCAGAGCATGTATTACAAACGATCTCAAATATACTAGCGATTCAATGTGAGAATTAAACTTACTGACGGAAACAGGAGCTGCACTAAAGATGATTTTTCTATTATTATCACGAACACGGAACGCCATAAACTACTCGTAGAGATGATATTAGCAAACGTTTTCTGAACCAGGTGGCTACAAAGCAGACGTTTCATTAGTGGTGCAGGAGCAAAGTAGCCTTAGCTGCCGTCTAATGGAGCCGTGTGCCAAGGCTCGACAAGTACCATTGCACTCTCCAGACAACTGGCAGTCGATGGTTGGAGTGCTGACGCCAAAGTTTACAAACCAGTTATGTTGGCCACTGATGCGGTGTACTCGTGTATATGGATCTTTTTAACCCCTTCAGCGTCAACTACAGCCTGAAGATGGCGCATTGAAGCACCGAAACTGGTAGCTACAGAACAAATAAGATCATAAGAACGGCTTTAGGCATTTCATTTTCTAACTACTGCGATACTTTGTGTCCCATATGTGTAGCAACCCGTCGATAGCACCATCCACCTTCACACGGGCCCATTATACGACCCTGTCCAAACGGTTCGAGTTGTTCAACAAGAGTGCGTACTCGTCGGTGGGGTATGGTTGTACCTTAGAAGGAGTGTTGCACACGCTGTTCGCCTCTAGAATCAGCACAGTTCCTGCCTGCAGAGCCAAAACAGAGGGCGCTCCATAGCGCCATCTGAGCGTCGATGGCCGTGAAAAATGGATCACTAACACTACAGCCTCTCAGCATGCACATGTACAGGCTGGTGCCTCTGAATACAGTCCTTGAGGGTGCTGACTTTTTTTCCGGCAGTGTATGTATCGTTCATTGAGTACCATGTATCCCGTCTCTTTCCGTGTTTATTGTCAAGCCCCATTTCGAATATTCTGAGTGCAATTTCGTGAGCATGTAACTGGAGCAGTCGTTGTCTCGCGCTGTAAGGACATGTTCATCGGCTAAGAGTAAAGTATATAGCATTTCTTGTCCTACAAAGAGCCCCTTGCAGGAAATTCCTCTTCCAATTTTGAAAAACTACTTCTACGTACACTTTAAATAAAGCCGGTGCTAATGCTAATGAGTACCCTTGTCTTATACACGAATTCACAGAGAATTTTTTCGAAAATACTTTTATAAACTTTAAACAAACAGCTTAAATCCTCCTATGTTTATCATTGCGTGGACATATCTATTAAGATACCAAAATTTTGCATTGCTGTCCAGAACTTACTTGTGCGGCTATATAGTATGCCTTCTGTAGATCAAATGTTAAGTGAACCTCATTCCCCTTTGTAGCCTCTTTCCAATGGTGTGATTAAGAGTAAATATGCCATCTGCATATGAGCCTCTCGCTCTAAGTCCAATTTGCTCCTCCAAATCCGTTATTAATCACTTCAGTTTTAACATTTTATTACGTTACCGAACAAACTGGCTATTGCACAAATAACGCCAATTCCTCAATAGTTTGCACAGTAGCGTCGGCTTATTTTTTGAAATGTGGATGAAATAATTGGTTTTATTCTATTCGTTTGGCGGTTCATCGCCGTTTAAGCCTTGGAAATGTACTGTAAAAGAAGTAAATGAAAATTGGAAAACGAAAGAAGCGCTTAGGAACGTGGAATATTCAAGGGATATCAAGTGAAAGAGAAGTAATATAGCTGGGACATGAAATATCGTATGCGGCGGTCGACCTTGAGTATATTATAATGTAGTACTGTAATGGAGCTGAATAGGTCGCCTCAACAAAGTTATACAGACGGTGGAAAATGACTTTGTCCCTCAGATTGCTAACTTGATGCGTTTCGGATTTATATCCACCACCAGATATCCAAGCGCACGGAGGATCACAGAATACGAGCGTTACTACACACACACTACACACACACACACACACATATATATATATATATATATATATATATATATATATATATATATAACATAAGCTGTAAGATTATGTTACACAAACGCTAGTGTGGTGGAAATCAATCCGAAAAGCGTCAAGTGAGCAATTTGAGTAATAAAATCACTTATCAGCGCCCTTACGACTTTTTTTTATGGGACCTGTTCAGCTCCAGCACAGTACTGCATTTTAAAGTAGAAGTCTTTTAGGAATTAGAAGGCTATGATATGGACAAAGGAGCCCTCAAACTAATAAAAAAGGGAAAGCAAAGAGAATGATACGCGTATATACACGGAGGTGACCAAAGTCATGGGTTAGCGATATGCACATTTATAGAAGGCCTTAGTATCTCGTACACAAGGTATAAAAGGGCAGCACATTGGCGAAACTGTCACTTGTACTCAGCCGATTCATGTAAAAAGGTTTTCAACATGATTGTGGCCGCACGACGGAAATTAACAGACTCTGAACGCGGAATGGTGATTGGGATTGGAGGCATGCGACATTCCATTTTGCAAATAGGGAATACAATATTCCGAGATCCACAGTGCTAGAAATATGCCGAGAGTACCAAATTTCAGGCATTACCTCTCACCACGGACAACGCAGTGGCCGACGGCCTCCACTTAACGACCGAGAGCAGTAGCGTTTGCGTGGAGTTGTCAGTGATAACAAACACGCAACAGTGTGTGAAATAACGCAGAAATCAGTGTGGGACGTACGATGAACGTATCCAGGACAGTGCGGTGAAATTAGGCGTTAATGGGCTGTGACATCAGACGACTGGGGCGAGTGTCTTTGCTGACAGCACGACATCGCCTGCAGCGCCTCTCCCGGATTCGTGACCATATCAGTTGGAACCTAGGCGACTGCAAACCTGTAGCCTGCCCAGACGAGTCCCGATTACAGTTGGTAAGAGCTGATGGTAGGGTTCGAGTGCAGCGCAGAGCCGACGAAGCAATTGTCAAGAATGCACTGAGCAATTTGGTGGTGGCTCAATACTGGTGTAGAGTGGACTGGGTTCTCTGGTCCAAGTGAACCGATCATTGTCTGGAAATGGTTATGTTCGGCTATTGTTGCCAAACGTGGATGTCATGTCACCGATCCGCGTTTGTTCGCGATTGGTTTGAAGAACATTCTGAACAGTTTGAGCGAATGATTTGGTCACCCAGATCGCCCGACATGAATCCCATCGAAGATTTATGGGACATAATCGAGAGGTCAGTTCGTGGGCAACATTCTGCACTGGCAACACTTTTGCAGTTATGGACGCCTATAGAGGCAGCACGGCTCAGTAGTTCTGCAGGGGTCTTCCAACAAGTTGTTGAGTCCATGCCACGTCGAGTTGCTGCAGTAAGCCGGGCAAAATGATGTCCGAAATGATATTATTACTTATCCCATAAGTTTTTCCGTCTCATTATGTAGTGGTGTACTTAAAAAATGGCTCAAATGGCTCTGAGCACTATGGGACTAAACATCTGAGGTACTTAGAACTACTTAAACCTAACTAACGTAAGGACATCACACACATTCATCCCGAGGTAGGATTCGAACCTGCGATCGTAGCAGTCACGCGGTTCCGGACTGAAGCGCCTAGAACGCCTCGGTCACCGAGGCCAGCCTGGTGTACTTAAAGAAGTACCATCACACACTAATTTATTAATGCGCTGGATCGTTCTATTTATTCCGTAACAGTCTACTTTTTTCTCCCTGAAAGCTTCAGTCCAGTAGCAATGTCGTCTTCAAGTAAATCTTACAGGGTTTTTCTTCTGTTTGCCCTCAAATCCTATACTGAGAACGGTACAGAGAACTACATTTTGTACAAGCTAGTCCACAGCATCAAACATCTAGGGAGGATGTAGGCAAACCGATTTCTGGTAGCTACTGCATTTCAGTAGCCAGTTGCAACAATGACTGTGTGGACGAAGTGGTCTATTCTACACCTTATTTTAGATCTATGTGACGATGCTCGGCTGATTATATTTACATGTTTTGACGATGCCATTATGGCATTATCACTTTAGGACATGGTGTAAAAAAGGTAGGTTGTACTGTATTTTACCTGTACGTTTCCCTGCTCGCATGATAGTATATTGTGATACATACTGCTGTATTATGTTGAAGGACACACTGCTCACTAGGTGTACATATTTGTATATTGTAGATCTGAAGATGGTCATTACGGACTGAAGCCGGTCATCGTCTAAAGAAATGATTTTGTGATCAAAGACTGGAATAAAAAACATCGAACTTAATAAGATTCAAACACATTTCTAACGAAATGCAATCAAAGATACTATCGCTTGCATTACACGGCAAACGAACACAGTATCATGTGTACGTAAATCACAAATGTCTATCTATCTATCTATATCCGAATCCCGCTCCAGCTACTGCCGGGTCTGGGTGCTGATGAGTCCTCTCCATTTGGCTCGGTCCTCCCACCACTTTTCTTCCTCCACTTGCTGCCAGGTCACACCTCTCCTTTCTACAGATATTTTCACTCCCATTTTCCACCGTATTCTTGGGCGCCCTCTAGGTCTTTTCCCGTTCATCTTTAGTTCTTCCATAATTTTGGGGAATCTCTGCCCATGCATCCTCTTAACATGCCTATACCATCTTAATCTCTTTCTTTCAATTTCTTCTCTCATACTTTCTTTTTTCAGGTCCTTTCTAATCTCTACATTCCTTACTCTGTCCATTCTTGTTTTTCCCTTTACTGCTCTGAGAAATTTCATTTCCCCTGCTTGCAGTCTGCTCCAGTCCCTTTGTGTCATTGTCCATGTTTCTTCACCAAAGGTGACAATAAGGACGTAATAATTCCTTATACATAAGGAGTTTTGCTCTTTCTGAAACTTCATTATTTCAAATCAGGTGTTTTATTGTTTGGTAGAAATTGCCTCCCTTCTGTAACCTCCTATTAATTTCGTTAGTTATTCTTCCATCCCTAGATATTTCACTCCCTAAATAGGTGAAACTTTCTACCGCTTTGGGGGTTCTCCATTCGAGGTAATATTTCCGTTGATCCCTTTCGCTCTTCCAAATACCATTACTTCACTCTTATCTTTATTTATTTTTAATCCATACCTTTTCATTATTTCCTTCCACGCATCAAGCTGTAACTGTACATCTACCTCTTTATCAGCCCATATTACCATATCATCTGCAAAAATCATCTTTTTGTCTTTTTCTTTTACTATATTTTTAACTACCCTATTCATTTCCTCCATCACAACATTAAAAAGTGCAGGAGATAGAATACTTCCTTGCTTAAGTCCTTGTCTTGTTTCGAAGTATTCAGAGTTCCCCAATGGTGTCCTAATTCTACAATTGTGTCCTCTGTACATTCTCTTTATAACATTAATGTATCCATCTTCTATATCTATCTTCTTCAACATAATCTTTGCTCAGTCATAAATCACAAATGATAATCTCTTAATAACATAATACAGAGCGGGGCTAGCAAATTCAATATTCCCTTAATTCTATATCTGGAGACCACCGTGCAATTTCCAAGTATTTAATACCCAAATTATCCAACCGTTTATTTCGAAGTGGCAGTTGATTAATAGAGCGAGAGAGGGTACCAGTTGGTGCGCTTCTGCACAGGCTCGTGAAACGCTAATGACAGAGAGCTTCACGGTACTACTCGATGCCGTGCGGGGGCGAGGAGCGAAGGCAGACTCGTGCTGGCAATCCTGCTGGTGCGGCGCGCGCAGCGTTGTAACTCGGTTACGGTTGCAAACACACGGCGGCGCCGCCAGCAGGACATTAGACGCTAAATGCGGCTCCTCCCTGCCCCCCCCCCCCCCTGCCCCCTTCCCCAGCAGACACAGACAGCAAGCGGCAGCCAGAGTCGCGGATCCTCCGCGATGCGCGGTGCTGCCTCCCACGGCTCGTTAGCGCCAACTACGACCGCTCCCAGAAGCCCGCAATTCAAATTCCCCTCAGCCTGCGTTCGCAGCCTCCGTAGCAACATCACAGGCAGAGTCAATGGTGCGCAAAGACCCTGCTGTCATCAGCAGACGAAACTTCCCCGAGCGGATTTCTCTCTATTTATGATACGTATGAATTATGGAGAGAAATAAACTTGGAGCGTAAATTTATTGGATTATATCTCTCTGCGGCGTTCAGGGTCAGAAGGATACCGTAGTTTCATTGTAGCGATGCTCCTACGTAAAGCGGGAGGCGCTTGGTCGAATGAAGAATATTAGGGCAGAAAGTTTGCTGTATTGCCTGTACTGACGGCAATAAACATTCATCGGAATCATCACACTAATTTCAATCACTGATCTAGTACTTAGCCTTTATCAGACGAAATATCTGCTGAAGCAAAGACATCTCCTGACCGGATCGATATTCCTGAAGCGAGGAACCCTTTGGGCACTAGGAAAAGTTGTTAAGCTGAAATGTAATAAAACTCTACCAAAAGCCGTTCTGTTTATATTGTGGTGTCACCGCCAGATACCACACTTGCTAGGTGGTAGCCTTTAAATCGGCCGCGGTCCATTAGTATACATCGGACCTGCGTGTCGCCACTATCAGTGATTGCAGACCGAGCGCCGCCACACGGCAGGTCTAGTCTAGAGAGACTCTCTAGCACTCGCCCCAGTTGTACAGCCGACTTTGCTAGCGATGGTTCACTGTCTACAGACGCTCTCAATTGCAGAGACGACAGTTTAGCATAGTCTTCAGTTACGTCATTTGCTACGACCTAGCAAGGCGCCATATTCTTCGAGAATGTATTCTGAACAGATGATATTGTGAATCATGTACCGTCAAGAGCGACGTTCATCATTAATGGATTAAACTTAAATATCAAACAAATTACGTCCGCTTTCTGAATTCTCATTCCTTGTCATGTTCCAGACCTCACGTCAGTATAGCTCTTCCCTCCTCACGCCAGCCTGCGTGAGCTAAATCGCGTGCATTTCAGCCTAAACTCCTAACACGGTGATGGCTCTTCTGCCAACACAACAGATATTGTCTTATTAGATAACCAGTTTCGACGTTCTAGTCACGTCATCTTCAGGCCTTTCGCATGAATGATACCTAGTACCACTCGTGCATGTATAAGACAAGGCACCAATAATCGTATCTGGTTGCGTAGATATCCGAACTTCATTAGCATGTGTCCTCTTCACACATGTGCCTTGTCTTATTCATGCACGATGGGCAGTTGGCGTCATTCATGCGACGGGTCTGATGATGACGTGACTGGAACGTCGGAAATGGTTGACTAACTATATCAATATAACGGCTATTACATTTCATCGACCAGCCGCTATCCCATGCTGTTGAACCCACGATGGAGTTAAATTTAGTGATTAAGTTGCTCGGAGAATGTAACGAAAACTTCCGGTTGCGCGGAAATGGAGCTAAGTTATGACTCTGCGGCACCTGCACTTTCCTGGCAATAGCGAGACAGAGAGGAGATATCCCGGACGGACTGCTCTCTAAGTCGTTTTAAACGAAATCTGCATTATTTTTATACACTGCTTGACAATTGCTCAGAAACAACTGACAATAGCTATGGAGCAACCGATAATTGCTGCAGAACACCCGAGCAGTGATGGTAAAAGGAAATGTAGAGGGCGGAACGTGGTAACTACAGCGGAACCTGTGTAGAAACGCCCTGCATGCATTCGACAGGTCATGTTGTATGCTGTTTGACGAAGATTGTTGTGGAACCGATTACTGCAATATTCCGTGTAGTACGCCAAAAAAAAAAAAAAGAAAAAAGATGGTTCAAATGGCTCTAAGCACTATGGGACTTAACATCTGAGGTCATCAGCCCCCTAGACTTAGAACTACTTAAACCTAACTAACCTATGGACGTCACACACACATCCATGCCCGAGACAGGATTCGAACCTGCGACCGTAGCAGCATCGCGGTTCCGGACTGAAGCGCCTAGAACGGCTCGGCGTAGTACGGCAACGTGCCTGAAAGACATCATTTGAGTGACAGTTGGACAGTACGAGACCGGTCAAAGTGCTCTACTTTGGCCACAGTAATGTGTGTGTCCTAAAACGTCATCTCGCGGTTAAAAAAGGTCGCTGGCGGTCGCAATGCTTTGCGAAAGCATGTCGCTTGTGGCAGAAGGGCCACCGCACTGCGAGAGGGTCGATACATAGTCCTAGTGGCGGAAAGGAACAGACATCTCACACCTCGACAAATCGCTGCAGACCTTGCGACCGCTACCATCACACGTGTCTTTGCCATAATCATTTCGCGGCAATTAAATCAGGTTGGTTTGTATGCTCGGAGGTCTGTTAAATGGATCCCACTTTAACCACGTCATCATCGAGAGAGAGTTCGTTGGTGTAGAGAGCATGTTGGTTGAGGTCAGCATCGGTGGTTCAGAGTGATGTTCTCCGACGAATACCGCTTCACCGTGCCAAGTTATTCAGGCCACCAGTGACTGTGGAGAGAGATAGAGATAGAGAGAGATAGAGAGAGAGAGAGAGAGAGAGAGAGAGAGGATAACGCGTTACACACCACAAACTGTTCATGAACTCACCGGTATGGCCTAGGCGTTATGGTGTGGGCAGGAGTTATACACAATGGCCGAACACCGCTGCATTTCCTCGCGCCATGTACCGTTACAGCACAGCGGAAATGCAAGGAGATTGTTCTGGATCGTGTCCGTCTGTTTAGGGGCGCGGAGAGGTCCCGACTTCCTGTTTGTGGACGACAGTGCCAGCCCACATGGGACCGCTGAGATGTCTGACACACTGGTAAGCAAAGATTTTGAACATATGAAATGGCCTGCAAACTCCCCGGACCAAAGCCCTGTATGACATGTCTGGGATCCTCTTGGTAGACCTCTTTCTCAACGGTCTCTTCCCTGAACCGTGCCAAAACTGAAACCACGACAATATCCTACGAGGACTCCTCAACATTCTGGTATTCAGCATGAATATGTCCGCAGCTCGTGGTCGTGCGGTAGCGTTCTCGCTACCCGCACCCGGGTTCCCGGGTTCGATTCCCGGCGGGGTCAGGAATTTTCTCTGCCTCGTGATGACTGGGTGTTGTGTGATGTCCTTAGGTTAGTTAGGTTTAAGTAGTTCTAAGTTCTAGGGGACTGATGACCATAGATGTTAAGTCCCATAGTGCTCAGAGCCATTTGAACTTTTTTTTTCAGCATGAATAACAAGTGCAAAACGTCCATTAGTGCCCGAGAAGGGCATATAGCTCACTTTATGTTGAGAGTGTGACCTGTGTCAAACATGAACGTTACTTATGTCTGTTCTCTTGCTTTGAAAATGTGTTGAAATCTCTATCATTTTTCGTTATAAATATAAAACTCCACCTCTATTACGTATTTACTGTGTTCCATATTGCCTGTGATTATTCTTGTCCAACAATGTTGTCTGTTCCTTGGCGATTGTCAAGCTGTGCCTATTTGTCGCGATAGTCCTATGATGATTCCTGTTATCTGCGTTGTCAATCAAAATTAAAGCCAGAGTCTGGGCGTATCGTGGTCGCTGAATTTCGACTTGCTGATTTATGTGAATAACCATCAATAGGAAATTCGACACGTGTTCTGTCCCAACAGGGCGCTCTTTCTTCCAGTATGCTTAGCATTCCCTTACATTCATTATCAATGCGTTATTCAACGCCTTTTTATAACCGTAATTACTGTAAGATTTCACGACGTTTACACTGTCGGTAGAACGTGTCCGCACATTGTTTGCCTTTAGTATTTGACCATATGTACATGTATTATTACACTATTTCATTTTTTGTTTTTGTTATTTTCGATCTAATACTGATTTCACACACCTTCTGCATAAAAGTTTCACGTTCTGGCCTTAGACGGGCCCGTGGTGCCCGACTGGTCACCTTGCCATCATCTGCTGAAGGCGCCACTGGATGCTGTATGCAGGGCCACATTGTCAGCACACCGCCCTCCCGGTCGTTGCTTGCTTTCTTGATTGTGGAACCACTACTACTCGATCAAGTAGCTCCTCAACAGGCTGAGTACACGCAGTCCCTGTCCTGCCACCAAGGAAAAAGCTCTGGCAATCCCGGGAATCGAACGTGGATCCCGCGCATGCCAGTCAGCCGCACGGACCACTCAGCTCACCAGTCTGCTTGGGAAGGGGGGAGGGGGGGGGGCAGGGAGGAGCCGCATTTAGCGTCTAATGTCCTGCTGACGGCGCCGCCGTGCGTTTGCATCCGTAACCGAGTTACAACGCTGCGCGCGCCGCACCAGCAGGATTGCCAGCACGAGTCTGCCTTCGCTCCTCGCCCCCGCACGGCATCGAGTTCCCCAATCCTTTGCCTCTCTTTCCCATGATCACAATGTTGCTTTTTCTAGCAGACCGAGCTATGTATAATGCACACAGGTCCACAAATATTCCCTTTCATCCCATGAGCTAAGTTTGTCGCCGTATGAGTCTACGAGATGCAGGACAGTCGCACAGAGAAATTCTCTTGTACAAACTGTCATTGGCGAATGTGTTGATTCATTTCAGGGCTATGTCCAATAAGATGTATTGTTAAATATCAATCAGAAACTAAGAATAAAAGCATGATTGATTACGGTTTAATTTCCGACTTGTCGCCGAGGTCATTAGATACAGACTACATTCTTGGGCTCGAATAGAATGAAGGAGATTGACCGTGTCCATTTCATAGGAACCATCCTGCCATCAGTATTATGTGATTTAGTGAAACGATGGGAAATTTTGTGCTTCCATAGCACTGGAACTTGGACAGGTCAGCTGTGAAATATTTTGATATGGGGAACGAAGGCTAATCTCTTCTCTTCCACTCAGCTGTCTTTATTAGTTTAATTTATTTGTCACAGAAATCGAGGCAACCACCACTTCGTCTTAGGGCACCTTAGCCATGATCGATGTGAGACAGATGATGCTTGGGTACTATTAACAGCATGTACTTTCGGCGTTATACCGTCTCTTCGCAGTGCTAAAGTGGCTGAATATGAAACCGTAGATGCTTAGAAATCGATATCAAATAAATTAAAAGAATAAACGAAACTTAGTGGGAGAAAAGTAATAAGCACCATCTCTCCATCTCGCTCATCGCTGATTCAAGTACCACCCCACGAATGTGTGTGTGTGTGTGTGTGTGTGTGTGTGTGTGTGTGTGTGTGTGTGTTTGTGTGTGTGTGTGTGTGTGGGTGGGTGAGTGGGTGGGTGGGTGTGGGTGTGGGTGTGAGTGCGCGCGCTGCGTTTTAAATATGACCAACGTACGTCACAAAAGTTTAGCTAGCTGAAAACAACTGAAGATTAAGAGGATTTCGAAGCAGCAGCAAGTGATTTCGGGGAAAGTACAGGGTATTCCTCTGATGATACAAGCTTTCAGAGAACTTGGAGAAGGGCAATCAGTGAATCTGATTTACAGAACCCTGATATGGAAACGACTTAAGCGAGAATCATTAGCGAAATAAAGAAGTTTAGAAATTATCCTTTGGTATACTCACGAAGTTAAAAATCCAAGTAGAATCTATTTCTAATAATTTTATAATATCTGTGCCACTTTCACTGGAAGTTGTGTTTCACATTCTGCAGTTTATTTCCGTCGCTGTACATATCTGTATACTGATAAGCGAAACATTATGACCACTGTCGACCGTGACAGTGGAAGCCACCTTATGGCGTTGATGCCACGTGACACGGTAACAAAAGAATGTAAGCGGAACAGACATAGAGGGAGGATCACCCTAGCGAAGATATGGGCTGCAAATGGGAAATTCATTGAGATAAGGGACAAAGACAAAAGGCAGATTATTATTACGCAGTGCCTGTGAACGAGTACCTTGAAAACGGCGAATCCGGTCGAACATTCATGTGCTAGTGTCGTGAGCATCTACGGAAGTAGGTAGAAGGACAGTGAAACTACCGCTAGACGCTAAGTGGTTGGACGTCCACGGCCCTTCACAGAACGTGGGGCTCGGAGGCTTGTCCGCTCTGTAAAGTAGAACCGATGATGATCTGTGGCATCTCTCCCGAATGATCACACTGCTGATCCACGCACAAGTGTTTCGGAGCACACCGTTCATCGCACATTGTTGAACATGGAGCTCCGCAGCATATCATCCCTACGTATTCACATGTTGACCCAAAGACGTCGTCAATTACGATTGCAATGGGCACGGGACCATTGGGATTCGACCGTCGATCAGTGGAAACGTGTCGGCTCTTCGGGTAAATCAAATTTTTGCTGCACTAGGTCAATGGTCGTCTCCACAAACGCCGTCATCAAGGTGAACGTCGGCTCGTAACATGCAGCGCGCCACGGACGCAAAGTGGCTCGAGCAGTATTATGTTGTGGGAGACATGTTCCTGCGCTTGTATGGGCCCTATGATAATACGAGTAATCGAAGACACACTGACAGCCGAAAACCAGTGCATCACTTCATGCTTAATGTTTTCCCTGACGATGCTGTCATCTTTCAGCATTATAATTATCCTTGTCTCGCAGCCAGTAACGTGCTACTGTGGTTTGAGGAGCATTATAGGGAGCTCATGCTGATGTCTCGGTGACAAAATTCGCCTGGCGTAAATCCTACGGAACCTATCTGAGTCGCTATGGGACGCCATCACCACGTACAAAAATCAGCGGCCCATTATTTAGCGAATTACATGACCTGTGCACAGACATCTAATGCCACATATCTCCACAAACCTACCAGCAAACAGTCCGATCACGGATACGCAGAATCAGTAATGTATTTCATCGCAAAGCCGGACAAACAAGGTATTAAGCAGGTGGTCATAATGTTTTGGCTCATCAGTACATAGTTCTTTGCTCTTCTTCGTCGTCGTGTTGTATCACTCGCTCTGTTTACCAACCCGGCGCATGACGTGTTGTCAGTATTTGGTGTCAGAGTTCTTGTAATGTACGCCAGGATTATGAGGCTGAATGAAGCGACGAAGTTAGACGAGCTTGACATTTGGTACGCGTCTATAGTGCCAAGTTGTAATAGGACTGTGGTGTCACCGTCAGACACCACACTTGGTAGGTGGTAGCCTTTAAATCGGCCGCGGTCCGGTAGTATACGTCGGACCCGCGTGTCGCCACTATCAGTGATTGCACACCGAGCGCCGCCACACGGCAGGTGTAGAGAGACTTCCTAGCACTCGCCTCAGTTGTACAGCCGACTTTGCTAGCGATGGTTCACTGCCTACTTACGTTCTCATTTGCCGAGACGATAGTTCAGCATAGCCTTCAGCTACGTCATTTGCTACGACCTAGCAAGGCGCCATTATCAGTTACTATTGATATTGTGAATCATGTACCGTCAAGACCGACGTTCATCATTAATGGATTAAAGTTAAGTATTGTTAAATATTCCACCAGCTACGTCCGTTTTTCTAAATTCTAATTTCCTTGTCCTGTTCCAGACCTCACGCCAGCCTGTGTGAACTAAGACGCGTGCATTTCGGCCTCCTCAAGTAACATGGTGTTGGCTCTCCTGCCAACCACAACAAGCACCACTCCGGATTATGTCGAGTTCTTGAGCGCGTGTATGGTTTCGGCTTGACACAGACGCTGCTGGAACAATGCAAGAAAAATGCAGCCTGTATCCCCCCTTCCCGGGACAGCTCGACGCTCAGAGTTCGCACGCCACCCGATACGAAGAGTGCGGGGGAAACTAAAGCACGGCTGCAGCGGTTTCACTGCGGCTTTCTCCAGAACACAGGGCAGCGCGGCGCGGTGCGGCGCCAGCCATTAGCACGCGGGAGCGCGTACGCCACGAGCGCGCTCTGGCTGTGAGTCACGCTTCCTGCCACTCCGCGCTGCTCAGCACGCGTCATATAATGACTCTGGCTGCCGGCCATTCAGTTCATTACTCATACTGCAAAAGTCGTCTACAAATTACTAAGGTAAGTAGGCGTTTCTCGGACTCGCGACAGTTTTTTTCCGAAAGGATCTACTGGCAAAGCCACGAACATGTAGCAGCGAACAACTTCGTTGAGGCCTCCATTTAGATTTTATTATAATTGCTTGTCCAGTTTCCAGTACTAAAGCTGTCATACTCAGTCAGACTGAAATAACCCCATCCACGCCTAGCTGCATCAGATCAACACACTGGCCATACCAGACCAGAATCCCAGCCGCACTAGACAACTCTGACTCTACTAGGACGTAAACTCAAGCTGCAACAGACCAGAACCTTGACCATGCCAGACCAAAATGCTGACCATACCAGTCCAAAAACCCGACCACACTAGACCAAAGACCCGACAGCACCAGACAAAAGCTCCAAAAAAATGGTTCAAATGGCTCTGAGCACTATGCGACTTAACTTCTGAGGTCATCAGAACTTAGAACTAATTAAACCTAACTAACCTAAGGACATCACATACATCCATATCCGAGGCAGGATTCGAGCCTGCGACCGTAGCGGTCGCCAGGCTCCAGACTGTAGCGCCTAGAACCGCACGGCCACTCCGGTCGCAAAAGCTCCATCTGCGCTAGACCCAAACCCCAACTGCGCCAGACCAAAACCCCAACAGCACTAGACCAAAGACCAATGGCATCAAGCCAAACCCCAACCCCACCACACTAAACCTCAACTGCACCACGCCAAACCCCAACTCCACCAGATTTAACCCCAACTGCACAACATTAAAATCTCAACCACACCAGACCAAACCTGAAACAGACCAGATCAAACCCCAACCACCCCAAACCAAACCCCAGCCACCCCAGACCAAACCCCAACCAAACCAGACGAAACCTCAACCATACCAGACCAAATGGCAGCCCCCAAACCCAGTTGCAACAGATGAAGCCTCAACCACACCAGAGCAAACCTTAGCTGCAGCAGACTATAATGCAGTTGCACCAGATTAGAACCCCAATTGCACTAGAATAGAATCCCGGTTGCCCCAGACCAAAACTCCACCACACCAGACCAAAAATTCAGCCGCAGCAGACCAACACCTCAGGGACACCAGACTAAAGCACCGACTTCACCACACCAAACCCCAGTCACATCAGGCCAAACCTCTGACCACAACAGACCAAAACGCTGGCCAGGAAAAACTACCAAAGATATCAAAAGTGTCCTCCATTTGCACTATAGTTAAATACCTTCTTACAATATAGACAAGGCTTCCATTATAATGCATCGTTTATTAATAATGCCATAAGCCACTATTGGCTATGATAATTAATTCTGTATGTGATGTAAACTCCAAAATGATCTCTTTTTCATGTTAATATGAATTCACGTTACTATAACCAATCATGCATGGTGACATGATCATGTAAAATTGGTACGCACAGTCATTGTGCTCTGTTCACGCAACACCGCCAGCTACCACCCCACCAACACTGCAGTGTATCTGGCCCTGTGATTAACAAAGAACGATTTGCAACTATATCCATTCAAAAATAGCATTATCGCTACAAAGTCGAAACAGTTTCCCACAGTAAAACACATTAATGGCCGATCTCTGCTCCCAAAATACTACCTGTGAAGACAGGTGCAATGCTGAATGCCATTTGTTCAGTACTGAATGAGGCGGCAAGGCGAAATGAAATGAAGGCGTCAAATAATATAGCAGATTTTCAATATTTCGTTTTGTTTCTTTTTTGTTGAGTCGTCAGTCTTCTGACTGGTTCATTGACGTCCGGTTCGAATTCCTCTCTTATGACAACCTCTTCATCTCGGAGTTGCATTTGTACCCAATGTCCTCAGTTACTTGTCGGATGTATTACAATCTTAAATTTAAAAATTTTTCTTTCTTGTTAAGCCGAGTCATATTTCTTCTCATTGAATTTAAGATTTAAGATCGATGTTTCGATCCCTATGCTGGGATCTTCTTCGGGATCTTGTGGTGTCCACTGTAGATCGAGTGCTCACTCTACAATGGACACCACAAGATCCTGAAGAAGATCCCAACAGAGGGATCGAAACGTAGATTGTTTGAAGAAATATGACGCGGCTTAACAACCCAATAGATTTTAACTTCTGTGACAATAGCCACGAAAGCCTGCAGACTTACATCTTGCAACCTTTCTTTCCTTGTAGTTTTTATCCTTCACGGCTCCCTCTAGTACTATGGAATTTATTCTCCGATGGCCTAATAAATGTTCTATCATCCTGTTATTTCTTCTTGTCACTGTTTTCTGTTTGTTCATCTCCACTCCCATTCTCCGGAGAATCTCCTCATATCTTACCCGTCCACTTTATTTAAAGCATCCTTCCGTAGCACCACATCCCAAACGCTTCTATTCTTTACTTTGCCGGTTTTCCCTCTGTCCACGATTCACCAGCACACAGTGCTGTGCTACACAAGTACCTTTCCAGAAAGTTCCTCGTCACATTAAGTCCTATGTTTGTATACTTCTTTTTCAGAGGAATGTCCTCTTTGACTACGCTAGTCTGCTTCTTATGTCCTTAGTTCGTCCGTTTTGTGTTATTTTACTTCCAAGGTAGCAGAATTTCTTAACTTCGTCTACTTCATAGACCGCAATTTTGATGTTAAGTTTCCCTCTCATGTCATTCCTGTTACTCCTTATTATTTTCTTCTTTCTTAGCTTTACCATCCATCCATAACCTGTACTCACAAGGGAACCTTCCCATCGTACCCCCCTCAGATTTAGTTATAAGTTGGCACATTGGATAGGCCTTGAAAAACTGAACACAGATCATTCGAGAAAACAGGAAGAAGTTGTGTGGAACTATGAAAAAATAAGCAAAATATACAAACTGAGTAGTCCATGGGTACCATAGGCCATATCAAGGATGATGTGAGCTCAAGAGCGCCGTGGTCCCGTGGTTAGTGTGAGCAGCTGCGGAACGAGAGGTCCTTGGTTCAAGTCTTCCCTCGAGTGAAAAGTTTAAATTTTTATTTTCAGACAATTATCAGAGTTCAGGCACTCACACATAATCAACTTCGCTCTCCAAAATTCCAGGACATGTTGAGATTTGCTTGGACATAAGCAGGATTTGACGGTCTACACACGGAAAAATTTGAAAACGTTAAAAACTTATGTTTTGACAGAGCACAGAGAAAACTGTGCGACTGTGAAACTGTTGCATTCATTTGTTGCAGTTTATGTGACACACTCTCATGTTTTCATCACTTTTTTGGGAGTGATTATCACCTCCTCAAGAAAACCTAAATCGGGCAAGGTAGAAGAATCTTTTTACCTATTCGCCAAGTGTGCAAGTTAGGTGGGTCGACAACATATTCCTGTCATGTGACGCACATGCCGTCACCAGTGTCGTATGGAATATATCAGACGTGTTTTCCTGGATCAAATGTTTTCGGTTCCCATTGGAGAGGAACGTCCTTTAGTCTACTAATCGCACGGTTTTGCGGTGCGGTCGCCAAACACAGACACTAAACTTATTACAGTGAACAGAGATGTCAATGAACGAACGGACATAACATAACTTTGCAAAAATAAAGTAAGTAAACTTTTCGCTCGAGGGAAGACTTGAACCAAGGACCTCTCGCTCCGCAGCTGCTCACACTAACCACGGGACCAAGGCGCTCCTGAGCTCACACTATCCTTGATGTTGCTTATGTTGCCCATGGACTACTTAGTTTGTATATTTCGCTTATTTTTTCATAATTCCGCACAAATTCTTCCTGTTTTCTCGAATGATCTGTGTTCAGTTTTTCAAGGCCTATCTGTTGTGACTTGGCAAGACAGCCAAGCCACTAGGAGGTAGCCGAAAGGCACGCGTTTAAGCTCACGCAGGCTGGCGTGAGGTCTGGAACAGTTAAAGGAGTTGAGTCTAGTAAAAAAGTACGTAGCTTCTGGAATACTTAACTTTAATCCATAATTGGTAAACATCGGTCTGACGGTACATGCTTCACAAGATAAATAGCAAATGATAATGACGCATTGCTAGGTCGTAGCAAATGACGTAGCTGAAGGCTATGCTAACTATCGTCTCGGCAAATGAGAGCGTAATTTGTCAGTGAACCATCGCTAGCAAAGTCGGCTGTACAACTGGGGCGAGTGCTAGGAAGTCTCTCTAGACCTGCCGTGTGGCGGCGCTCGGTCTGCAATCACTGATAGTGGCGACACGCGGGTCCGACGTATACTACCGGACTGCGGCCGATTTAAAGGCTACCACCTAGCAAGTGTGGTGTCTGGCGGTGACACCACACTATCCACTGTGCCAACTTATAACTAAATCTGAGGGGGGTGCGATGGGAAGGTTCCCTTGTTAGTAGAATGTTCTTTCTATTCAGTAAGTCTTGCAATTTTTGACTTCAGTGTCCCACTTCTTCCGCACTGACTCTTCCGGACGTTTCTCGGGAACTTCAGCCTACTCACCATCATTACGAAATTGTGATCTGAGCCTATCTGCTCCTGGGTACGCCTTACAATCTATACCTGATTTCGGAAACTCTGTCTGAATGATGTAATCCGGCAGGAATCTCCCTGTGTCTGTGGATATTTTTCAAGTATACCTCCTCCTCTTGTGATGTCTTAATTGCATATTCACTATACTAGCTAAAATTTATTACACAACTCTAGTTTTTCTCCTGTCTCATTTCCAGTACCAACCCCATATTCTCCCGCAACACTTTTTTAAATTCCTTCCCTTACGATTCGTTCCAATCCTCCGTGATTATTAGTGTATTATCACCAATTATGTACTGAATTAGTTCACTATCTTCCAATACGTTCCCTACCTCTTCTGTTTGTGACGTCGGCATGTATACCTGGACTATTGTTATTGGCGTTCATTTGCTGTCGAATCTGGTTAGAAAAAAAAAAAAAAAATGGTTCAAATGGCTCTGAGCACTATGGGACTTAACTTCTGAGGTCATCAGTCCCCTAGAACTTAGAACTACTTAAACCTAACTAACCCAAGGACATCACACACATCCATGCCCGAGGCAGGATTCGAACCTGCGACCGTAGCGGTCACACGGTTCCAGATTGAAGCGCCTAGAACTGCACGGCCACACCGGCCGGCTCTGGTTAGAACATTTCTATCACTGAATAGGTAAAAATAATTCACTCTCTGCGTTAAGTCCCTATTCATAACCATTTTCTGCTGTTGATATTGCCCTATGTTCATTTGACCAGAAGTCGTTATTTTCTTTCAAGTTCATTGACACCATCTATATATATTGGGCCTTTGCATTTCGCTTTTTAGATTTTCTAGCTTCCACAACACGTTCAAACTTCTGATGTTCCACATTCCGACTCATACAATAGTATCCTCTCTTGGATTATTCAGTCTTTTTCTTAGGGTGATCTCTCCCATGGTAGTCCCATCCCGGAGATCCAAATTGAGGACTAAAAGGGAATATTTCTCTAAAGGAGAGATTATCATTACAATTTTTCAGTTACTGGTTACATGTGCTGTGGATGCACATTTTGCGTATTTGATGCAGTGAGTTCCCTAGCTTTCTGCATTCTCGTGTTATTTGGCCGTAGCTATTTCTTCCGCCTTATAGGGGCAGTTTGCCACCAGGGCAAGAAGTTATCCTGAACCTCCGTCCGCTCCTCCGTCGTCTTTGCCTTCATATCTAGCATTCTGTTCCGCTCGTGAAAAGTCCTCCGGTGACGTCAGACTAAGCTAGAGCATTGAAAAGAGACAGTTATGCAATGTGTAGTCAGACAATATTGTTCTTTCCGACTATTTACGCCATTACAATTCCTTTGAAGCACTACATGCGAGACGTAAACAAACACGAAAATTTCCCAAGTTTACTGAGACAGTAACTCAGCAGTTCAGGAGCACGACCTTAGTCTCGTTTATGCTCTCTTTGTCAGGCAGATCTCATTGTGCAAACATCATAACATGGGATGTACTGCCAGAATCATACTGTCAAGTATTAGCACACTGGACTCGCATTCGGGAGGACGACGGTTCAATCCCGTGTCCGGCCATCTTGATTTAGGTTTCCTGTGATTTTCCTAAATCGCTCCAGGCAAATGCCGGGATGGTTCCTTCCAAAGGGCACGGCCGACTTCCTTCCCCATCCTTCCCTGACCTGATGAGACCGATGACCTCGCTGCTCGCTGCCTGGTCTCCTCCCCCAAAACAACCCAACCCAACTGTCAAGTATCAGTAACTCCCATCAGTTACCGCGTGCACATGGTTGGAATCCCAGTTTCAGCGACGAGTGAAGTCTCTTCCACGCCTAAAAGGAAAGATATGTCGAGAGCAGCACTGTCTTATCAGTGTTTGCGTCGGATTAAAATCCTACACAGTTCAGTGCTTAAAACTGACTGTCTGGTTACTCTTTCCCGTCCCCTCCTCCTTTGAAAGAATGTCGAATGTACGCAGTTCGCGAATAGCTTCTTTTCTGGGAAGTATGACGTCACTCGTCCTATCTGCTATTTATCAACTTAACAGAGGAACCCGTGCTTAAATGAAGAGATCTTGGAATATATGTTTGTTACTTCATGTCCGTTTGGTCAAAGAGCACACTGATTTGAAATAAAACAAGGAAATAAGTTTGTCTCACAATTACGTTATGAATATAATTGCCAGATAGTTTATCGCACAATGTTTGTTCAAGTTGTTCTCTAATCGCAGTATTATCACCGTAATGATAAACGGAAGCAACAGGAAATGAGGGGTGCTATATTCACCATCTGTTTGTTGGCACTATCACTGAAGTCGGAGGAAAATCTCAGCTTTATGAGAATGATGACAGAGCATGCGTTCCCACATACTATGGAGTGACCAAAGGAAATAGCATAAAACTTAAATGAGGAAGACTGAAATCATAACACACACAAAAAGGAGTGAGTGTGCATAAAAAAGTAACGTCAGTCGGAATGGGCATGTGCTATAAAACAGAGCTCTTGACAAAATACAGATATATCTATATTTATGCCAGGAAAGTACTGATATATATCGGTCAAGTGGTTCAAGTGGCTCTGAGCACTATGACACTTAACATCTATGGTCATCAGTCCCTTAGAACTTAGAACTACTTAAACCTAACTAAACTAAGGACATCACACAACACCCAGTCATCACGAGGCTGTGAAAATCCCTGACCCCGCCGGGAATCGAACCCGGGAACCCGGGTGCGGGAATCGAGAACGCTACCGCACGACCACGAGCTGCGGACTATATCGGTCATATTTATTTCCCCGATATACCGATATCGAGTGTCGATATTTTTATTTTATATTTTCGAAACTTTCAGGGAATATTTGTTCTTTTGAAGTTGTAGCAGAACATAATTTTACTTTCACTGTGTGGAGCAATCTTACTACTTTTTGAGCTTTCATGACGTCCAGTCTTTCTCTCCGATTATGTGAAGCAAGTATAGATGGCACAAAAAAGAAGTCCGATTGCACTGAGGGGTGGCAGTGTGAAATGGATTAACAAGGTTTGCGACGTGAAGAAGTAGCGCACCAGTTGCGTTAAAAAATATTGTAACGCAATTAGTGTGAAGAAAAACGTAAATGACAAGACACGTCTTTGCGGCGAGCGGAGATGTGTGAAGGGAAATGCTGACATAATCGGCGCTCGATGCTACCAGCAGAAACTGCATCGTTTAACTTCACTACGCAATTTTGACACTACAACTGTTAGATCGCTGGCGTTGGCAGAAATAAAAAAAAAACCAAACAAATAAAAAAACAAAACAGGGAAGTCGACATCAAGTGTTCCGGACGGATCCGATATGTGACGGAACCGAACGACGAACCTGTCGCACCTTTTATAGTGCCACTTACGTGCAGTTACCATTGTTAGCAAAATGGTTATCGCCAAGAGTGAACGTGCATCGTTTTCCTTTAAATTCTTGCTCTAAGGGGGATGGGCAGGCTGCTAGCTTGTTAATGTACTGAACATCTAATAATAAATCAGTACTTAAATGTACAGCTCTAAAACGGGCAGCGTATTTACACTGTGCAGCAGCTATTTTTATAGGCTGGTCGATATTTTTCCGTTGCTATATCAGAGGTCGATAATGATATTTTTTTTAAATATCGCTATATCGGATTCCCGATATTTTTAACAATATCAACAATCGTATATAGAATAAGGTTCACTTTCCGAAACGATAAATCTGATCCAATTAAAGCATCCATTATGCATGTAACGAAGTGCGTCCAAAAGTGCGGTATGTCATGAGTCTAGTTTTAGAAACGAAAAAGTCATTTAATTTTTTTTTTTTCCTTGGGGGAAGCAGAAACCTAGTACTAAACTGTTCGCAGGGACTTTGAATGCGTATTTTCATGAAAAACTTATCACTTATAGTCCCTAAATTTCATACTGTTAGCAAAAAATGGATACAAGGGCATTCTTTGTCGGTCCATAGTAGAGTACATGTATATTACTCTTTCGCTGATTATTCAATCGTTTTCTCATAGCGACCTTCTCGTTGGCAGTACCCTCCAGGAAATCCAAATGGGGGACTAATCCGAAATCTTGAGCCAATGGAGTGATTATCATGACACTTTTTCAATTGCAGGCCACATGTTCTGTGGAAGCACATTGTGAAGAAAAGAATGTCTGGTAAACAAGGGCTCGGAAATGCATAGCTCAAGAGCTGTGAGTACTTGTTTCGTCTTCGGTACTGTGAAATATGTCTACTGCAAGCTGTTCGCTTTCCACACTTTGGGAGGATGTAGTGTAGACCAAAACAAGAAAAAATTGTCTACTAAACATGGACTCTAAAACGCGTAGTTCACGAGCTATGAACACTTGTTCAGTAGAAGAGATGTGTTCCACAGCAGCGAAGATGAACGAGTGCTCAAAGCCATTAACTACGACCTCAGGAAGTCTGACGGTAGTGTTTTGGCTCAGCGGTAATACATAAGCAGTTTAAGCTGTTAGAAAACAAATATCTGACCACCTGTATTGCTGGTCCATCTTGGGACTGCATGAGCAAATAATAGCTTCGTAGAAACAAGCGCCACCTGACTGTCTAGACATGCAGTAAATACCTGTAGCAGCACAAACAGCAGCAGCGAACGCCAGGTACCTCGGTGTGACACACCACGCGTGACGTCACAGCGATCGGTATAGGACGCGGCCCTAATCTTCCATTTCCTGCAGCAGTGCTGTCGTATGCTGGTGTCCCCCACTGCCGTATGGCTCAGTGGACACGATCCGTGTGATTGAGCAGCTACGTCTATCTGTGTGATAACAAATCTCTCTTCTGATTACTACGCGGAGACTTTTTTCTAGTCTTCGTGAACCGCACTGCTTACAAGTCTTGTCTGTGTCGGGCGGTGCAAAGAATCCACGTTGTTGTTTTGCTACATTCGCAAGTGGGAGCTGACAGTTCTGGGTAACGGATGGATGACATCTCGCACACCCGTTCGTCATTGAAAAATCAACACTTATTTCTTATTTTAGTAACCCAATATAATTTTTGAGAGGATCGTCATATAACTGCACTTCCTAATAGCAATAACTCGGGTTCATGTCCGAATCTAGAAATTTACGAAACTTTTACCTCGCGTTAAATACTTTTTTATGGCTAATTAAGCTCTATTTTCAAGTTGTAAACAGTTTTATTTGTTAGATGTGGAAGCAATTTGGACGGAAGTTGTAAATACAACAGAAACGCAAAGCTTAGCTGCGATGAATAAAACTGACATGCTTTGGCAGTTCTTCCTCACAACTATGCGTGAAAAACTTCATTATAGCAAACCAAACGCGTAACAGAATGTCGTGAAAACTGATTATGAACCGACAGTTGGATTCTCTAGTCTGCATGATCAAGCATCTCTCTCATCCGACTGCGTGTCACGTGACCTGTACTCGAGGGGAAAATTAACATAAGAGAAAAAGAATTGTCGACTTGGGAAGTGGACTGAAACCAAACTCATTTCTACAGTATGGCCCTTCACCAGTGACCCATCAAACCCGCTCACCTTCCGGTTACAGCCAACAGAACTTCAAGCTGTAAAAAAAATTCTTTGTCAATTGCCTCCATGTTTGGCGTCACACTAGAAGCCGGAACACGTGTTGATTTTTGTGTTCTATTAAGAACAGCTACTTGAAATTCAACTCTGTGACACAAGACTATCAACTTCTCTTAGACAACTATACTTCCACATAATTATGATTGCTGAAATATCTCAGTGGAAGATCAAGAAAGACAAGTTCTTGTTAAATAGGATGTAACAAAGCATTGTAGCATTTCACCCTTGTTGTTTAACATGAATGCCATGTCGAGCCAATAACAAGACTCTCAGACGACTACACTTTTACCAAAGATGAAAATGATAGAAGTACTGAACATAATGGATAAAAAGCACTCCGTCGTCAGGCAATGAGTGGCCTACCGGGACCATCCGACAGCCGTGTCATCTCCATGGAGGATGCGGATAGGAGGGACATGGGGCCAGCACACCACAAAAAATGTATGTGAAATCTTATGGGACTTACTGCTAAGGTCATCAGTCCCTAAGCTTACACACTACTTAACCGAAATTATCCTAAGGACAAACACACACACACACACACACACACACACACACACACACACATGCCCGAGGGAGGACTTGAACCTCCGCCGGGATCAGTTGCACAGTCCATGACTGCAGCGCCTGAGACCGCTCGGCTAATCCCGCGCGGCGTCAGCACACCCCTCTCCTGGTCGTTATGATGGTATTCTTGACCGAAGCCGCTACTAATCGGTCGAGTAGCTCCTCAATTGGCATCACGAGGCTGAGTGCACCCCGAAAAATGGCAACAGCGCATGGCGGCCTGGATGATCACCCATCCAAGTGCCGAGCACGCCCGACAGCGCTTAACTTCGGTGATATTACGGGAAGCGGTGTAACCAATGCGGCAAGACCGTTGCCCACATAATGGATCGCATGCTAATGAATTAAAATCGGTTAAGGGTAAACAAAGTTATGGCAAAGGTGAATAGCGATATGTTTTAAACAAAATTGGGAAAGCGCCGTAGTAAAAGAAGGTGTCAGAGTGTATTCTGGAAAATGAATATTGCTTTCTTCAACGAAGAGCTAGAATATGGAACTGAGAAATAAAGCCTTCAAAGCGTACTTCTGAACAAATGGAAGTATACTTCGACATGGGAATGACATGAAGTACGAACTGAAAAATTATTTTAAGGAACAGACAAGAAAAATCACAGTAGGAATATCGTAATAGAAAAAAAAGTTTAGATGGTACGATACCTGCTGTGGCACCAAGAAAGGTTGCCCTGGCACTGGAAACAGCAGTAGAGTGGTATTTATTTATTTAACCTGATCTGATTACGGTCATCGGGTCCTCTCTTACATCGGATTATGGTTTCACATATACAGTATCCTTCTAACATAACAATTTCAATAGGGCAAATAGTATTAAAATGATTTGAGTGTGGCGAACTGAGTTTATAATAATAACTATGAACTAATAAAGTTAATACTGGCAGTACTTGAACCACTGCAGCTACTGCCACTAATAGTGATAATAGCAATAATAATAATAATGATAATAATAACTGTGGTATCAGGTATCGAAACCACCCCACGGCCTATCAGAGATGCTAATGGAATGGCAAGTTACCGTCTGACGACAATAGTGGTCGCGCGGTATCTGAGGGACCCAACGCGGCGTTCCGACACCTTCGCTCGTGCTTAGTTCAGCGATCCTCATCCTTCTTGACACTGTAGTAGCTGCATTATCTGTACTGAGCCTTCGTTCGCTTGGAGAAATACAAGTTAAGTAAGTCGTATGCTTACTGCGTTGACTTCTTCGTTAATCACTTCTGCTACTGTCCACCTTTCCTACAACGACAATTGCCACACCACTCTGTAATCCACCTCTACTTAATGTTATGTACAGAGTAAGACACAACACTAATGATAGTGGCAGACAAAGGTAAAGGCTGACAAAGACTGGAATACAAAAACTAGGGCATGATGGGCATAACAGATATATAAAGATCCGTCGTACGACGCAGCTATACCGATCAAGGGACTGCAGTAGTAAAACAAAAAAAGAGCTTTTTCGGCACAACAATGCAGGGGTATTCAAAGAGATGAATAGAATTAAAAGTGGCTAAGGTCAATAATAGAGGATAGTTTTCAACACTGTTCAACTAATAAGCAGAGCTATGGGGGCATCTAGAAAGTATTTCGCCACAACGCGTTGTTGGTAGATTCTGCTGTCATAGTAACTATGACTGGTAGCTGATTTTTTTGAAATATTTAGGACTCAAATTCAGGGACTCATCACAGGGTCGCACTACCGTTTGTATGACCGGGCTGCTTTCGCTTATGAGTCTTTATTGTTAGCCTGCTTGCTAAAGAATATCTAGGAATTCTAGTGCAACCAGATTGTAGTTATTTTTTGTCAGAGCACTGAGTTACACGATAAGCACCAACGACTTTTCAAGGGGAAATCTGGACAGAGGACGGGATTTTAAAATACATGCAATACTCATTACACCCCTTATTGCTGCCTACGATGGAGAACGTAAGAAAACCTATGGGTGTCCCCAAACTATAAGTAAGAGAAATTGGATACAAATGTGACCGCCGGAACAATAATGACCACAAAACTTTCAGGTCTATCTGCTCGAGAAGGTAGCCAGGTGACATCCGACAGAGGATCTTGCGCAGTCTTTTTTCGTCGAGGGCGATTCGCCATATCCGAGTATTAGAATTTAACGAAGATAATGCATGGTGGTTTCTGAAAACAATTATTTGTCCTTCCACGACACTATAGAGCTATCATACCTGAGGACAAACTGAATGAGCATCGAACTGCACGTCATTCATCATTACAATAGGACTCCAATTACATAGTATTTACGCATTAGCCATTACGAAGAAATTTCAACCAAATGATCCAGAATCATTTTTGTTGTATTATTTTCTTATCAAATAAAACTGCACAGAAATAATTTTCTCTTCTTTTTGTTGGATGTTCCGTCAGTTAAATCGGCGGATGACATGCTTTCCTAAAATAAGATAGTTTTTTAGCGTTTCGGTAGATGAGCTTTCTAAAGCAATATTATTGACAAATAGGGCAGAAACCTCTTTCCACCAGCGATTGCAAGTCCAAGGAATCCGGTAACACCGCTTCGTGTGCGATAATAATATCCCTTGACCTCTGAGTTATGTGGAACTAATCCATGAGCCTAAGAATGATTGCTATAGAAGAAATAGTGGAATACCTTGTAACTACAACTAACAAATTATGAAGATGATATTCAGAAAATTCCAGGATCCTACGCCTGACAGTCGCTCAGACACGCAGAGAATGCAGTGTGGCCTACGAATATCGAGTGGAGACAAGACGAGCGCCGTTCACTTCCGCTAACTGCGTAAGTAAAGCAATGGAGTCTGTAAAAAGAAATTATTAGGGTAACAGGTGTAAAAAGTATTTATGAAATTAATTTACAGCCTCTAGTAAAAAGTTAGTGTCGGGGCAGTGGTAATTAGAGCACGATTTGAAGCACTGCGAACATGAATGAAGTGAATCAGACAGTTGATAACATTGCCGCCGGCAGTGCCTTCTTTAACCTCACACAGGCCCTGCGGCGATATGTTCGGCGAGCTCCCACTCTTCGCCACGGTTGTTGTCGGGTAGAGTCAACTTTATCGTCGCTGGGAAAACACTGGCAAGCACGTAAGCGGGGACCTCGCAAACAAAGAAAGCATGATTTACAAACACAGCTCCCTTTATCGTGGCTTCCGTTTGTCCTCACCAGTTTGGGAACTACTTTACAGTTAGGAGCAAAATATAAAAATCTTTCGTGTTTCCTTCGAATACCGTAACGATAAACGGGAAGGTATCTGTTCTGAGCACAGGAATTTTCTCAGTAAGTGTTACATAGTTGTAAAACTACCAGAGGCTACTGTAGACTACCATAAGTAAGCCTAGATTACGTTAGTTTCCCTTGTAACTGTGGTAGGTTTTGACGTTGTACTTGCATTACCTGCAGATTGGGTGTGTTGCGTATCTATCGGGCGTTATCGCTTTCTATACATACGCGATCAGTGTCTTACTAGAGTCCCCTAAAAACTGGATGCAGTAAACCCTCCAGAAACTGAGTCAGGATATATAAAGGGCCATGTAGCCTACGGAACATTGTTGTTCTGTATAGTTATATTCCTGTCTCTTACTTAAGAATAAACAATATTTATAGTAAAACTGAAATTGTCAATGTTTAATTCAGGTTTTATTCGAAAATTATTGATTTGTAATGTGAAACAGAGGGATGCTGTAGTAAAAATAAAGAAAACAATACAGATTTATCATAAAGCACTATAAAACGCAATTGCCTCCAAAAATGTAAAATAAAAAAACCACAAACCAAAAATAGATCGAACTTCGTCGAACGTCATGTTTCTGTTACCCCTGAACAACTTTCGCATTTGTCAGTAATAACAGGAAACTTTTGCCTTTGATCATGATAAAGAACGTTTTACTGAGTACAAAATAACAATAATTACATGCATTTATGTTTGTCTTTGTAAACTGTACTTGCATTAAAAGTAGTTGCTTTGGTTACATATAAGAGCAGAAATTACGCGCTCAACTGAGTTTTATTACTTACAAAACACAATTTGTTTTCTATAAGGATATAAAATACACAATGGACTAACACTGATTCTAATTACGCGCAAAACAAGAAACCAAAAACAAAAAAAACGAGGAGTCGTCGGCTCACATTTTCTCTGTAACACATTCGTTTCTGTTTCTTTCCCTAGCAGTTCTACCAACACTACCAGTAGTCCTACCATTTACTACGCCATTTATGTAGTGTACAAAAAATAAGGAAACATAGTTTTGGTGTAGCACAACTCTATTTACAGTCCTCATTATTCCTCCATAGAAAAACAATGTGGCATGTGTCCTTAATCTTTCTTACCGGAAATGTAAGTAGGCGAAGAACAACACTAAAGAACAAAAGATCACGGGATAGCAAGCTGATGTGCTTGGACGCGTTATTTTTTATCAGTAACGTCTGTTGCTTTGTGAGAAAGAAAGAGCAAGCTCAAAAATATTGTTACATTTAGATGAAGCTTGCATGTTACAAGTACTTACAGTCTCTCGATTAAGTAAGCCGAGGCAAAATGTCATTTCATCAAAATTACCACTAGTCATCTCAGTGTAAATGGTGAAATTTACTCTTGTTCAAGGGCCAGTTCTGCAGTAACTACACAGTCGGGTAAAACATAATGTTACTTATTCCAACCATTCAACAACAGAACGCGAAACATACTAGCTGACGGTAGTAATACGGGGTTTACTATTGGCGACAATAAAAAATTCCTGAAGAACATATATCTTTTCTTTTTACTGTCTTTACTTCCTCTCTCTCGATGCAACTTCGGCGCTATGGGTAGAGCTAAGCTTTCTAGCTTCCAGACAGACAGTCAGACATAAGTCTCGCGTAATGACCAAAACGCTATAATTAGAGAAGGAGGGCTTCCGACAGTCTTTCTTCCTGCGCATCGTCTATAAATAGAGTAGGGAGTGTGAGGAGAGGAGGAGAAATTATTCTGGTTGACAATGTACCCTCCACCACACACCACACGGTGGATTTTTCTCTGCTACGAAATTACAGTTACCTCGCTTAGGCTTAGGCTCTTAGTCTCACCTCAGTTTCTCTATGAATACGAAATGTATATTGTAATGCAAATGTCTATTGCTGTCAGCACTAAATCTTCAATCCCTTCAGGGTCCTGTTCAGCAGAAGAGCATTTTCGGGCTAAGCGGAGTCAGTCCAAATTCATTTGTGGGACTCTTTCTAATGAGTGAGAACATACACGTTCACCCACACTAAGTCACTATCTGTTTCCCCTCGAAGGAAATAACAATGTGTTTTGTGCCAGCTAGATATACCAGAATGCATCATTTTAATGTGACGTTCAGATCGCGTAATAAATTAAATGCTCCGATAAGGAGGCAGAACAAGCCCGAGTAAGAATCCACTCATCAGGTCTACCACTCATGACTATAAAGTGGAGAAGACCTAACTCGAAGGTAATAAACGTCGAAAGACAGTTCTTTAATGTTATGTATAAGCCATTTATCGATTGCGTATGGGCTGGTGGATTACTGCACAGCAGAAGTGAACAACATGAGAATGAATTCATCTGGCATCGTCTGTCTGTGAATGTTAAATCACTACGCATACGAGATACATGACAAGCTCCAGACATACCAATGACAGTACTAGAGAACGGAATTACCGGGTTACTGGGAAGTACGGCAGAGCTGGAGGACCACTTCAAGTCCTCAAAGTTGACGACCCGAGTCATCTGAAAACACTTCTTGAGCGACACTGCGTTTCTTAAGTATCGCCATAATGGAAAGTTCCATTGTTCCAGCAGACATCTCAGTAATGTAATACATGAAATGCAGGTTACATTTTGAACCGAACGTTCTGCAAGCACAGACAAATAATGCACGTCACATCACGGATCAGAAAGGAAAAGAAAAAAAGAACACTAGAGTCAAGGAATGTGCCCATGGTGTGTGCTGTGAATCGTGTGTGCTGTGAATTCGCATATTGACGCCCCTAGGTGACAGGAACGCTTTGTAACGTGTGCCAGTATGGGATTGTTATAACGGGTCGGCCACCTAAATTGAAAAAGAGTTTCTATATCTACATCAATTCGGCGCCTTTACTTTACAAAGCTAGGTTGTTTTGATGTGTGCTGAACTGTAGGCGAGTAATGACTACATGTTTAGTGTAGTGTCGTGTTTTTATTGTTGATGATAAAGAAGAAAGAGGATAAAAGTACGCGCCAGCGCACAGCTTACTCCTCTCTGTTGTTGTTGTTGTGGTCTTCAGTCCTGAGACTGGTTTGATGCAGCTCTCCATGCTACTCTATCCTCTGCAAGCTTCTTCATCTCCCAGTACCTACTGCAACCTACATCCTTCTGAATCTGCTTAGTGTATTCATCTCTTGGTCTCCCTCTACGATTTTTACCCTCCATGCTGCCCTCCAATGCTAAATTTGTGATCCCTTGATGCCTCAAAACATGCCCTACCAACCGATCCCTTCTTCTAGTCAAGTTGTGCCACAAACTTCTCTTCTCCCCAATCCTGTTCAATACCTTCTCATTAGTTACGTGATCTACCCACCTTATCTTCAGCATTCTTCTGTAGCACCACATTTCGAAAGCTTCTATTCTCTTTTTGTCCAAACTAGTTATCGTCCATGTTTCACTTCCATACATGGCTACACTCCATACAAATACTTTCAGAAACGACTTCCTGACACTTAAATCTATACTCGATGTTAACAAATTTCTCTTCTTCAGAAACGATTTCCTTGCCATTGCCAGTCTACATTTTATATCCTCTCTACTTCGACCATCATCAGTTATTTTACTCCCTAAATAGCAAAACTCCTTTACTACTTTAAGTGTCTCATTTACTAATCTAATTCCCTCAGCATCACCCGATTTAATTTGACTACATTCCATTATCCTCGTTTTGCTTTTGTTGGTGTTCATCTTATATCCTCATTTCAAGACACTGTCCATTCCGTTCAACTGCTCTTCCAAGTCCTTTGCTGTCTCTGACAGAATTACAATGTCATCGGCGAACCTTAAAGTTTTTACTTCTTCTCCATGAATTTTAATACCTACTCCGAATTTTTCTTTTGTTTCCTTCACTGCTTGCTCAATACTCTCTAACGGTTTGAAAATCCAAAGGAGGCTGCGATCAACCATTTACAGTCACACACCATTACAGCACGATGAACTACAGAGAGATTTCCAATTTAAATTACGACATTAAAGCAACAGTATTGTGATGAACTTTACGATACCATTTCTCCCCCAGTAGTGACCAAGTATTTCCACGACCAGTATTCAAAATGATTTCCTCCGAGTGGAGTGCCACCGCACAAAAGTGCGTAAGCGGTCTGGGCCACGAAGGCGCGTGCATTTGCAGGGTCGGTACGTGTTCCGACGACCAAAACATCAAAACACCGGAAATACGAGTCGTACGTATGTGTGAATCAGACGTTCTACTTCGTTATATACAGAGGTAGGTGCAATTGTGAAGATACTGAGAAGTGTGTGTCAGCGAGTCATTAGGTTCATTGGTAAACAAAAAATGTTTAATTCCTCTTTTCGAAATAACAAAGCCATCTCAAAGAGTTTCTCCTTTGAATGTATGTACAGTGTGATACGATAAAAAAAGACAACAACAAAACATCTGTTGTGTCTGCTGCCTGTCACAGTCGATATCTGTCCCTGTTTATCTCATCACTACGGGACGATATCCACGTACAGGTAGACGATAAACGTAACAGTGTTTCGGTTTATGAGAAAGAGCTCTGCATCATTTTCTGGACAAATCATTGACAGACGACGACTATTGATGGAACGATCAAAGACACCGCCAAAATACACAGATAATCTTCCTAGGTCGTTTAAAACGACAAATTTTGCTTTTCGATACTACTGATAGTGTGCTAGTCAGTGACGTCGGCAAGATACAAAAAACCATTGTAAATGACTGCTCACGAAGGTAAATTACGTCTGCAAGGTGCTGTTTAACCTTGCTACACACGCTTATCGTTATTAGTGCGACGAGATCTATCACGGCTGCCTGGTCAAAAAACGGATATATTGAAATAAAACGCAATCGAGATTTATAATACACGAAACATTGGAGAAGTACGTTTTCAGGGTGTTTTCGGTGGAGGTAAATGTATCATATTTCCAATGCGAACGAGGAAGAACATTGTACCTGACTGATGGAGTAAGAACCCACAGCGATCGGCCGCACAAGATGAACTGTCAGAGGATGAAAATAAAAAATAGCACGGCGTTCCAGTTGATGGTAGATTGCCGGAATCATTGACATACTGGTACAGCTACTGGAAGTACTGAAGAATACAATATGTCAAATTTTCATAGTGATACAGTTAATCAGTATGTCGGCTATGACATGATACAGTCATGCGTATTTTAATTATTATTATGTGACGGGACTGGTGCGGATTTATAGAGGTTTCAGGTGGGTATGTCCTAGTTATTAATGCCTTCAGCCTTGAAAATATGTCAAAGTGGGAAAACAGCTAATTCCATACAGGATGTAAGTATAACTTGTAAATTAGCAATAAATGATTCTTGTGAATGAAGTCATTTAAATCACTTAATCTATTTCTTTGTTGTAAACAAATGTGTTACAGAGAAAATGTGAGCCGACGACTCCTCGTTTTTTTGGTTTTTGGTTTCTTGTTTTGCACGTAATTAGAATCAGTGTTAGTCCATTGTGTATTTTATATCCTTATAGAATACAAATTGTGTTTTGTAAGTAATAAAACTCAGTTGAGCGCGTAATTCTGCCCTTATATGTAACCAAAGCAACTACTTTTAATGTAAGTACAGTTTACAAAGACAAACATAAATGCATGTAATTATTGTTGTTATTTTGTACTCAGTAAAACGTTCTTTATCATGATCAAAGGCAAGAGTTTCCTGTTATTACTCACAAATGCGAAAGTTGTTCAGGGGTAACAGAAACATGAAGTTCGACGAAGTTCGATATATTTTTGGTTTGTGGTTTTTTTATTTTACATTTTTGGACGTCATTTACAACGACGTTTCGGCTATTGCCGTCATCAGATAAAAACTTTCAACGTCAGATTCAATAAGTTTTCTGTAGATGGTAGTAGCCAAAAATTCCTTATAAATTAAGAAACGTATAAAACCATTCTTTTTCTGTCATCAGTTTCCTAACTGGTTCGATAAGCCTGTCACGAATTCCTCTACTATGCCCATCGCTTTATCTCAGACCAGCATTTACAGCAGACGTCATCAGTTGTGTGTTGGATATACAGGGTGACTCTGGAGGGAAAGGACATGACTGTGTTGGTAATTCTAAACGAAAAACTTCAAATGAATATATTTCCTTTTTTTGTATCCGGCACACAGCTGTTTAAAAATCACGGGCTTCAGTCGCATGCCGTTCTCAGCACTCATACGCGAAAACGACTCAAGCATTAGCTATATAGTGTTGTCTTTACATGCCATTTCAATGCGCACAAATTACTGGTGACCAACTCATCGGTCCAGTTGTTTTAGATAACCGTGTTAATGGAGTACGGTATCTTTATAACTTTCAAAATTTGTTAACCAGAATACCTGGAGGATAATCCTTTGGCAACACGACGTACTTCTAGCATGCCGGAGTTCCTGCGCATTCCGTACAGCCAGTGACACAGTAGCTCAGTGAAACGTGTGCTGGGCGTTGTATCGGTCTCCGTGGAGTCGTGTCTTGGACACCGAGGTCACCCGATCTTACTCCATTAGATTGCTGTTTGTTTTGTTGGCTTAAGAGCGAAGCCTATACGCGCAGAGTGGACAAGAAGAAGAACTTCCCGCTCGTATTTCACACGGGTGTGCTCAGGTGAAGGACAGTACGAATGAGCTCAGACCAGCGATACAACAAGAGCTTCAAAATGCGCTGCAGTTGACGGTGGACTTTTTGAACATCTTTTGCGAGGAAATTTGCACAATTAGACAAAACATAGGATCAGAAACTTTCATTTACTATCATCTGCATTTGCCCTGTTCTCCACTGTTTTCATTAGTTTCCTCCGAAACTGCTAAGACCAGAACATACGTTCTTATGACGTTTTTCGTTCAGAATCACTAATATTATCACCCTTCAAAGCACGTAGCTTTCCTCCTGACTCAACCTGTATTCCAAACTGTATCTATCCCTGAGTTTACTAAATACAGGTTTCTCTAGTGCCATGGAATTATTCCACAACGTTATAACACACGTCCTTACACCCTGTCCCTACTTCTTGTCAATGTTTTACAAATATTCCTTTCCTCGCCGATTCTGCGGACAACCTCCTAATTTCTCGTCTTATTAACTCGCTTAGTTTTCAGCATTCTTTTATAGCACCACACTTCAAACGCTGCGATTCTCTTCTTTTCTGATTTTCCCACAATTCGTGATTCACGCCCATACAGTGCGGTGTTCCAAAGTACATTCTCAGGAATATTGTCCATCAAACGAAGGCCTATGTATAATAGACATTTTAGCGGAGTATGCGATCTGCATATTTTTACCCACAAAAATCAACAATGATCGGAAACTTATTCAAGAAAATGTGTGATTGTTATGATACACTTGTTCACTTCTCCAAATCGCAACCAAACTGCCACCCTTCCAATCAGCCTAGAGCTCGAGTTGCGCTGCAGTCGGTCCTCACTACCTCCAGTGTCGATGGTGACGTCACTGGTCAAAACAGAACGTCAGCATCGCTCTCTTCAGTAGACTTCTGTTACTCGAACCCATCTTCCTTTGCGTGCGGGACCTGGATGACCATCAAACTGGAGACAATCCGAAGAAGGGCTCCAGAATAGAACGAAGCCAACAGAGCATCGCGGAAGGAGTCGGCGTGGTACTGGAGACACATCCCCGGAAGGTGAGCCACCTACCTTGTGTTTATGTCGATGACTGTAGGAGGAAGGAAGCGTGCGGCAGGCCGGGCGGGTGTCTGAAGGCGGGCGGCGGTCAGCAGGCGAGGCGCTGCACTGGCGACATGAAGGCGCTACGAGGCACGCGGCACTGGCAGGCGTGAGCTGTGCTGTGCTGTCGGCGACCGGCCGGCCGGCTCGGAGCACTGTGCGCGGGCGTGGCGAGGCACCGACTGGCGACCGCGCCGGGCGCGCCGCCGCTGCCCGCCCCCCACTCCCCTCCTGTCGAGGCGCCGGGGAGGGGGGAGGGGCACAGCATCCGTCCTCGCTGCCGCCGCACTCTGCAACTATGGTGCTACAACGGGAGACGACAAAGCGTAAGTCACAGCAAGACAACGTGGAATCACGGATATCATTTTTCAGGAGGTAAACATTTGAACTTCGAGTCGGTTCTTTGTTCCTTGTAGCCTATACATACAACTGAAGCCAAGCGTCCACTAGAAGCGTATTCGTTCGACTAGTTGGACGGCCGTATACAACTACACACGGCCGAATAATCCCAAGACATGTAGCGCCCCTGTTGTTATTTGTGCGTGATGACTGGGTGTTGTGTGATGTCCTTAGGTTAGTTAGGTTTAAGTAGTTCTAAGTTCTAGGGGACTGATGACCATAGCTGTTAAGTCCCATAGTGCTCGGAGCCATTTGAACCATTTTTTGTTATTTGTGTCTGCGTGTGTTTCGTACTTAATTAGAAACTATGGACATGGAGAAGTTTATAAGTCACTTGAATGAAATCACTGAGAGATAAGCAAGACAAGAGATACTGTAACCTCCCAACCGATAAATTCCGTAACCTACCAATAATAAAATGTGACTAACCTCGCAATAAAAAAATGTGACTCATATATACCCTTTCAATAATTAACTGACTGTGAATCTAAACTGGTAAATTTGGACGTCACCAGTGCTACGTCATGGCCCTGAAAGATAATACTGAATAAATTAAAAAATTCTTACCTCAGTAAGGTCGCCAGATAACGCATATATATCTGCTCCTATAAAAAATTTTTCTGACACAGCCCAGTGCAATGCTGGCCGATTGATTTGTCATGTATAAAAAGAAACAACTGATTTTTCTTTACAATAATCGGGATGACCATGGATTGGAGAAATTAGGAAATTCTTTAAATTGAGATGAATGATTGTCAAAAGTCAATTTTTATAAGAAAGATTATTATTAAGAGATTTTTTTAAAAACATTTCCACAGGTCCCGAGTTCCGGCACACAGTTTTAAACTGCCAGGAAGTTTCATATCAGCACACACTCCGCTGCAGAGTGAAAATCTCATTCTGGACTTACATGGGACTTGATATAACAATAGAACATATGTGCGAGGCTGCTTTTACCTTATACTACATCGCTCAGGCACCGCCATCGCTCACCAATACCGGCCCAGCCAACTCGATACACACGACTCCTAGCAACTACTTACTTCTACTACTACACAGTTCCTACTGCAGCCAACACTGCTCTCTGGTCTGAGATTCTCTTATAGCTTACATATCGCAGGCAGCGCGTGAGCAATCCATCGAAATTACATCTGCTCGAGTGCGCTAGCAAAAAATTCCTTAGTCATGGACCTCTTACAATATCATCGCTGCCACTTACTGTGGAAACTATCGTTGAAAGTTGCGGGGAATATAAGGTGGAAGCTACGTGGAAACGCTAATAATCAAGTAACATAAAACATAACATTGTGTGCTCAGATTTAGGCGCCGGCCGGAGTGGGCGAGCGGTTCTAGGCGCTACAGTCTGGAACCGCGTGAACGCTACGGTCGCAGGTTCGAAACCTGCCTCGGGCATGGATGTGTGTGATGTCCTTAGGTTAGTTACGTTTAAGTAGTTCTACGTTCTAGGGGACTGATGACCTCAGCAGTTAAGTCCCATAGTGCTCAGAGCCATTTGAGCCAGATTTAGACAATATGTTATACCTGACGTATAGTGAATTCAACAACACTGTTTAAATAAGTTCTAGAAACTGTACTTAAAAACAAAATTAGGAACACATTTAACCTTCCTTCATTCTACGTAGATACTATTCTGACATCCCGTAAGCGTATGTGAGCGCCATAAATTTACCTCGGATGGAATGCACTGCATGACACCACGATTTTCACCGACAGGAGCATGTAATTTTTATCGAGCGTATTCGTTGTCAAGTGAATGCACCTGCTGGTTCTCCACCTTGCCAATTACGATTTTGTGTAACAAGAATATACACTTAACTATACTGAAGCACGAAAGAAACTGGTAGAGGCATGCGTATTGCCAGCCGCTGCGGCCGATCCGTTCTAGGCGCTTCAGTCCGGAACCGCGCTGCTCCTACGGTCGCAGGTTCGAATTCTGCCTCGGGCATGGATGTGTGCGATGTCCTTAGGTTAGTTAGGTTTAAGTAGTTCTAACTTCTAGGGGACTGATGGCCTCAGATGTTAACTACCATAGTGCTTAGAGCTATTTCAGCATACGTATTCAAATACAGAGATATGTAAACAGGAAGAATATGGCGCTCCGGTCAGCACCGCCTTTATACGACAACAACCGTCTGACGCAGTTGATAGATAGGTTATTGCTGCTACAATGGAAGACTATCAAGATTTAAGTGAGTATGAACATGGTGGTATAGTGGGTGCGCAAGCGACGGGACATAGAATCACCGAGGTAGCGATGAAGTGGGGATTTTCCCATACGATCATTTCACGAGTGTACCGTGAATATCAGGGATCGGGTGAAACATCAAATCTCCGACATCGCTGCGACCGGAAAAAGATCCTGCTAGAACGGTACCAACGACGACTAAAGAGAATCGTTAACGTGAGAGAAATGCAACCCTGCCCCGCAAACTGCTGCAGATTTCAATGCTGAGCCATCAACAAGTGTCAGCGTGGGAAACATTCAACGAAACATCATCGATATGGGCTTTCGGAGACAAAGGCCCACTGGTGTATCCTTGATGACTGCACGGCACAAAGCTTTACGCCTCGCCTGAGCACGTCAACAGCGACATTGGACATTTGATGACTGGAAACTTGTTGCCTGATCGCACAAGTCCCGTCTCAATTTGTATCGAGCTGATAGACATGTACAGGTATGGAGACAACCTCATGAATTCATGGACACTGCATGTCAGCAGGGGACTGTTCAAGCTGGTGGAGGCTCTGTAACGGTGTGGGGCGTATGAATTTGGAGTGATGGACCCCTGATAAGTCTAGGTACGACCCTGACAGGTGACACGTACGTAAGCAACCTGTCTGATCACTTGCATCCATTCATGTCCATTATGCATTCCGACGGACTTGGGCAATTCCACCAGGACGATGCGACACCCCACACATCCAGAATCGCTACAGAGGGGCTCCAGGAACATTCTTCTGAGTTTAAACACTTCCACTGACCACAAACTTCCCAGACATGGACATTATTGAGCATACCTGGGATGCCTTGCAACGCGCTGTTTAGAAGAGATCTCCACTCCGTCGTACTATTACGGATTTATGAACAGCCTTGCAGGATTCATGGTGTCAGTTCCCTCCAGCACTTCATCAGGCATTAGTTAAGTCGATGCCACGTTGTGTTGCGACACTTCTGCGTGCTCCCTGGGGCCCTATACGATATCAGGCAGGAGTAACAGTTTCTTTGGCTCCTCAGTGCATAATACCAACCTTATCAGGCTTACTAATTTCAGTACTACTCTGCAGCAATCTTCATTTGTTAATCATTATTCCAATCACACAGTCTATAAATTGTCGAGCCTTATAAATATATTTCTTGAAAGTAGCTTGCATTGGTCTAAGTGTTGATATTGGGTATTGTATCATTAGGTAAGTCTTTATTCAGTTGCCGGCCGTTTGTCGGACGTTACTCGGCTGCAGTGGATGAGTTTCATAGGTCTTACGACCATACGGACAACCTGTTAGTCGGACGAATACGACCACAGTAGACGTCCAGGCTAAAGGGCCCCTATACCCGACCGCCTAATTCGTGCCGGCATACACTCTACATACGGGTCGGCCGGAGTGGCCGAGCGGTTAAAGGCGCTACAGTCTGGAACCGCACGACCACTACGGTCGCAGGTTCGAATCCTGCCTCGGGCATGGATGTGTGTGATGTCCTTAGGTTAGTTAGGTTTAAGTAGTTCTAAGTTCTAGGGGACTTATGACCACAGCAGTTGAGTCCCATAATGCTCAGAGCCATTTGAACCAGTTTTGAACTCTACATACGTCCCGAGCGGGATTGCACTCAGCAATTGCAGCGCCGCCGTGTTCCTATCACAGGTCGCTGTTTGTTTTCCTTAGTTCACTGTCGTTATGTTCTGCGAGATCCCGCTCGGTATCACACAGGCACATTAAAATGGCATTTGTCTTGTCTGTTTTAGAGCTAACAAGGCCAAAGAGGCCTAGAGAAAGCTGAAAGTGAATAAATGGCTAATGCGGAGGAAGAAATTTTAGCCACACTCTGTCACTTAAGGAGCTGGGAGCAGATGATTTTTCGGTCTTATTTGAGAATGACTGAAACAAGCTTTTCGGGTCTGCTGAACTTCATCAATCCATATTTGACGATAAAGAATATAGTCATGAAAGCAGCTGTAAGCTGTGATGAGAGGCGTTGTCTACATTATGATTTCTGACCACTGACAGACGTTGCGAATACCTCTAATTCAGTGCAGATGTATCTCGTCAATCATTATCTTAACTGATTCATGAAACATGGAAGGTGAATTATAGTTGAGGAGATACATCACGATAAAACTAACCAAATAAAACGAATTATATTCTACATCCACATATGCAGCTACTTACATACTCTGCAAGCCAGTGCATGGCGCATGCCGCAGGGTACCTTGTACCTCTACTAGTAAATTTTTTTCCCATTCCTCTCGCAACTAGAGCGGAGGAAGAACTACTGGCTACCTGTCTTCCTTCGAGCTCAAATTTCTCTTATCTTACGCGAAATGAACGTTCTGCAGTCGGCTTCAAATGTTGGTTCTCTAAATGGTGTTCTAGGAAAAGAACGTCACCTTCACTACACGGATTCCAATATGAGTTCCCAAATCACCTCTGTAGTACCTGTTGATCGAACCTGCCGGTAATAGATCTAACAGCCCGTCTCTGAATTGCTTCGATGTCTTACCTTAATCTGACCTGGCGGAGATTCCAAACATTCGAGCCGGCCTCTGTGACCGTGCGGTTCTAGGCGCTTCAGTCTGGAACCGCGTGACCGCTACGGTCGCAGGTTCAAATCCTGCTTCGGGCATGGATGTGTTTGATGTCCTTAGGTTAGTTAGGTTTAACTAGTTTTAAGTTCTAGGGGACTGATGACCTCAGCTGTTAAGTCCCATAGTACTCAGAGCCATTTTGAACCAAACACTCGAGCAGTATTCAAGAATGCTTCGTTCTAGTGTTCCATATGCGGTCTCCCTTACCGATGACCCACACTTTCCCAAAATTTTCGCAATAAACTGTAGTCAGTCATTCGCCTTCCCTACTAAAATCATTACATGTTCGTTCCATTTCATTTCACTTTGCAACTTTTTACCTAGATATTTAATGTACGTGACTGTATCAAGTAGTACATTACTAATATTGTATTTTAACATTCCGGGATTGCTTTTCCTACTCCTCTGCACTAACTTACATTTCATGTTCATGTAAACTTTATGAACTTCCGTTTTCAGATACTTAAACAGCACGTGGACACACATAGATAACAAATAAATATCATACTACCTATAGACACCTTAACACAAACAAAATTTGAGTGATAAACACACAGTGGCAGCTGACAATACTTCACACTGTACACACAGACAGTCAGCATACAGGTGAAAAGTGGAAATGAAGTGTTCAAAGAAATGTGTTCGGAAAGGCGCCGAAAATCTGGTGTCTGGAGTATGCAGATCAACCATACAACTCCAGGACGACACACGTGGATTAGTAATATCAGAAATCGTAAATAACACCAACTAGTAATTTAAACTCACGAAACTTGTGCGGCAGAATGTGTTTCCGACCTAGAACGGAAGAGAATAACAAGGAAAAAAGTAATGTAGTAACATATTTGTAGTTATTATATATCTCAGTTATTCTTTACATAAAGCAAACTTATATTACAAGCTATGAAGATGCCTCACAAATAAAAGAAGCGAAATGCACGTGGCACAAAACAAACTGCCTTTCATTTAGTTGCTAAGATGGAATACATCTCCAAGAATTTTTAAGCAACTACGGAACGTCGGAAAATATTTAATATTATGAATCAATATGTAGCATAAAAGTGTCCGCTACGAGCCTAAGAAACTCGTTTCAAATTAGAAAACGAAAAACTACAAACGGTTGTGGCGCACATAACGTTACAAATACACCAAAATATACATAAGAGATGAAGCATTTAGCAACTGTTAAAACTGTAAAAAAGTACTACACTTTGTTCTTCAAAACAGACTAACTGCCGATTGACTGAATGTTGTAAAAACTACGTGCTGTATCATTCTGTGCGACGAAATCGGCCTATGTTTTTATTACAAATTTTAAAATTAACCCATTTTTTGGACATGCACTGTTTGAGTGCTGTCCAATTCACTGTAAAACGCTTTAAACTATACCATTCCATGTTTAATGAATATTGTGGTTTAAAGCGTTTACCAGTTAACTAGACAGCACTCGCATCAAGTTCAAGAGTATATTAGTTTTAAAATTCATGACAAATCCACAGGGCGATTTCGTCACACAGAATTGTACAGGACGTAAATTTCCACGACAATGCACGTTTTACTGACTTTAAAATCATGTAATGAATGTTTTGATAGAGGTCAAAAGAACTAAATCTCCCGTAAATTTTATCGAATTGTGAACTAAAAGCTTTCTGTGTATCCTAGTGCGACAACCCATAGACGAATACAAAACGAGGCCCCAGCAAGAAAATAAGGAAACCCCTAACTACCATCTGAAGGTGGATTTGTAAGAAATCCGAAACCTGCCACGATTTGATTCACACAGGTCTTTTTAAACCAGACTTGGGGCTGGTTGCTGTTTAAATCATAAAACGTCAACCTTTGACAAGACGATGCTGCAGTGGTCGCTTTTGTTCCACCATAACTCCCCGGCCCAATCTGTACAGGCTCCAGCTGCACGTGCTGATGCTTCGGGCTACAAAATTTTGATCTCCTCCTGCCCCCTTCCAGTCCACCTTATTCATCTGATATGGGTCCCAGTGACTTCCGCTTTCCTCGGATGAAGAAACCATCGCGTGGCGGGCATTTCCAGAATGAAAGCGATGTAATTTTCAAGAAGAAATGTTTTCTAAACTGCAAGAACGCAGCCTTCTGCAGCCAAGGTTGACACCAAATTGCCGATGGTTGGCGAAAAATGGGTCACATTGACGGGTGAATTTGTAGAGAAAGACTAAATCATCACCAAGTTTCATGGCCTCAGTTTGATTCCTTCCATGTGGTAACTAAGACTTGCTGGATCCGCTGTACGTTCGGATCATTCGTAAACTGGAGACTCCCCCGGTATGACTTCTGCTGTCGGTACGCGCGCCACTTGTCCGACGGTGTGTCACCGTCCCACTGAGGATGGCCGCAGCTGGTTTCCAGAATCGGAGCAAAATATGCAGGTCGAGGCTGCGGCGGCTCTCCGTAAAGGCGCAACCCGCCGCGAGCCGTCGCCAAGGAGAACCGCAGCCAACTTTTCTTTCTTTGCTTTCGGTGAGATTGTCGGTGCCGGCTGTTTGCATTTTCCTTCTTCTGCTCCCGTTAACAGTTTTGCTGTGCTGCATCCGAAATCTAACCACAACAGCAAAACAGTCTGTTGTTCTGCTCCGGTGGGCACAGGCTCCAGCCGAAAGGAATGCACGCACAGACCGTACGGTTGCGGTGCACTGCTAGTTAAACTATAAAACGTAGCTTCAGTTATGCAGAAATCTTCCCTGTAGATCATTTTAATGGTATTTAGCCACAACTACACAGTACACATACAGTGTATCTCTTTTTATTCCATATTGTAAAACAATGTTAATGACACTAACGTTGTAGCTCTATATGGATAAAAACTGTGGGCACCGGGGAATCGGAATGAAGCAATTAGAAGCCTTTGAAACGTGGCGTTGCAGGAGTATTTTCATGAACAGATCGAGTGATAAAGAATAAAGGCTTCCGGCAGGGCGTCTACGAGAAAAATCCTAATGGAGAGCATAATGATTCGGAGAGATTGAATCGTTTGCCAAATATTAAGATGTCATCATCTGTATCTTTAACGACAGTGTAAAACGCCTATCTACTGAAAATTAATCAGATTTCTATCTTAGTTTTTTTAAAATCCAAATTGCCGCATTTGTCTTATATCGTACAACTTTGTAAAATGTGTAATACCAACCCTCAACATTTTTTACTTTTTAAAACCCAAATTGTCACATTTGTCATACCTCGTGCATCTTTGTTCAAATGTTCAAATGTGTGTGAAATCCTATGGGACTCAACTGCTAAGCTCATCAGTCCCTTAGCTTAAACACTAATTAGCCTAAATTATCCTAAGGACAAACACACACACCTATGCCCGAGGGAGGACTCGAACCTCAACCGGGACCAACCGCACAGTTACATCTTTGTAAAAATGTAACTTTTGTTACTTGTTGTCCTCAGTTTCGTATAATACTGTATTGACAATTATTACTTTAGGTATTACTAATTGCAACTGCAAAGCAGGAAACTACCACATTCAGAAAGCCATTGCAGAGAACCAACAGTGATAAACGACCAGAAACATACGGAAGCAGCACAAACTCTCCGCTAAACCTAATAAAAAGGATAAAATAGAAAAAAACGATATCCATATAATTCCTAATTGTAGTGTCTAGGAAGCCTGCAGATTCGGTTCGCTAGACAAACAATGAAACAAGTCGTGTTAATGAGTTATATTACACAAAGAAAATTACAGATCTTAACTTTGACAATTACACAGATGTGTCGCAAGCAAAGGGCGACATACGAAATACTCAATATTCTCCGGTATAGACAATCCCAAGTCTGTGCTACATTGAGTGTTCAAGCGAAGTGATTAGCGTGGGCGCTGCTATCGAACTCGTTAATCTTGACGCTGCTATTGAACTGGGCCGCCAGCAGTCAGTCGCGGCTCTTATGTGCTCTTCACACAGGGACCACTGCTGTCGCGTTGTCGTCCTGGAGGGAGGTCCAGACAGCATGCGATTGGCTGACTGCTTCTCACAGCCTTTTCTTTCCTGTTGTTCCCGACTGGCGTGCCGGCACTTGAGCTTACGCCATAACAAAGAGCACTACAAACCTCACCCCCTGTCTCTCTGTATCTCTCTCCCCCCCCCTCTCTCTCTCTCTCTCTCTCTCTCTCTCTCTCTCTCTCTCTCTCTCTCTCAAACACACACACACACACACACACATACGCACACACACACAATGTACAAAAATAACATTCATACACACGCCTAGCCATAGTAAAAGAAATATCAAATCACACACACAAAAAATCATAGATATCACAATCACACATTCGACAATTACCAATAACATTCATCATTGGCAACAGCATCCAAAACGTAACATGACGTAAACAAGTGTTCGTTTCCTAGTGCTGTCTAAATAAAATTTTGATTGCCAAAAAGCGGATCAACAGCTATAAACCTAGAATAAGAACAGATGTAGAGCTGCATCTACGAAATTTGTAAGTATAAATTTTTAACTGTAGAAAATCAGAAAGTACCAGAACTATCTATAACCTCAACGTACTATGTCCAAATCTAAAACAAAATAGTTTAAGCACAAATATGTATAGATACCAGGCCACTGCGTATGCCTTTCATATAATAAAACCGAAACGTACATAACATGTTCGTTTCATTCAGTTGTAACCAAACTGAGATAAAGAGATAATCATCAATATAATATGTTACACTTAGGCTAAGGAGTGATATCTGCTGTTAGATCGATCTTTTGGGAGGGAGGAGGGGGAAATTACAATAACAATAAGAGAAAAAGGTCCACACTGTACTGTGTATCATGACGTGATATCATCTTATTCCTTCAACACTGCATTGTGGATCAGGATGTGCTGTTAAGTACATAACGTACCTTTCGTTCTGTGGAGTAAATGATACTTGTATTTTATGTTTTATAATGCCAAAGGGGGCGAAATTAGGTAGTAACGAATGAAATAAAATAAAGCGTTCGCTTTAAATCAGAAACATTCTCAAGCAAGTAAATTACTACTTCAAAAATTTCATAACCGCTGTAAACAGAAGCTTAAAAATGACAATTACCGAACATTGTTGGAGATCAGATTGAGTGACGTTGTCAAGGGACACCCTCCTCTAGCATTACTTTTCCTCAACAGAAGTAGTCGATACAAGAACTAATTTTCGGGTTTTGGACAGGTTAATATTATCTCAAATGTTTATCTGAAATAATTCATATAATTTTATACGCAATATGTTATATTTCAAACTAAAAACACTGAAATTGAATTACTTTATTTCCGTTGTTACAATAGAGATGTACTACTAGCTCTGTATGTGCAGTTAAAATATTTTTTTAAGAAACATTTCATATTACGAAATATTTGGCACACTTAAAATTTCTATGATTAGTTACGCAATCTGATACTGTTGATTATGTTAATTTCTGGATTCATATATAAATTAATAAAAATTCATTTGTCAAGGAAATTTGTAAACCCTTTGGAATATTGTTATTACCGCAGAGTGAGGAAGTAGTAGCGAGCATGCCTCTGATGTGATCGGGAGTGATATTGTATTTTGGGAGAACACCGTAATTTCGGCTTTGTTAATGTGAAAATTCAAAAGAGAGTGTGATATAGTAAAATGTGAAGCAAATAAACCTGAAAAAATCTGTACAGGCATTCATCAAATTTATATACGTCAGTTGAAACATGAGAACCTAAAACGTGAAAATTTCAGCTTCAAGAATCAGACCGCTAGACATGAAGAACTGAAGCCAACTACGAGAATAGAAGATAAGTAAGAAGTTTATTGTGAATCTTACTACTTTCTTATTTTTTGAAAAGACTTTACCATCGACAATTGTGGGCCGGCCGCGGTGGTCTCGCGGTTCTAGGCGCGCAGTCCGGAACCGTGCGACTGCCACGGTCGCAGGTTCGAATCCTGCCTCGGGCATGGATGTGTGTGATGTCCTTGGGTTAGTTAGGTTTAAGTAGTTCTAAGTTCTAGGGGACTGATGACCACAGCTGTTGAGTCCCATAGTGCTCAGAGCCATTTGACAATTGTGGTGACAGAGAGGGGGGGATTACAACGTGTATGGAATAAAAAAGTCCTGCAACAAAATGAAGTGTAATACCTGGTAAAGAAAAAAGAAGACAATGAATGGGAGAGATGTACTAGTTGGCCACGTATTACGACGCGGGTCGTTGGAAAATTTGGAAATTTGTCGTAAGGTCTTATGGGACTGCTGAGGTCATCGTTCCCTAAGCTTACGCACTATTTAATTTAAACTAACTTACACTAAGGACAACACACACACCCATGCCCCAGGGTTGAATCGAACCTCTGACGGGGAGTTCAAAATGGCTCTGAGCACTATGGGACTTAACATCTGTGGTCATCAGTCCCCTACTTAAACCTAACTAACCTAAGGACATCACACACATCCATGCCCGAGGCAGGATTCCAACCTGCGACCGTAGCAGTCGCGCGGTTCCGGACTGGGCGCCTAGAACCGCTCGGCCACCACGGGCGGCTCTGATGGGGGGTGGGGTGGGGGAGGGGGGGCGGAGCCGCGCGGACCGTGACAAGACGCCCTAGACCGCTCGGCTACCCCGCACGGCGTGGGTCGTTCCCGAAACCTGTTGTTGAGAGGGTGATATAAGGAGAAGCCGCAGGGATAAGCCTAGATATGAGTAACAGCAGAGAGTCGACGGAGTGGGATGCAGAAGTCATGCCAGTAAGCGGCAAATATGGGGAGTTGCATCAAACCGACCTCAGGACTGATGCTGAAAACAGCACAATTGACGTTGTTGTACAATGATGACTGGGGAGCGGAATGAATCGACGATGCCTTCTCAAATAGTTAATAGCAGCACGCACTCGGTATGATTTAGGGACGCCAAGGTACACCTGAATGACCAGGCAGGAAACCTAACTGCGTATCTGAGGTCGCTAATGCGCTCCAGAGCGATGTCGCTCGATTCTGAAGTAAGCCGGCTCGAATCTTGGTGGTGCATAAAATTGTCACTTCCAGTATTTGGCCGCAAACGGAAAGAGACGTAGTGGTATAAAACGTCTGATCACCAGTCTTTGCGCCAATGTCCTTCATTAAAATCCAGCCTCTGCACAGACTCTCATGGAGGGAGGGCATGTGATACTGTTCATGGTGACCGTCGGATGGAGACGTTAAGCTCGGCCGCTCCCTTGGAGCCATTCGAGAGGAGTAAGCTATGACCGGCTCCAGGTTTCTCGCTCTCTCTGCTCTCCTCATCATCATATGTCACAGATATAACTCCACAATTTACACACATTCACTGCACTGACCTACAGTTGCAATCTATAAAAAGGGTAGAAAATCGGGTGCACATAATTACCGGGCAATTTCACTGACATCGATTTGTTGTAGAATCATGGAATTTATGTTGTGTTGAGACATAATGATCTTTCTAGACTCTGAGAAGCTCATCTGCAGAAACCAGCACGGCTTTAGGAAACAGCGGTCATGCGAGACACAGATGGGCCTATAATAATAATGTTCTGTGACTAGCGCCTCCCGTCGGGTAGACCACTTGCCTGGTGCAAGTCTTTCGATTTGACGCCACTTCGGCGACTTGCGCGTCGATGGGGATGAAATGATGATGATTAGGACAACACAACCCCCAGTCCCTGAGCGGAGAAAATCTCCGACCCAGCCGGGAATCGAACCCGGGACCTTAGGATTGACAGTCCGTCGCGCTGACCACTTTTTTTTTACCTTATTTTGTTCGCTTCCATTCGTTGCATCTGCTCGTTGCGGACGTCGTAAGACACCTGTTTAAGTTTCTCGTTGATCGATTAACTCAGGTTTTTTTTATGACAAGAGGGCAGCCAGCCCTCTGACCGAACACGCTGAGCTACCGTGCCGGCGACCACTCAGCTACCGGGGGCCGGACCTACCTGGCCCTCTTTGTGCATGATATACAACAGGCTTTAGATACCGTCTCCCAGGTTGATGCCATATTTCTCGACTTTTTGAAAGGCGTTCGACTCAGTTCCGCACTGACGCTTGCTCCAAAAAGTGCGCGCTTACGGTCTACCCGATGACATATGCGGTTGGATAGAATGTTTTCTAACAGACAGGGAGCAGTATGTCGTCCTGAACGGGGTGACTTCAACAGCAACAAGCGTAACTTCAGGTGTGCCCCAGGGCAGCGTACTAGGTCCGCAGCTTTTTACGATTTACATAAACGATCTGGTTGATGGTATTGACAGCGGCATTAGTTGTTTGCCGATGATGCTGTAGTCTACAGGAAAGTAGTATCACTAGAAATTTGTGAACAAATCAATGATGATTTGCACAAAATAAATACGTGATGTAATGACTGGCAGTTATCTCTCAGTATTAGTAAGTGTAACCTGCTGCGTATAAGGCGAAAATCCCCATTAATAAACGAGTACAAAATAAATGCCTAGTCTTTGGAAGCGGTAACATCCGTCAAGTATCTGGGTGTAACTATTCGAAATGATCTCAAATGGAATGATCAGATTACACAAGTAACGGGTAAGGCGAACTCTAGATTGCGGTTTATTGATAAAATCCTGAAGCGATGCAGTCCTTCAACAAAGGAAATAGCTTACAATACGTTAGCCATCGCGAAAGCGTTACAAATCTCATAGAAAGTTTGAAGTGGGACACACTTGCAGACAGACGGCGCCTAAACGGAAAGGGGCTGGTCACTAAATTCCGAAATCCGATCTTCACCGAGGATGTAGAGCATATATTATTACCACCAACTTTCAAATCCCGCAATGGTCACCATTCAAAGGTAAGGGAAATTAGAGCTAGTACTGAGGCGTTCAGACAGTCGTTTTTCCCTCGCGCGATCCGCGAGTGAACAGAGGGGGGAAATATAACTTTGGCGCGAGTTGTGCTCTCCGCCACACACCGCTTGGTGGCTAGCGGAGTATATATGTAGATATGTAGTCCAAAAATAGACATATAACACGCAAGTCTCACACATCCGCAAGGAATTGGGCCCCTTTGGGCGGAGAAAGAAAATTTGGAAATTTGTGGTAAGTTCCTATGGGACCAAACTGCTGAGGTCATCGGTCCCTAGGCTTACACACTACTTAATCTAACTTAAACTTATTTAAGCTAATGACAACACACACATTCATGCCCGAGGGAGGACTCGAACCTCCGACGGGGCGAGCTGCGCGGAGGAAGAACTCGCTTTCCGACAGGCGGCTGAAGCCACCCCCTGAGACAGCCCGGCTAACAACGCCGTGCAACTTTCACTTTTTACCAAACATGAATTCGAAATCTGTTGGTCCATTACGGCCAGGGGCATCGGCTGGTACGCACTTTTCAATTCCATAAATTTTACCAGCAGCCGTACACTTTAAGACTATTTTATTTAATTTTATTTCGAAAGCTACCAGTTCGGCGATTCATTTTGCCACCTTCAGGCCCCATATAATTTATCGAATCAACGAGCTTATCGTATAGCGCCATACAACTGGATATCGCGAATACCAGTCGCTGTGCAGCTGATTCATACGGAAGCGTTAGAGCAACTCTTGAGGCCTGAAGGTAGCAAAATGATCTGTCGAAACTTGTTGCTTTCGAAATAAAATAAAATATTTTAAACTGTACGGCTGTTGGTAAAATTTATTGAACTGAAAAGGAATTCGGAATATATGTCCTCCCGAACGCGAGTCCAGTGGTTAGTACGACACTATCACACATTGTGTCTGCTGTTGAAATGTAGCTGAAGAAATGGCAGTAATATCGCCAGGGATTTGGCGGCGTTGTTCCAGTCTTCCGACTGACGATACTTAGATGAAATAACCATCAACTTACCCTTCTTGTTGCTTGCGACACTGCGAAAACGAAAACAAAGAAAACTATGCTGTGAATATAATGATACTTAAAAAAATGGTTCAAAACTCTCTGAGCACTATGGGACTCAACATCTGAGGTCATCAGTCCCCTAGAACTTAGAACTACTTAAACCTAACTAACCTAAGGACATCACACACATCCATGCCCGGGGCAGGATTCGAATCTGCGACCGTAGCGGTCGCGCGGTTCCAGACTGAAGCGCCTAGAACCGCTCGGCCAACCCGGCCGGCTAATGATACTTATATTATTATAATTAACCAGATACCCCAGATTACAACCGAAACACACGAATGAAACTTCACTACCGCCAAGTCAAGAAGAAATTTGCAGTGAGATTAAAAAGCTAAAAAATAATAAGTCATGGGACGAAGATGGAATTGTAGCTAAACTACTGAAGAACCTTGGTCCAAATTCCTTAAAAGAGATCACTCAAATCATCCAAGAAATTTTGCAGACAGAAAAAAATTCAGAGGGTTTGGATATGTGCACTAATAGGTCCGTTGCACAAAAAGGGAGAGAGATCAGATGCAAACAACTACAGAGGCATTTCACTTTTGCAGGTCGCTTACAAAATGTTATACGCTTGTTTTCTAAAGAGAGCACTAGAACAGCTAGAACATACAATTTCAGATTACCAAGCAGGCTTTCGGCCTAATAGATCGTGGCCGGAACAGATCTTTAATCTTAACACTATTTTAAAAATTAAAGCAATTAAAGTTGAACTAATAGTCTGCACATTTGTTGATTTAAAAAAAGCATACGATCTATAGATAGGCAATATCTTTGTAGTAGTCGACAAGAACGCGGACTAGACACAAAAACTCGAAAAATGACCGAACAAACACTGTCAGAGACAAATCAAAAATTAAATTAATAGATTAAATTTAGGAACCATGACTAGTTAAAACAGGAGTAAGACAAGGAGATGGGATCTCGCCACTATTATTCAACCTAGTTTTAGACAAAGTAATGAAAGAACGGGAAATGTAACTAAGAAAACAAAACTTTTGGGAGCCAATCGAACTAGGAAGATGTCAAGGAAAACTGAACGTTCCATATTTAGCGTTTGCAGATGACTTGGCGATTCTAATCAACAGTGAAGCAACAGCAGTAAAAGAAATCTAGACTCTCAAAGAATGTGCAGAGATGGTTGGCCTGCAAGTCTCCTTTGAGAAGACTGAATTCATGTGTTCGAAGTTAGATATTCCAAAACTTAAAACAAATTATGGTGAAATAACAGATTCAGACACTTTAAATACCTCGGTGAAATTGTTGAACCAACATGACATGAAAAAATAGCACAAAAACAGATTGCAGAAAATTAAGAAAACGTCCAAACTTGTTTCAAGCTTGTATAACAAAAAATTCCTGTCAAAAGCCACTAAAATCAGACATAACAACACAGTAATCAAACCGACAGTCACATACACAAATGAAACACTCTCATTGAATCGACAACTAGATTTACAAGAAATTAAGAAAATAGAGAGAAAGATTATTAGAAAAATTCTGGAACCACGATACAGACAAGATGGATACAGACTGCAAAGCATCGAGAGAGCAGAAAAAGTATCAGACATTGAAACTGACACCAGAACGAGACGAATGAAGTTCTGTGGACGCCTAGACAGATTACCCGTAAACAGACTCACTAAACTTCTTTTGGACTATGTGACATCCCTTAAAGCATCAGTTCCTTGGTAACTGAAGTCAAGAAGAATTTTAACAAAAGCAAAAACTGACTTAACAAACACAACAGACAGGGATACATTTAGAAGCAAAATTGATAAGTAGAAGTTTATTCCAAAGGTGGAACCATAACCATACCGACCAAAGTGGACCGCAGAAAGAAAGAAGGCATTCGGGGAGAAAATGAAGAGATATTGGGAAAATAAGAAGAAACCTAAGAAAGATTCAAAATGATCTGCTTATCGTTCTCCAATGAGGACATTCGCTAATAATAATAATAATAATAATAATAATAACAATGTTAATTTAGCTAGTCGGTCTTCTGAAAGCAATACTGCTCACTTGCTCTGAGAAGTACTATTTTCAATTTAAGTATTTTTACAAATGTTTTATTGAAACTGTTTTGACCGCCGAAATTAATAAGAAGGTTGCCCGGTTTCATATGCGAAGCAGTCATCGCGAGAAACAGTCAGCAGTCTTGTTATATAGTAACGTGTCACAATAATGGTGACAACGGTATAACATACGCCACCAAGGCAGTTTGAACAAATAAAATAACCACCATCCACGCATTAGGGGCCTTAAGCCTCTTCCGCCTCCAGACTGCTGCCTACAACGCAGTACGAACCTTTGATCGCGGGACATGTGATCAGCATGTCAACATTCCCTCCAGCCGTTACAGCCAGTAGATGAATCCTGATGGTACAGCCGCTTCTTCATTCAAGAAACTCCTCATTTGGCCTCACAAGGGCTGATTGGACCCCGTACCAGATCTCTCTACCACAGAAAAAAATCTGAGAAGGTATCGGGAATCAAACCCGAGTCCTCACGCACCGAAGGCAGCGACCTTTCGGCTACGGAGACAATCCAGTTATAATAAATCATTTCTGTGCTCCACGCACAGTGTGCCTAGTTTCGTGTAAGTATTTTTTAAACTATTTGTTATCTCAGCTGCAAATAGTCATACTTGATAACTAGTTCGATCACTTGTAATATTCATCTTCAGATCTAAAATAAAACAAAAGTTTAATAAATATTTCAGTAGATAACATAGAATGAAAATAGTTCGAATGTAATCTTTTAAAAATTTTACCTGAATAAGCAGATAACATATACTGAGACGGTTATGATAAGTGTTTTCTAAAATCTGAGCATTAGCGGAATCACTCATGACACTATGCCACCCATTATTACGTGTTTTCTGTTTGTACGGTGACTCTTTAAAGTAATTTTGTATTCCAGGAAGCGAAGGTGGACTGTTCAGTCGGTGCGGTCAGTAGTTGGGATGCCCAACTTTCTCCATGCTACCGCTGCCAGTCCCAGATACGAGCTATCAAACTCCCGACGCAATTTACGCTTGCAGCGGTTTAAGGATCAACTCTGCGGTTGCACGCTGGAGTAATTGCAGGGTAGCAGTTTGTGTTAATCAATACGACGGGAAAACAACCAAAACTATAAATGTCCCTTTTATTTACATGATGACTAGTTTCAGGTCGGGATCCATTTTCAAATCATCCTACAGGACAGAAAACCAGAACTACAATCGCGTACACTCAGCTGTTACCAAATTATTAAGCGCACTTCCAGATACAGGCGTATCGTCGTAAGATGTACGCACAAGGTAGTCAAAACGGTATTTTCCAAAATATGTGAACCATGTCAAGATGACAAACATATGTTTATAATAAAATGCAAACCAACAGCTACAGAGCGACAGATAAGTGGTAGTCTACATCTCCCTAGCGAAGGGGGTGCCCTATCAGTATATTGGAAATATCTTTTTCATTTATTGCAGTATTCTACAGGCATCAAAACTGAATTGTGGCGACAGCGTCACAAATAACTACAATATCGTGGCTAAGTAGTACTCGCATAACATAGAAATTTAGTCAAGAAGGAGGTGGTGAATGACCATAAAGATAAAGGATTCCAACTCAAAAGCACATTCTGTTCACATCAAGTACTTGAAGGCGAAGGTGACTTGGAGATACTACCAGTCGTCAAATGGCGATGACGGAAGGCAGATATTAATAGAATTCAATGGGCTGCAGCCGAGAAAATTTTATTCATAATAACACAGTCTTAATCAAAATGCCAATGCTGTACCTACGTTAACTGACAAACAGAGAGTTAAAATAACGAAAAAACCTTAATCGCTGCAGTGCGTTGGCAAACATCTGTTGCATTTTCTTTTAACCACTTTTTATATATTTGAAGGCTCTTCAATTGCCGTGGTTTTCTCATTTCAGTATGGAAAACTGGCTTATTCTTCATTTGGAACTGCGTTCTTCTTATCCTTAAGTATAAAGATGTTGGGCAAAAAGCCGTTCATGTGCTCTTTCCTGTAGTTTCCTAAGAAATTCAGATGAATAAATAAAACATAATCTAACGGAATACGAAGACGGAACGTGCGCTGTATATGCTTTGCTCTCATCGAACTCGTGCTGAGTGGCACTGCAGTAAACACGATTATCAAACATTTCATTGGTATAGTTGTTGTGGTCTTCAGTTCTAAATCTAGCTCTCCATGCTAGCCTCTCCTGTGCAAACCGCATCATATCTTTATAACTGCCTCAATCAACAGGAAATTGAACCTGCTTTACCCCCCACACTTCCCTTTAATATTAAACCAACGATTCGTTGACGTCTCAGAAAGCGTCCTCTCAACCGACCGCTTCTATTAGTTAATTTATACCAAAAGTTTCCTTTCGTCCCAATTCTGTTCAGTGCCTCCTCATTTGGTACATGATCTCTCCATATAATCTTCAGCATTCTTCTGTAGCACCGTACTTCAACAAGCTCCTATACTCTTCCTGACTGAACTGCATGTCAACCACATTTCACTTCCGCACAGTGCTACATCCCATATAAATACCTTCGGAACAGACCTTCTAACATTTACATTTGTATTCGTTGTTAATAAACAGTTTTCGTACCACTGCAAGGCTACATTTTATATCCTCTCTACTTCGGCCATTGTCAGTTTGCTTCCCAAAATAGCACAACTCATCCAAAACTGCAAAAAGGTGGGAATTTAAGGAGATGGGACCTGGATAAATTGACTAAACCAGAGGTTGTACAGAGTTTCAGGGATAGCATAAGGGAACAATTGACAGGAATGGGAGAAAGAAATGCAGTAGAAGAAGAATGGGTAGCTCTGAGGAATGAAGTAGTGAAGGCAGCAGAGGATCAAGTAGGTAAAAAGACGAGGGCTCGTAGAAATCCTTGGGTAACAGAAGAAATATTGAATTTAATTCATGAAAGGAGAAAATATAAAAACGCAGTAAATGAAGCAGGCAAAAGGGAATACAAACGTCTCAAAAATGAGATCGACAGGAAGTGCAAAATGGCTAAGCAGGGATGCCTAGAGGACAAATGTAAAGATGTAGAGGCTTATCTCACTAGGGGTAAGATAGATACTGCCTACAGGAAAATTAAAGAGACCTTTGGAGAAAAGAGAGCCACTTGTATGAATATCAAGAGCTCAGATGGAAACCCAGTTCTAAGCAAAGAAGGGAAAGCAGAAAGGTGGAAGGAGTATATAGACCCTCTATAGAGGGTCTATACAAGGGCGATGTACCTGAGGACAATATTACGGAAATGGAAGAGGATGTAGATGAAGATGAAATGGGAGATACAATACTGCGTGAAGAGTTTGACAGAGCACTGAAAGACCTGAGTCGAAACAAGGCCCCGGGAGCAGACAACATTCCATTGGAACTACTGACGGCTTTGGGAGAGCCAGTCCTGACAAAACTCTACCATCTGGTGAGCAAGATATATGAGGCAGGCGAAATACCCTCAGACTTCAAGAAGAATATAATTATTCCAATCCCAAAGAAAGCAGGTGTTGACAGATGTGAAAATCACCGAACTGTCAGTTTAATAAGTCACAGCTGCAAAATACTAACGCGATTTCTTTACAGACGAATGGAAAAACTGGTAGAAGCCGACCTCGGTGAAGAACAGTTTGGATTCCGCAGAAATGTTGGAACACGTGAGGCAATACTGACCCTACGACTTATCTTAGAAAATAGGTTAAGGAAAGGCAAACCTACATTTCTAGCATTGGTGGACTTAGAGTAAGCTTTTGACAATGTTGACTGGAATACTCTCTTTCAAATTCTAAAGGTGGCATGAGTAAAATACAGGGAGCGAAAGGCTATTTACAATTTGTACAGAAACCAGATGGCAGTAATAAGAGTCGAGGGGCATGAAAGGGAAGCAGCGGTTGGGAAGGGAGTGAGACAGGGTTGTAGCCTGTCCGCGGTGTTATTCAATCTGTATATTGAGCAAGCAGTAAAGGAAACAAAAGAAAAATTCGGAGTAGGTATTAAAGCCCATGGAAAGAAATAAAAGCGTTGAGGTTTGCCAATGACATTGTAATTCTGTCAGAGACAGCAAAGGACTTGGAAGAGCAGTTGAACGGAATGGATAGTGTATTGAAAGGAGGATATAAGATGAACATCAACAAAAGCAAAACGAGGATAATGGAATGTAGTCGAATTAAATCGGGTGATGCTGAGGGAATTAGATTAGGAACTGAGACACTTAAAGTAGTAAAGGAGTTTTGCAGTTTGGGGAGCAAAATAACTGATGATGGTCGGAGTAGAGAGGATATATAATGTAGACTGCCAATGGCGAGTAAAGCGTTTCTGAAGAAGAGAAATTTGTTAACATCGAGTATAGATTTAAGTGTCAGGAAGTCGTTTCTGAAAGTATTTGTATGGAGTATAGCCATGTATGGAGGTGAAACATGGACGATAAATAGTTTGGACAAGAAGAAAATAGAAGCTTTCGAAATGTGGTGCTACAGAAGAATGCTGAAGATTAGATGGGTAGATCACATAACTAATGAGGAGGTATTGAATAGAATTGGGGAGAAGAGGAGTTTGTGGCACAACTTGACAAGAAGAAGGGACCGGTTGGTAGGACATGTTCTGAGGCATCAAGGGATCACAAATTTAGCAGTGGAGGGCAGCGTGAAGGGTAAAAATCGTAGAGAGAGACCAAGAGATGAATACACTAAGCAGATTCAGAAGGATGTAGGTTGCAGTAAGTACTGGGAGATGAAGAAGCTTGCGCAGGATAGAGTAGCATGGAGAGCTGCATCAAACCAGTCTCCGGACTGAAGACAACAACAACAACAACATCCTCTACTTTAAGTGTCTCATTTCCTAATCTAATTTTCTCAGCATAGTGTGCCTTAATTCCAGTATATTCCATTATCCTTCTTTTGCTTTTGCAGATGTGCATTTTATACCCGCCTTTCAATACACTGTCCATTTCGTTCAAATACACTTCCAAGTCCTTTCCTGTCTCTGGCAGAATCACAGTGTCATCGAAAAACTTCAAGCTTTACATTTCTTCACGCTGAACTTTAACTCCTTCTCCAAATTTTTCTTTGGCTTCCTTTATTACTTTCTCAACGTGCAGATTGGATAACACCCATCGACTCGTAATTCCCTTCTAGTTTTTTCTGTATAAGTTGAAGATAACCTGTTTATCCCCTGTATTTTACCCCTTATTGCCTTCAGAATTTCAAAGAATGTATTTGAGTCGACAGTGTCAAAAACTTTCACTAACTCTACAAAAGCTATAAACCCAAGTTCGTCTTTTTTTAACCTGCCTTCTAAGGTAAGTCGAAGGGTCAGTATTATCTTGCATGCGCCAACATTTCCCCGGAATCCAAACGATCTCCCCGAGGTCGACCTCCACCAGTTTTCCATTCTTCTATAAAGAAGAAGTTCCTTGTGAAACTTCCTGGCAGATTAAAACTGTGTGCCGGACCGAGACTCGAACTCGGGACCTTTGACTTTCGTAGGCAAGTGCTCTACCAACTGAGCTACCCAAGCACGACTCACGCGCCGTCCTCACAGCTTTACTCCTGCCAGTACCTCGTCTCCTACCTTCCAAACTTTACAGAAGCTCTCCTGCGAACCTTGCTGAACTAGCACTCCTGAAAGAAAGGATATTGCGGAGACATGGCTTAGCCATGGGGATGTTTCCAGAATGAGATTTTCACTCTGCAGCGGAGTGTGCGCTGATATTAAACTTGGTAGAGCACTTGCCCGCGAAAGGCAAAGGTCCCGATTTCGAGTCTCGGTCCGATATACAGTTTTAGTCTGCCGGGAAGTTTCATATCAGCGCACACTCCGCTGCAGAGCGAAAATCTCATTGTGGATGTTCCTAGTGTTTTGCAACCGTGACTTATTAAACTGATAGTTCGGTAATGTTCAGATCTGTCAGCAACTGCTTTAATTGAAATTGGAATTATGACATTCTTCTCAAAGTCTGGAGGTATTTCACCTGTGCGAAATACATCTTCGACAGCAGGTGGAATAGTCTTCTCATGACTGTCTCTCCTAATGATATCAGGAATTCCGACGCGTCTACTCCAGGGTGCTCATTTAGACTTTTGTCTCTTATTACCCTGTCAAACTCTTCTCGCAGTATTGTATCTCCTTCCTTTCTATAATATTGCCTTCAAATTCATTTCCCTTGTATACTCAGCTCTACATATTCCTTTCTCCTCCCAGCTTACCCTTGTTTGCTTAGGACTGGTTTTCCATCTGAACATTTGATGTTCATACAGCTGCTTCTCTTTCCCCCAGTTGTTGTTCTTGGGGTCTTTAGTCCGAAGAATGGTTTGCTGCAGCTCTCTATGCTACTCTACACTGTGCAAACCTCTTCATCTCCAAATAACTACTACAACGTGCATGCTTCTGAATCTGCTTACTTTATTCTCCACTTTGGTCTCCCTCTACGATTTTTACTCCACACACGTCCCTCCGGTACTAAACTGGTGGTCCCTTAATACCTCGGAATATGTCCTATCAACCGATCCCTTTCTTTAGTCTAGCTCCGCCACAAAATTTCTTGTCTCCCCAATTCTATTCAGTACTTCCTCATTAGTTACGTGATCCACCCACTTAATCTTCAGCATTCTTCTGCAGCATCACATTTGAAAAATTTCTATTCTCTTCGTGTCTATACTGTTTATGGTCTATGTTTCACTCTCATACAAGGCTACATTCCATAAAAATAACTTCATAAAACACTTTCTCACTTTTAAACCTGTATTTGATGTTAAATTTCTCTTCTTCATAACCGCTTTTCTTCCCACTGCCAGTCTACAATTTATATCCTCTCTACTACAGCCATCATCAGTTATTTTACTGACCGTATAGCAAAACTCATCTACTGCTATAAGTGTTTCGTTCCCTAATCTAATTTCGTGAGCATCACCTGATTTAATTCAACTACGTTCCATTATCCTTGATTTGCTTTTGTTGATGTTCATCTTATGTCGTCCGTTCAAAACGCTGTCCATTTCGTTCAACTGCTTTTCCAAGTGAGTTGCTGTCTCTAGCGGAATTACGATGCCGTCGGCAATCCTCAAAGTTTCAATTTATTTGCTTTCTTTACCATTTGCTCAACCCCGTCTCATTCTCTTCTCAATCACTACTTCCCTTTCATACCCTTCGACTCATAATTACCATCTGGTTTCTGTGCAAGCTTTATACAAGTATAACCAGTTTGTCCTCTGTATTTTATCCCGGCTACCTTCAGGATTTCAAAGAGTATATTTCATTTAAAATTGTTCAAAATCTTTCTCTATGTCTACAAAAGCTATACACGTAGGTTTGTCTTTGTTTAACCTATCTTATAAGGTAATCGTATGATCAGTATTGCCACCCGTTATCCAACATTTCTCCAGAATTACAGGACATATATACAGCCACTTCGGTTGCACAAAATTTCTTTGTCAATTGACCACGGTTTCGACTGCAATAGGGCAATCTTCATCAGAATAAGAAGTTACATGGAATACATGTAATCACAACAAGTTTTAAAACGTCTCAGAAAAAGTGCTCTCGTCAAAAAGAAATGTCATAGGAATAAAAACTAAAATGTAAACGTATCACATGATTTCCGACCAGATAAAATACTTCGAGAAATATAATGACAACCGCAAGGTCGCTTAGGACCAAGAGCGGTATAGTATAGCCGCTACCTTCAGACCAGAAAATAAAAACATGTAGAAGATACAGACAAAAGCTTACACCAACAAAGTTAAGCAGTTGGTTGGAAGATCTGTATGAAGAGGCCCAGCCGCCTAATTCGAAAAATTTTCTCCCTCTGAGATTCGTGTCTTAACTGTGCCTGAATGTAAGTGACCATAATGAGTGCGTGCGATATTTGCAATTGAATCCACGACATTGGGGAAAATTATGATGATCAGGAACAGTAAGTCATTATCTCTCCTCCCCTTACTGGGCAAAAACTGACGATTTTTTTCCACCATTAGGATTCGAACCGAGTACCCGAGTCGAGTTCCATCGCATCAGCCAGCGTTAACAACATCAACATTGAAGAAAAGAAATCATCAGTAAAGTGAATACGAAATATTTCTCTTTATTTACATTATTCATTTACCAACTTCATATGGTCTTTTTAAAACTTTATTTCGTATATTATTGTATTGTAGTGTATGGAACTGGGGACCTAGAAATGACGGAGAGGCTTCGTCCCTGCCTTAGCCCTCAGTGACTCACAACCCCACAACAGGCTACAGCAGTCCACAACACCCCACCGCCGCCCCACACCGAAAAAAATGGCTCTGAGCACTATGGGACTTAACATCGAAGGTCATCAGTCCCCTAGAACTTAGAACTACTTAGACCCAATTAAGCTAACGACATGGATTTACCCGTGGTCTAGGGGTAGCGTCTTTGATTCATAACGAAAAACGTCTTCGGTCCCGGGTTCGATCCCCGCCACTGCCTAAATTTTGATAAATAATCAGCATTGGCGGCCGAAGACTTCCGGCATAAGAAGTCAGCCTCATTCTGTCAACGGTCTTGTCAAAGAGGGCGGAAGAGCGGATAGAGATTCAGAGCACTCTCTTGTCCTAGGGGTGGGAAATTGCCCCTAAAGGCGGAAGAATCAGCGATGATCAACGACATGAGGATGCAGAAGGCAATGGAAACCACTGCATTAAAGACACGTAACGTGTATCCACAGGACATGTGGCCTGTAATTGAAGAAGTATCATGATGGTCTCTCCATTGGCGAAAGATTCCGGAATAGTCCCCCATTCGGATCTCCGTGAGGGGACTACCAAGGAGGAGGTTACCATGAGAAAAAGATTGAATAATCAACGAAAGGATAACGTTCTACGAGTCGGGCCGTGGAATGTCAGAAGCTTGAACGTGGTAGGGAAACTAGAAAATCTGAAAAGGGAAATGCAAAGGCTCAATCTAGATAGAGAAGGGGTCAGTGAAGTGAAGTGGAAGGAAGACAAGGATTTCTGGTCAGATGAGTATTGGGTAATATCAACAGCAGCAGAAAATGGTATAACAGGTGTAGGATTCGTTATGAATAGGAAGGTAGGGCAGAGGGTGTGTTACTGTGAACAGTTCAGTGACCGGGTTGTTCTAATCAGAATCGACAGCAGACCAACACCGACAACGATAATTCAGGTATACATGCCGACGTCGCAAGCTGAAGATGAACAGATAGAGAAAGTGTATGAGGATATTGAAAGGGTAATGCAGCATGTAAAGGGGGACGAAAATCTAATAGTCATGGGCGACTGGAATGCAGTTGTAGGGGAAGGAGTAGAAGAAAAGGTTACAGGAGAATATGGGCTTGGGACAAGGAATGAAAGAGGAGAAAGACTAATTGAGTTCTGTAACAAGTTTAAGCTAGTAATAGCGAATACCCTGTTCAAGAATCACAAGAGGATGAGGTATACTTGGAAAAGGCCGGGAGATACGGGAAGATTTCAATTAGATTACATCATGGTCAGACAGAGATTCCGAAATCAGATACTGGATTGTAAGGCGTACCCAAGATCAGATATAGACTCAGATCACAATATAGTAGTGATGAAGAGTAGGTTGAAGTTCAAGACATTAGTCAGGAAGAATCAATACGCAAAGAAGTGGGATACGGAAGTACTAAGGAATGACGAGATACGTTTGAAGTTCTCTAACGCTATAGATACAGCAATAAGGAATAGCGAAGTAGGCAGTACACTTGAAGAGGAATGGACATCTCTAAAAAGGGCCATCACAGAAGTTGGGAAGGAAAACATAGGTACAAAGGAGGTAGCTGCGAAGAAACCATGGGTAACAGAAGAAATACTTCAGTTGATTGATGAAAGGAGGAAGTACAAACATGTTCCGGGAAAATCGGGAATACAGAAATACAAGTCGCTGAGGAATGAAATTAATAGGAAGTGCAGGGAGCTAAGATGAAACGGCTGCAGGAAAAATGTGAAGACATCGAAAAAGATATGATTGTCGGAAGGACAGACTCAGCATACAGGGAAGTCAAAACAACCTTTGGTGACATTAAAAGCAACGGTGGTAACATTAAGAGTGCAATGGGAATTCCACAGTTAAATACAGAGGAGAGAGCAGATAGGTGGAAAGAATACATTGAAAGCCTCTATGAGGGTGAAGATTTGTCTGATGTGATAGAAGAAGAAACAGGAGTCGATTTAGAAGAGATACGGGATCTAGTATTAGAATCGGAATTTAAAAGAGCTTTGGAGGACTTACGGTCAAATAAGGCAGAAGGGATAGATAACATTCCATCAGAATTTCTAACATCATTGGGGGAAGTGGCAAAAAAAACGACTATTCACGTTGGTGTGTAGAATATATGAGTCTGGCGACATACCATCTGACTTTCGGAAAAGCATCATCCACACAATTCCAAAGACGGCAAGAGCTGACAAGTGCGAGAATTATCGCACAATCAGCTTAACAGCTCATGCATCGAAGCTGCTTACAAGAATAATATACAGAAGAATGGAAAAGAAAATTGAGAATGCGCTAGGTGACGATCAGTTTGGCTTTAGGAAAAGTAAAGAGACGAGAGAGGCAATTCTGACGTTACGGCTAATAATGGAAGCAAGGCTAAAGAAAAATCAGGACACTTTCATAGGATTTGTCGACCGGGAAAAAGCGTTCGACAATATAAAATGGTGCAAGCTGTTCGAGATTCTGAAAAAAGTTGGGGTAAGCTATAGGGAGAGACGGGCCATATGCAATATGTACAACAACCAAGAGGGAATAATAAGAGTGGACGATCAAGAACGAAGTGCTCGTATTAAGAAGGGTGTAAGACAAGGCTGTAGCCTTTCGCCCCTACTCTTCAATCTATACATCGAGGAAGCAATGATGGAAATAAAAGAAAGGTTCAGGAGTGGAATTAAAATACAAGGTGAAAGGATATCAATGATACGATTCGCTGATGACATTGCTATCCTGGGTGAAAGTGAAGAAGAATTAAATGATCTGCTGAACGGAATGAACAGTCTAATGAGTACACAGTATGGTTTGAGAGTAAATCGGAGAAATACGAAGGTAATGAGAAGTAGTAGAAATGAGAACAGCGAGAAACTTAACATCAGGATTGATGGTCACGAAGTCAATGAAGTTAAGGAATTCTGCTACCTAGGCAGTAAAATAACCAACCAATGACGGACGGAGCAAGGAGGACATCAAAAGCAGACTCGCTATGGCAAAAAAGGCATTTCTGGCCAGGAGAAGTCTACTAATATCAAATACCGGCCTTAATTTGAGGAAGAAATTTCTGAGGATGTACGTCTGGAGTACAGCATTGTATGGTAGTGAAACATGGACTGTGGGAAAACCGGAACAGAAGAGAATCGAAGCATTTGAGATGTGGTGCTATAGACGAATGTTGAAAATTAGGTGGACTGATAAGGTAAGGAATGAGGAGGTTCTACGCAGAATCGGAGAGGAAAGGAATATGTGGAAAACACTGATAAGGAGAAGGGACAGGATGATAGGACATCTGCTAAGACATGAGGGAATGACTTCCATGGTACTAGAGGGAGCTGTAGTGGGCCAAAACTGTAGAGGAAGACAGAGATTGGAATACGTCAAGCAAATACACTCTTGGAAATTGAAATAAGAACACCGTGAATTCATTGTCCCAGGAAGGGGAAACTTTATTGACACATTCCTGGGGTCAGATACATCACATGATCACACTGACAGAACCACAGGCACATAGACACAGGCAACAGAGCATGCACAATGTCGGCACTAGTACAGTGTATATCCACCTTTCGCAGCAATACAGGCTGCTATTCTCCCATGGAGACGATCGTAGATATGCTGGATGTAGTCCTGTGGAACGGCTTGCCATGCCATTTCCACCTGGCGCCTCAGTTGGACCAGCGTTCGTGTTGGACGTGCAGACCGCGTGAGACGACGCTTCATCCAGTCCCAAACATGCTCAATGGGGGACAGATCCGGAGATCTTGCTGGCCAGGGTAGTTGACTTACACCTTCTAGAGCACGTTGGGTGGCACGGGATACATGCGGACGTGCATTGTCCTGTTGGAACAGCAAGTTCCCTTGCCGGTCTAGGAATGGTAGAACGATGGGTTCGATGACGGTTTGGATGTACCGTGCACTATTCAGTGTCCCCTCGACGATCACCAGTGGTGTACGGCCAGTGTAGGAGATCGCTCCCCACACCATGATGCCGGGTGTTGGCCCTGTGTGCCTCGGTCGTATGCAGTCCTGATTGTGGCGCTCACCTGCACGGCGCCAAACACGCATACGACCGTCATCGGCACCAAGGCAGAAGCGACTCTCATCGCTGAAGACGACACGTCTCCATTCGTCCCTCCATTCACGCCTTTCGCGACACCACTATAGGCGGGCTGCACGATGTTGGGGCGTGAGCGGAAGACGGCCTAACGGTGTGCGGGACCGTAGCCCAGCTTCATGGAGACGGTTGCGAATGGTCCTCGCCGATACCCCAGGAGCAACAGTGTCCCTAATTTGCTGGGAAGTGGCGGTGCGGTCCCCTACGGCACTGCGTAGGATCCTACGGTCTTGGCGTGCATCCGTGCGTCGCTGCGGTCCGGTCCCAGGTCGACGGGCACGTGCACCTTCCGCCGACCACTGGCGACAACATCGATGTACTGTGGAGACCTCACGCCCCACGTGTTGAGCAATTCGGCGGTACGTCCACCCGGCCTCCCGAATGCCCACTATACGCCCTCGCTCAAAGTCCGTCAACTGCACATACGGTTCACGTCCACGCTGTCGCGGCATGCTACCAGTGTTAAAGACTGCGATGGAGCTCCGTATGCCACGGCAAACTGGCTGACACTGACGGCGGCGGTGCACAAATGCTGCGCAGCCAGCGCCATTCGACGGTCAACACCACGGTTCCTGGTGTGTCCGCTGTGCCGTGCATGTGATCATTGCTTGTACAGCCCTCTGGCAGTGTCCGGAGCAAGTATGGTGGGTCTGACACACCGGTGTCAATATGTTCTTTTTTCCATTTCCAGGAGTGTAATTGAGGACGTAGGTTGCAAGTGCTACTCTGAGATGAAGAGGTTAGCACAGGAAAGGAATGCGTGGCGGGCCGCATCAAACCAGTCAGTAGACTGATGACCAGAAAAAAAACCTAAGGACATCACACACATCCATACCCGAGGCGGGATTCGAACCTGCGACCGTAGGGGTCGCGCGGTTCCAGACTGAAGCGCCTAGAACCGGTCGGCCACACCGCCCGGCCCCCACACCGAAACCAGGGTTATTGTGTGGTTCGGCCCCCAGTGGACCGCCCCGCGAGCGTCTCGCACTAGACGAGTGTAACCGCAATGGTTGCATGGTAAAGTAATTATGATGTACGCATACGTGGAGACAGTGTTTGCGCAGCAATCGCCGACAAAGTGTAACTCAGGCGGAATAAGGGGAACCAGCCCGCATTCGCCGAGGCAGATGGAAAACCGCCTTAAAAACCACCCACAGACTGGCCGGCACACCGGACCTCGACACTAGTCCGCCGGACGGATTCTTGCCGGGGACCGTCACGCCTTCCCGCCCGCAAAACAGTGCGTTAGGTCGCTCGGCTAACCGGGCAGACATTTTGAATTACTTTAAATAATTTAAATTACATTAGCACGTCACTTCTGTCGTTACCGTTAGAGGGATTAAATAAGTTTGATCTGGCCGGATTGAGCCAGGAAATCAGCTTTGGTCTTTAAGAAGGAGGTGTCTCGGCATTCGCCTTAACCTGTCTTATGGAAACCAGCGTTAACCTAAATCTGGTCCCTGATTTGAATACCGGTTCTACCGAACAGAGTACAGTCGCTTAACCATTGCGCCACCTCGGTCGGCAATCTACTGCCGACATAGCCTATTGTGTTAGCTAGTCATTTAGAAAAACTTTGAACGCAAGGTTTCTTTCAAAAGAAAGAACATTCGATCACATATTCAACTGAGAGTCCATAAATAATACCACGATGTAGTAAAACTCGTGAATGTACAAGTTTCACAGTTCTCATTGAACATTTACTTACCTGAATTGTACTTTTTCGCACAGAATAAAAATATAAAATTCTCACATTATATAACAAGTATATATCCTCCAGAATCGGGCCAGAATTTCTTTACTATCATTATTCCTTATTCCGTTGCTGCAGCTAGCGATTCGTAAAATTTTTGCTTCATTAAATGCTTACTACACTGGTTTCCCAAACACTTTATATTCACTATGAAAATATACTTCGTTTATCTGAATTTTTTTGTAGTTAAGGCGTATAACATTATAAAAATAACCACAATGGTAAATTACATTATTTTCAAGTCGCTTTTGCGACATGCACTTATTATTTTTGTTCAGCCGTGCTATTTTTATCTGTATCTACCCTGCTGTTTGGAGAAAGTGAAACAGCAGGACTGGAAGATGTAATCACAATGAAATTTGTTCCACCTATTAGGGAGATGACACTACAGAAATGAGCAGCGTCATCTCGCGCTGTGGTCACATTGAGTCCTGCGTATTGCCGTCTTCTCTCCATTGGTTCCACATAGGCCTTACGCTTGAAGCAGCGTATCCATGAGCGTGCCGCAGTGTTACGAAACGACAGAGCCACCTAGACCAATCACTCCGCCCCGTTCGAACGCATCCGCATGTCGATATTCCACCCTGTGAAGTCGGCGAGGCATAGTGGCACATGGATACCCGTTTCCCACTTCGTGTGACGGCTCCGCACCGAGTGAGCGTTGCGTAACGCTGACCTGTCCGTCCACACAAAAAGAAGGTGCTGAGGAGCCTACGTGCACGTTACTTCTCTGACATTTAAATTACTTATTATGGTTCCGGCGTTCTACATATTCTCTTATCGTTTCGTCTTACAAACCATTGCTTCTGAGTGTTTCACTTTTTACCGGCAGCAGTGTACATTTGCGAAGGATTCCCGACGTTAAACCCTTAAACGACCGAAAAAAGAAGCAGATTTACTGGTAGAAAAATAATATTTCCTACAATTGCTTAACGTCAGCTACAGTTTTTCACGCTTTAAGTAGCAATTTAAGGAATTAGTCGAACTGACATATGACTGTTTCCAGGATTTTTTCTTGAGACTTTTTTTTTTTAAATAATAAATGTGATATTATCACTGAATTTTTACGCTGTCTTGAAATAAATGCAATTACGGAATCGTCTTATCTTTTTTGTGGGTGCTACTTTTCATTTTTCATCTAAAATTAGTTATTAATTACAACTCGTTCATGAGCCTTGGCCCCATCATTACATGACGATTTATATTATTAGTTCAGCAGCATTGCTGTCCGGAAATCAACTCTAAAAACAGAATGCAGATCAGCAAAACAACTTGCTCTTTGGAACTAATGATGCGTACCAGTAGCATCTCCACCAACTTTGCGGAATCTGTGCGAGAATTGACCATCTGAATTTAACATTCTCTCTCTTTTCACAAGCTGCACGAAAGATGTTACAAATATTTTGTATCTTCCCGCTTCAAAAAGATGTTACAGGTTTTGTGTGTCTTCCCGTCCAGTACGTTACTGTCGTCAATGAAATAAAAATTCGTGCAGATTTAATAAGAAACTTGCGTGGTTTTCTCATATTACTCTCTAAAGGTAAAATACAGAAGTGTGGAAATCGTACCGCTTCAATCTAAGTTACTGCCTTGACGGTCTTGTTTCTGTTACATGTTTCCTATTTTTATCGGAGTTTCCGTTTACATTTCGTGTACACTATAAATTTGTTCGTAGGATTTCATGAGTTGTGCACAGTATCACATCTGCAAAAAAGTGCCAGTAATCCAGTTACCTTGTACTGGTAACATGATTAAGGTATAAAGGAAACGTGCATGTATCCGCTGTTAATTTATATCACTTCAGCGAAAACGTTGCCTGAAGAAGGAACTATCCCAATAGTTTATTTAGTACATCACATGATACACAATTCTTCCGCAACTCAGGCTCTCTTCAAATAGAAACCAATAATGAAACCCATTTTCTTCCAAAATTTTCAAAACTTTATGCATAGTAGAGTTTTATTAAAAGAAAGGCAATGAAACAATAGTTATGCAGATAACGTAGAAAGTATGTGAGATTTTTTTCACACTAATTAGTCAAGATATGCTCTTCCTTCGTCAAGGTGAAGTTCGCGTTTTTGCAAAGACACTTAGCAACACTACTCAATTTACAACGATACACGTCCGACATGCCTCGTTTTGAGCAAAAATCAGATATATTTCGAGCAGCAGTGGGAGGTATTATTAACCTTTATTATATTTCAAAACTTTAGACTAATAGAAATTTTCCACTGTCTTTTTCGAAACTTTTCTTAACAGACTCTTCTCTGTCTTTTATAGGCACATTCCCTGTCTGACAAAGAACGGAAGCCTCTAGAAGGAAAGGAGGAAAGGAAATGAATATTCACGGGTTGAGAGTGTATGTGACATTATTTCAGTGATTACAAAATCGACTCAATTTTACGAAGTACTTTGCAATAAAAACGCACTTGTCAGTATGACGTTGTATCTCCTGTACCCTGGCACATGCGGCAGTTCGCTTGGGAAAGATGTGATAAATCCGTTGTATCCTCTGCTGGGGCATCCTGGCCCACAACTGTTCTAAGTGGTCCTTCATATCCTGGATACTGGCAGTGGGAAGCAGGGCTGTCTGAATTTATCAAACACATGTTCTATGGGGAACAGATCTGTGGATTTTGCTGGCCGTGGGAGTATCTGTACATTACGCAGACAGCGCATGAGATAGAGAAACGTGGCCTGTTTGGACGATCTTTGCCCAACTGAGAAATGGCACTACGTCACTGCCGCGTAGGTGGAAACACATGAGGACGCAGGATGTCTGTGACGCACCGTTGTGTCGTCAGAGGTCCCTCAAGCACTACCAGCCGCGGCCTGAAGTCAAACCCAAAGGCTCTGCACACCATGACGTTAGGACGAACAACGCTGAATTTCTCCAAAATACTGGAAGAATGGGACCTCTACCCAGGTCGCCGAAATAAGCGCCAACGATGGTCGTAGGGGTAGTGCAGAACCACGGCTCATCGCTGAAGACAGTGCAACGCCATTCATCCGTAGTCCACACTTGCCGGTCACACCACCACTCCAGTCACAGCTGTTTACGTTGTGATGTTGACGGCAGCAGCCGCGTGGAACGTTAATTGCCTAGTCTAGCTGTTGCAGGTCGGGTTGACAGAGGAGATGGAGAAGATCTAAAGAAGAGCGGCGCGTTTCGTCACAGGGTTATTTGGTAAGCGTGATAGCGTTACGGAGATGTTTAGCAAACTCAAGTGGCAGACTCTGCAAGAGAGGCGCTCTGCATCGCGGTGTAGCTTGCTGTCCAGGTTTCGAGAGAGTGCGTTTCTGGATGAGGTATTGAATATATTCCCCCTACTTACACCTCGCGAGGAGATCACGAATGTAAAATCAGAGAGATTCTAGCGCGCACGGAGGCTTTCCGGCAGTCGTTCTTCCCGCGAACCATACGCGACTGGAACAGGAAAGGGAGGTAATGACAGTGGCACGTAAAGTGCCCTCCGCCACACACCGCTGGGTGGCTTGCGGAGTATAAATGTAGATGTAGATACGTCTAGATACGACTCTGACAGGTGAGCCTCCTGTCTGATCACCTGGATCCATTTATGTCGATTGTGCAGTCCGACGGACTTCGGCAGTTCCAGGAGGACAAGGGGACACCCCACGCGTACAGAATAGCTACAGAGTGGCTCCACGAACACTCTTCTGAGCTTAAACACTTCCGCTGGCCACCAGACTCCCCAGACATGAACATTATTGAGCGTATCTGGGATGTCTCGCAATGTGCTGTTCAGAAGAGATTCTCAGCCCCTCGTACTCTTGTGGATTTATCGACAGCCCTGCAGGATTCATGGTGCGCGCGGGGAACCTACACGAAATTAGGCAGGCGTACCAGTTTCTTTGGCTCTTGAGTGTAAAATACCCAGGGTGGACAGATCTCGGAGTCGTAGAGAAGGCAGTCTGTCTAGGATAGATCACGTCTGAAATAAAGTCAGCTGTGACAGAAGCTGAAAGATGGCAGCCCCACCAATGTCCTTACCCTGGGTAGTATTTGCGACGCTGTCAGGGGACACTCAAATCTCTAAAAAGGCAAAGAAAATTCCACGCCGGCCTCATCATTATATGCAGAGAAATGAAAGAAATAAGGTAAAGAGCAAATACAAATCACAAATATCAGAAACGTTCACAGCAGCGACATGGAATGCTAGAGGTCTGACACATAAAGAAACAGAACTGGAACAAGAACTAGGCAATGCTAAAATCGATATTGTTCCAATAACTCAAACAAAAAAGAAATTACGGGAAACGTGATGATCTATTGCTGAGTATCGCAAGAACAAAGAGCTGCTGCTGGAGTCACCATCTGGTTGCGCAAAACGTCTGAAGAGACTAAATGAGAAACGTGAAACGAAACCAGCAAGCAAAGCCATAAACAGAGAATCGACTACTATTAAACAAATTATACTGCAGGGAGTCGCTGAAGCATGAGGAAGGAGGAAAAAGATGTACTGTAAAAGGGGATTAACGATTTGAAATGATGATATTAGCATGTTAATAAAAGACAAAAAGGAGGCATATCTAAAAGCTTAGACATTATCTAATGCAGTGAATTGCAGACAGGTTTATAAAAGTAAATCTCCCTAACTAAATAAGTATAAGTTCATGAAAAACTTAAACAAGAATGAGATACTTGACAATTAAATCCGAAAAACAACGCTTAAAATGTTTCAGATATCTGTGGACATAATGAAGAAGCACAAAAAAATAAACACCAGTACAAGCGACTCTGTAGATCTGATAATAATGGAAGAGCTACAACATGTGACTGAACACATGAAAAAAAAACGCCTGGCACTGAGAAAATAAACATATAGGTGATTAAATACATATCTGATCAACTAAATCATACACCCTTAAATTCTATGAATATTTGGTGGCCTAGCGGACATGCGCCAGTTGAATGAAATGAAGCTTTGGTATGGCCTATTTAGAAGAAAGGTGATGAATACAATACCCAAGTTACCGAGGAATAAGTCTACTAAATTCCTGCTGCAAAACGTATGCTAAAACTACAAAGAAGAGATGAGTGCCAATAACGGAAGCACCTACGTTAGAGATACAACAGATTTCAGAAAAGGTAGATCTTGTTTTGATTATCTTTTCACTGTCACATTTAACCGAGATAAGAAGGGAAATTTTCACTTTGTCACAAGCAGCCGAGAAAAGAAGGGAATTTGGACTGCCAATTTTCTGTGTTTTTATCAAATACGGAAAGACCTTTGACAAGGTAAAGCAAAAATGCTAAGGGGGATCAGTTAAGAAATTGGAAATTCCAGCATATCTGATTACGGCAATTCAGTTATTATAGAAAAATAATAAAAATAAGTATTTATACTGTGAGGAATGGGACAGAATCTGCCGATGTCAGCCAAGAAGACAGATGAGGCTGCTCGCTGTCCTCCACCCTTTTTAATGTTTACATCGGCGATATCATTCGATAATGGTTGATTTTACTGAAAGACACATTAAAAAACATAATTTTTATTTATGACGATTCTGTTTGTTGACGATCAGATTATAACAGGTGAATCTAAAGAAAGGTTCAAATTTCAGTACACAATTGAGTCAAATTGCTGCTAAATACGGAATGAGCGTATCAGCAGACAAAACAAAAGTGAGGGTTCAAATGGCTCAGAGCACTATGGGACTTAACTTCTGAGTTCATAAAAAAAATGGTTCAAACGGCTCTGAGCACTATGGGACTTAACATCTGAGGTCATCAGTCCCCTAGAACTTAGAACTACCTAAACCTAACTAACCTAAGGACATCACAAACATCCATGCCCGAGGCAGGATTCGAACCTGCGACCGTAGAGGTCGCGCGGTTCCAGGCTGTAGCGCGTAGAACCGCTCGGCCACTCCGGCCGGCAAACAAAAGTAATGACCAAAATTGTTATAGATAGACAAATAATTGCACAAGCAAGAGAGTTTAAATATTTAGGGCGCAATTTTAAATTTCCTAAGTCAAGTGATGTGGAACTAAAATTGGCCAGATTCAGACATTTCTGTGGAACTATACAACGTACATTAAAACAGAAGATACGGAAGGAAACATTAACTAGACTCTACAAAGTAACGACATTTCCTTTGCTGCTGTACAGGAGCGAATGTTGGAGCCTAACATGTGATCATTTACGACGAATCGAATCACCAGAGATGAAGTTCCTTTGCTTTGTTGTGGAATATTCATTGTTGGACTACAAAAGAAATACGGATATTAGACAACGACTAGATGTTGAATATATAACAAATATAATTGAAAAGTAACGACTGCACTGTAAAGACCATGTCCGACGTACGTCTGATGCTAGAACAACTAAAGCGTCAATACAGTGTAGCTCAGTCGGCAAGAGACACGGTGGACACCCGTTAAACAGCGTGAACAATTCTGCGGCGGAGCAGATAAAAAGGCCTAATCCTCAGAGACGATGATGATGATGATGATTACGATAATGATGATGATGATGATGGTGATGACGGACGGCAGGTGCACGTGTGAGGGGACTGTGTGTGCTTGGTGCACAGTACTGCGATTCTCCTTTGTGATGGTCAGAAGTGCTGGATCGCAACCTTGATGACGAATATGTCGCGCTCGCGTTCCCATACAGTCCATCATTGGGCCATTACCACTTGTGAATGTCTCACAAATCCGGATACTGGACCTTTCGACCAACCGGCCAAATAAACACCCACAGTGAGTCCTCTTTCAAACTTTGGCAGGTGCTGATAACGCTGTATCACTCAAATAGGCGACATCACCGCGGTCTTTGTAGTGATCATTCAAAATCTGGCACTTCTACGCCCGTTATATACCCTACCAGGCCTGTTAACAACACTAAACAGGAGCTACGATGCATAGTAACACACTAGTTTAAAAAGTTACATTGGCATCCGCTCATGGGCGCTCAAGTTTTTTGTCAGGCGGTTTATTTACGACGTAATTATCTCTCATAAATCTAAATCTTAACCAGACTGAAGTCCGCTCCATAACACTCTTCCGAAGGTAACATGTAGGCGTATAAAAGCTCACAGACTGATCAGAAGCTGAGAAGGTGGAGAGATGATTCTCAGGGCTGTGTTCTTCGGCGTGGAATGTTCCTCAACTCGATGCTGTGTAGTCGTCCTACGAAACAGTGCGTATTTGTATATGGTTGCTACATTAAGAGATAAACTGTACGTACAATTTCTGACAAACGTACATTATGTCTGGTTGCCTGCACCCAGTCGTAGAGACGTTTCCCATATTGTAACAATCCCTCGTTGTCTCGGGTCGCAGAAAAGGGCACAGAACAGTTGAAGAGAACATTTCGTCCCAGTAGTAACTGTAATGTCTGTTAACTTAAAATCTGATACCATGTAATAAAATAACAACTGACTATTGTCGGAAGAGCAAGCTGCAATTGTCAGTCGCACACAATCACAATAATCAGAACATCCTGTACAATAACAGCTAAAAATAAGTTCATCAATAAAAAGTTTTTCGGATCGTTTACTTCCCTTGGTATTCCTTGTATCGGCGACCATTTCCGTCGTGACGGTACAGTATACTGGACTGTGCAGCATCCGTCAGTTGTTGTTGTTGTTGTTGTTGCGATGTTCTGTCTGAAGATTGGTTTGATGAAGCTCTCCACGTTAGTCTGCCCTTGCAACCCTCTTCATCTCTGCAGAACTACTACTACAGCCCACAGCCATTTAAAACTGCTTACTGTATTCAAGACTCGGTCTCTTTGTACAATTTTTGATCTCCATACTTCTCTCCGCCGTCCGCTGTAGCCAAGCGGTTCTAGGTGCTTCAGCCCGGAACCACGCTGCTGCTACGGTCGCAGGTTCGAATCCTGCCTCGGGCATCGATGTGTGTGATGTCCTTACGTTAGTTACGTTTAAGTAGTTCCAAGTGTAGGGGACTGATGACCTGAGATGTTAAGTCCCATAGTGCTTAAAGCCATTTGAACCAATACTTACCTCCATTAGTAAATTAACTGTTACTGGATGCATCAGGGTGTGTCCTATCAACCGATTCCTTATTTTAATCAAAGTGTGTTACAAATTTCTTTTCTCCCCCGTCCAGTTTGGTATTTCTTCATTAGCTATATCAGCTACCAGTATAATCTCCAGCATTCCTCTGCAGCACCAAGTTTCCTTTGTACTGTTTATCGCAGACTATTCACTACAGTATGAGGTCACACTCCAGACAAATACACTGTCGGAAACAAAAATTAGTACACCTAGAAAGATGACGATTTTGATCCGATGACGGCTGTGCCATCTGGGGCATAGTAGATGTACTGATAGCGGTTTCAGCGTCGTCCGCCAACAAATAGAGTCATCTTTGTCTACCCTTTGATAAAGAATGCTCACAGCCAGAGGGCTCTGGTGCAAAAGCATGAAGCAAGCAGGCAGCCATACCATGGAGACACACTCGTGCTTCCTAAAGCCAACTGAGGGAGAATGAAAGGTGTCAAATTCCCGCCTTCCGAGTGGCGGGATGATCCCTCAGAGAATTGCCACATAAGCTGGATGTCAGTTGTGCAACGATGCTGGTATCAGTGATCACGTGAATATTTTCACTCTTTTAGAAGAGGTTCCGGTCGTCCACAGAGCATAGACGTCCGCCAGGATAGTCGTATTGCAAGGGCAGCAGTGGCAGATCATACAGCTACCAGAGCACAGATAAGAGGACTTGTGAGCCCAGACGTGTCAACATGAACTGTTGAGGACCTGTTATTAGCAACGGCACTACGAGCACGCACACCTGTAGTTGACATTGCAGTCACGCCACAGCACGGCTCGACTCGTGGCGTCAGAGGATCACTTGGAAGATGGAATGGTGCACCGTGTTCTTGAGCGATGAAAGCAAATTCTGCATGCACACAAATGACGGTTGTTTGCACGTACGACGTGAGCGCTATCTCATTGAATGCGTTCGTCCAAGACACAATGGTCCCATCCCAGGTCTTATGGTCTGGGTGCGATAGGCTGCAACTCTCGTTCACCTTTGGAGGGGATGCTAACCAGTGCTCAGTAAGTGCAGAATGTTGCTAGACCCGTTCTTTTGTCGCTCATACAACAAGAAGGTTTTGTGTTATTCGAACAGGATAATAGTCATGTGTCCTCGGAGTCTTTCGCGACGGCATACATGAATAAAACGTTCTCGGTTTTCCAGCCGCGTCAATTCGAATAAAATGCTCGAGCTTTCGATGGCCATCTCCGCCATCGTCGTCAGGAGTTCACTGACTGTAGCGGCTGTTACGGTCTCCCACTTATATAGGCATGATGACATCATCAGCAGCCAATCAGATCGATCCAATGTGGCGCGCGCGCGTCAGTCGACCCGGGATGATAGTCGCCCACACACTGTCCGGGAAACTCAACGTACTCTGCAAGACGTGCATCATCGTCCGTGGCCAGCACGATCTCCAGACTTCTCTCCATTCGAGCACGTGTAGGATGTGATGGGACGAAAAGTGACTCGTGCGACTCGTCAACCTGCAACTCTTGCAGAAATCTGTGAACAGGTCGAGCAGGCGTGGCATAACGTATCCCAGAACAGTATCCGGCATATGTACGATTGACCGGATGCCACAGTCGGCGCCTGCATTACCGTCCGTGGAGGCTACAGCATGGGTCGATACACGGTACCACAGAACCATTTGTGCTGTTGATCTGTAAGTGTAATCGGGGGCTGGGAATTTGCCAGCCGTTGTGGCCGAGCGGTTCTAGGTGCTTCGGTACGGAACGGCGCTGCTGCTACGGACGCAGGTTCGAAATCTGCCACGGGCATGGATGTGTGTGATGTCCTTAGGTTAGTTAGGTTTAAGCAGTTCTAAGTCTAGGGGACTGATGACCTCCCACTAAGTCCCATAGTGCTTAGAGCCGTTTGAACCATTTTTCACTGGGTGTTTGTGTTGTGACCATCATTTCATCATTATTATCATTTGTGAACGTAGATAAAATTTGACTGTTGACCGCGCAGTTGAGCCTCCCCACAAACCAAACATTACCATCATCATCATGTAAATGTAATCGTTTCATGCACTCTATATACACTGTTACAACTATAAATTTTGAGTGAACTGGAAATCTCTTAAAGGATCCACTATTCTTTTTCGGAAGTGCACTTCCGGAAAAGACTTCCTAATACTTAAATTCCTCTAAAACACGTGTTATTTGATTTGTTGCCACGGTTTGTGTCGGGTTGTCTGCCTTCATCTAAAAAGTTCGGTGAATGGTGACAGAAAATAAAGGAAACAAGAGTTACGAACAAAATACCTTTATTGGCGTTCAAAGTAATCACTACTAGTTGTAACACACTTCTGACATCGGTTGCAGAGATGTCGGAAACTCTCAGGGATCGCTTATTGTGGAATCGCTCGAAGCACTGTGTCCACGCGTTGTCGGATACCCTCATCAGTATAAGAGTCAAGACCTGTTGCTACCAGTACGATCTGGGGATCAGGCGACATTCAATGGCTTGATATTCGTCTTTCTCGCCTCCTCTGGTACTGCGCGCCGCGGAATTTGAATACCCGCCAGACGTCATGGACGTCGAAGACCCCTAGAGGTCGCTGCACCAAGGCGCCGTAAGCTGTGGCGGCGCGCGCCTCCTGGCCCGCATTTAGCGTGAGGACGCCACAGTGGAACACGTGGTTCCAGCGGCCAATAGCGGCGTCCCTGCCTCTCGATTAGCCAGTCAGTCTAACATTGCGTACGTCTCTTGACATATCGCCTCGCCTTAAACAGCGTATTTACGTTCGTGTTTTATTTACGAGTGGACGTGGTTGTTTAGTTAGGTTTCTTGACTCTGTTGTCTTGTTCTTGTTATCGTCGTAAGGTCCTTCGTTGGTCGTGTCCGTCCTCTCCGTTGTGTTGTTCGCGGGCCGCTCCGCGGGTCCCGCCGCGTTTCCGTTACTTCAACCCCGCGACTGTTCCGGTCGCCGTTACAACACCTCCCAAAAAAGTCGGCTGAGAAAAGACGGTGTTGATCGTTTTTCGACAGGAAGGGCTTGATACATCATGGAGGGAGGTTGGGAAAACGACGAACACCGTGCCACTGACTGTCGCTTCTTCTCCGAATCGTGCTGGTCTCGTCTTCTGTAGTGATGCGGATATCCGACAATGTTCGACCAAGGCACTTCGACCGATTCCAAAGGAAGCGATCCGTGACAGTTTCCGACTGCTTTACAATCGATGTCAGAAGTGGTTACTTTTATGCCAGTAAAGATATTTTATTTGTAACTCTTTTTTCCTTTATTTTCTGAGATCATTCAGCGAACTTTCCAGAAGAACATTATACGCCGGGACCAAGGCGATCAACACGTGAGGACATCTGCAGTTCAGTTGAGCCACATCATGTTAGCATTGAACACCCCAGAACTCACTTGTGAGACTAGTCAAACATTACGTAACAGTCGTGCGCAATCACCTGACAATCTGAAGAATGTCTTACTTAACCACCAGGTTTGTAATTGAGGTGCAACTCTTGAGTTGCAGTGTAACCAGCGTTGAGATTTATCGGCATAAGGCCTTTGAAGAAATACCTTGCATGTAACTTCGTGCAGCAAAATTCCAATGATTCACATTAAAACTGTCGCTGGATCGAAATTGTAAGTTAGAAACGCGATCTGACTTCCTTTTAACAACAAATAAATTTAGTCTCTTTCCAAGCGAAGCAATAAGATACGTTGTTGTTGTTGTGGTCTTCAGTCCTGAGACTGGTTTGATGCAGCTCTCCATGCTACTCTATCCTGTGCAAGCTTCTTCATCTCCCAGTACCTACTGCAACCTACATCCTTCTGAATCTGCTTACTGTATTCATCTCTTGGTCTCCCTCTACGATTTTTACCCTCCACGCTGCCCTCCAATGCTAAATTGGTGATCCCTTCATGCCTCAAAACGTGTCCTACCAACCGATCCCTTCTTCTAGTCAAGTTGTGCCACAAACTTCTCTTCTCCCCAATCCTATTCAATACCTCCTCATTAGTTACGTGATCTACCCACCTTATCTTCAGCATTCTTCTGTAGCACCACATTTCGAAAGCTTCTATTCTCTTCTTGTCCAAACTGGTTATCGTCCATGTTTCACTTCCATACATGGCTACACTCCATGCAAATACTTTCAGAAACGACTTCCTGACACTTAAATCTATACTCGATGTTAACAAATTTATCTTCTTCAGAGACGATTTCCTTGCCATTGCCAGTCTACATTTTATATCCTCTCTACATCGACCATCATCAGTTATTTTACTCCCAAGATAGCAAAACTCCTTTACTACTTTAAGTGTCTCATTTCCTAATCTAATCCCCTCAGCATCACCCGATTTAATTTGACTACATTCCATTATCCTCGTTTTGCTTTTGTTGATGTTCATCTTATATCCTCCTTTCAAGACACTGTCCATTCCGTTCAACTGCTCTTCCAAGTCCTTTGCTGTCTCTGACAGAATTACAATGTCATCGGCGAACCTCAACGTTTTTTCTTCTTCTCCATGAATTTTAATACCTACTCCGAATTTTTCTTTTGTTTCCTTTACTGCTTGCTCAATATACAGATTGAATAACATCGGGGAGAGGCTACAACCCTGTCTCACTCCTTTCCCAACCACTGCTTCCTTTTCATGCCCCTCGACTCTTATAACTGCCATCTGGTTTCTGTACAAATTGTAAATAGCCTTTCGCTCCCTGTATTTTACCCCTGCCACCTACAGAATTTGAAAGAGAGTATTCCAGTTAACGTTGTCAAAAGCTTCCTCTAAGTCTACAAATGCTAGAAACGTAGGTTTGCCTTTTCTTAATCTTTTTTCTAAGATAAGTCGTAAGGTTAGTATTGCCTCACGTGTTCCAACATTTCTACGGAATCCAAACTGATCTTCCCCGAGGTCCGCTTCTACTAGTTTTTCCATTCGTCTGTAAAGAATTCGCGTTAGTATTTTGCAGCTGTGACTTATTGAACTGATAGTTCGGTAATTATCACGTCTGTCAACACCTGCTTTCTTTGGGATTGGAATTATTATATTCATCTTGAAGTCTGTGGGTATTTCGCCTGTCTCATACATCTTGCTCACCAGATGGTAGAGTTTTGTCATGACTGGCTCTCCCAAGGCCATCAGTAGTTCTAATGGATTGTTGTCTACTCCTGGGGCCCTGTTTCGACTCAGGTCTTTCAGTGCTCTGTCAAACTCTTCACGCAGTATCGTATCTCCCATTTCATCTTCATCTACATCCTCTTCCATTTCCATAATATTGTCCTCAAGTACATCGCCCTTGTATAAACCCTCTATATACTCCTTCCACCTTTCTGCCTTCCCTTCTTTTCTTAGAACTGGGTTCCCATCTGAGCTCTTGATATTCATACACGTGGTTCTCTTCTCTCCAAAGGTCTCTTTAATTTTCCTGTAGGCAGTATCTATCTTACCCCTAGTGAGACAAGCCTCTACATCCTTACATTTGTCCTCTAGCCATCCCTGCTTAGCCATTTTGCACTTCCTGTCGATCTCATTTTTGAGACGTTTGTATTCCTTTTTGCTTGCTGCATTTACTGCATTTGTATATTTTCTCATTTCATCAATTAAATTCAATATTTCTTCTGTTACCCAAGGATTTCTATTAGCCCTCGTCTTTTTACCTACTTGATCCTCTGCTGCCTTCACTACTTCATCCCTCAGAGCTACCCATTCTTCTTCTACTGTATTTCTTTCCCCCATTCCTGTCAATTGTTCCCTTATGTTCTCCCTGAAACTCTCTACAACCTCTGGTTCCTTCAGTTTATCCAGGTCCCATCTCCTTAAATTCCCACCTTTTTGCATTTTCTTCAGTTTCAATCTGCAGTTCATAACCAATATATTGTGGTCAGAATCCACATCTGCCCCTGGAAACGTCTTACAATTTAAAACCTAGTTCCTAAATCTCTGTCTTACCATTATATAATCTATCTGATACCTTTTAGTATCTCCAGGATTCTTCCAGGTATACAACCTTCTTTCATGATTCTTGAACCAAGTGTTAGCTATGATTAAGTTATGCTCTGTGCAAAATTCTACAAGGCGGCTTCCTCTTTCATTTCTTACCCCCAATCCATATTCACCTACTATGTTTCCTTCTCTCCCTTTCCCTACTGACGAATTCCAGTCACCCATGACTATTAAATTTTCGTCTCCCTTCACTACCTGAATAATTTCTTTTATCTCGTCATACATTTCATCAATTTCTTCATCATCTGCAGAGCTAGTTGGCATATAAACTTGTACTTCTGTAGTAGGCGTGGGCTTTGTGTCTATCTTGGCCACAATAATGCGTTCACTATGCTGTTTGTAGTAGCTTACCCGCACTCCTATTTTTTTATTCATTATTAAACCTACTCCTGCATTACCCCTATTTGATTTTGTATTTATAATCCTGTAATCACCTGACCAAAAGTCTTGTTCCCCCTGTCACCGAACTTCACTAATTCCCACTATATCTAACTTTAACCTATCCATTTCCCTTTTTAAATTTTCTAACCTACCTGCCCGATTAAGGGATCTGACATTCCACCCTCCGATCCGTAGAACGCCAGTTTTCTTTCTCCTGATAACGACGTCCTCTTGAGTAGTCCCCGCCCGGAGATCCGAATGGGGGACTATTTTACCTCCGGAATATTTTACCCAAGAGGACGCCATCATCATTTAATCATACGGTAAAGCTGCATGCCCTCGGGAAAAATTACGCCCGTAGTTTCCTCTTGCTTTCAGCCGTTCGCAGTACCAGCGCAGCAAGGCCGTTTTGGTTAATGTTACAAGGCCAGATCAGTCAATCATCCAGACTGTTGCCCCTGAAACTACTGAAAAGGCTGCTGCCCCTCTTCAGGAACCACATGTTTGTCTGGCCTCTCAACAGATACCCCTCCGTTGTGGTTGCACCTGCGATACGGCCATCTGTATCGCTGAGGCACGCAAGCCTCCCCACCAACGGCAAGGTCCATGGTTCATGGGGGAGGGGGGGGGGCACTAAGATATATCTACTCGTATTATTACAAGAATGTGAAGCATAAAATATTAAAACCGGCCGATAGTCTGGCGTCTAGCAGATAAAGTATTAAGAATAAGCTCACGCCGAATTACAAGGTATGCCTATAAAATAAAGACACTGATGATGTCACAGAATAAGTATATATGCACCAAAGATGAACGACCAATAATAGAAGCGAAGTGTGAAGCCTTCTCAGCCGAATGCGGCATCCCTGATTTCTGTAGACGAATCAGTGTGACCGTGGCCTTCGTTTGCGTAAGAGCTGTTATTTCCCTTTGCCGTAAAAATGACAAGTGTAATAGTATGTAATAATAGAGCAATGAATCGCCTTGAAGTTCCACATAAAACTTGCAAAAACTGCTACTGAAACCTGCCTTTTACTAAAATAAGTGTATGGCGAAGACGGTTTATCATGTATGAGAGTTCTGAGTGGTTCAAACGTTTCCAAGATGGCCGCAAAGACCTTGCAGATGACTCAGGAACGCCGACCAACATCAAAAACGGATGAAAATCTCGAAAAAATAGGCAATCTGATCAGATCTGAAGGTCGGTTGAGTATTCTATCTCTTGCTGAAACGGCACGAATTGATCAAGAATGTGTGTGCGAAACTGGATTCTCTCGATCGAACAAAAAGAAGCTCGTGGAACTTTTGGTGCTGACGCTCTGAATACCACTGATAATGATCCTTATTTCTTGGAAACAGTGATAATATGCGACGAATCTTGTTTTTTTTATGGTCCAGAAACTAGGCGCCAATGCATGCACTGGAAGGTTCCACCCCCACTGAGAGCAAAAGAGTTCGAATGAGCAAATCAAGATTCAAAGTGATGATGATTGCTTTTTCGACATTTATGGAATTGTGTGTCTTCACTGGGTTCTTGAAGGTCAAAATATTAATTAATATTACTACTTTGAGGTTCATGCTCAACTCCGTGAGAAGAAAAGAACGATCCGAACTGTGGAAGAACAAGTCTTGGGTTGCACATCAAGACAACGCACTGGCTCATACTGCATTGCCTGTGAAGAGTTTTCTAGCGACGTACAGTATCCCAGTGTTATACCATCCAGTTTAGTCGCCTGACCAAACACCATATGACTTTTGTCTAGTCCTCAAAGTCAAATCTGCACTAAAAGGAACAAGAGTTTTCCCCGTTGAAGCAGTGAAAGAAAACGCGGCACTCGGAAGTTTTTCAGCACTGTTTCCACCAACGAAAAATTCGCATTGAGCGTTCTAGGGATAGAGGAGGGGAGTATATTGAAAGTGACAATAACTAAAATGTATGTTTATGAAATAAAATCGTTTGCAGCAACAGTCCCGTTGTTTTATAGTCGCACGTCGTATATTAAATTCAAGCTTTGTAACCCTAGCAGAAAACGGCATTGTCAACGAAAGTGAACACAGGAAACTTGGTAAAAGATTTTATTTTATTTTTTAATCGATTTGTACCTCTGATTCTACGAAGTCTTCTGATTCTTGTGACGGTGAAATGTGTCAGATTTAATGTGCTCGGATCTTAAGGTGACTGACATTGTAAGTGTGGTTGAGCGGAACAGTTCTTATAAATTATTAAACTACAACCGCGGCTTCTCTTCCATCTAGCTACGCTTATAACTGCAGGAACGTAATAGTCGCAGAGTCTGTGGTACGTGAGGCAGACTCCGTTGTTGCAGACAAGGTTCGTTCTGCATAACGGCCCAATAGCGGCGCGTGTTCCGGCACGCCGAGTGCGAGGTTCGCCTTGAAACTAAGGACCCCGCCGTGACTGCGCAGCTGCTCAAAATATTCCAGGAAATGCGCTCGTCGCCGATTGCACGACTACGCCTATATGCGCTTTCTCGCAACAAGAGGAGCCGGCGACTAGCGATTTCGACACAGGTGCAGATGAGCGACACAGAGTTAACACCCGTTTGTGATGCCCCACCCTCATTGGACGACGATCAAACAGCGCAAGTAGAGAGTGTTTCAAAGTGTTTTGATGATTCAAATTTGAATAATACATCGCAAAACAAAGTTGAACATTTTAAGCAAGCTCCAACATTTATTATACACTCCTGGAAATGGAAAAAAGAACACATTGACACCGGTGTGTCAGACCCACCATACTTGCTCCGGACACTGCGAGAGGGCTGTACAAGCAATGATAACACGCACGGCACAGCGGACACACCAGGAACCGCGGTGTTGGCCGTCCAATGGCGCTAGCTGCGCAGCATTTGTGCACCGCCGCCGTCAGTGTCAGCCAGTTTGCCGTGGCATACGGAGCTCCATCGCAGTCTTTAACACTGGTAGCATGCCGCGACAACGTGGACGTGAACCGTATGTGCAGCTGACGGACTTTGAGCGAGGGCGTATAGTGGGCATGCGGGAGGCCGGGTGGACGTACCGCCGAATTGCTCAACACGTGGGGCGTGAGGTGGCCACAGTACATCGATGTTGTCGCCAGTGGTCGGCGGAAGGTGCACGTGCCCGTCGACCTGGGACCGGACCGCAGCGACGCACGGATGCACGCCAAGACCGTAGGATCCTACGCAGTGCCGTAGGGGACCGCACCGCCACTTCCCAGCAAATTAGGGACACTGTTGCTCCTGGGGTATCGGCGAGGACCATTCGCAACCGTCTCCATGAAGCTGGGCTACAGTCCCGCACACCGTTAGGCCGTCTTCCGCTCACGCCCCAACATCGTGCAGCCCGCCTCCAGTGGTGTCGCGACAGGCGTGAATGGAGGGACGAATGGAGACGTGTCGTCTTCAGCGATGAGAGTCGCTTCTGCCTTGGCGCCAATGATGGTCGTATGCGTGTTTGGCGCCGTGCAGGTGAGCGCCACAATCAGGACTGCATACGACCGAGGCACACAGGGCCAATACCCGGCATCATGGTGTGGGGAGCGATCTCCTACACTGGCCGTACACCACTGGTGATCGTCGAGGGGACACTGAATAGTGCACGGTACATCCAAACCGTCATCGAACCCATCGTTCTACCATTCCTAGACCGGCAAGGGAACTTGCTGTTTCAACAGGACAATGCACGTCCGCATGTATCCCGTGCCACCCAACGTGCTCTAGAAGGTGTAAGTCAACTACCCTGGCCAGCAAGATCTCCGGATCTGTCCCCCATTGAGCATGTTTGGGACTGGATGAAGCGTCGTCTCACGCGGTCTGCACGTCCAGCACGAACGCTGGTCCAACTGAGGCGCCAGGTGGAAATGGCATGGCAAGCCGTTCCACAGGACTACATCCAGCATCTCTTCGATCGTCTCCATGGGAGAATAGCAGCCTGCATTGCTGCGAAAGGTGGATATACACTGTACTAGTGCCGACATTGTGCATGCTCTGTTGCCTGTGTCTATGTGCCTGTGGTTCTGTCAGTGTGATCATGTGATGTATCTGACCCCAGGAATGTGTCAATAAAGTTTCCCCTTCCTGGGACAATGAATTCACGGTGTTCTTATTTCAATTTCCAGGAGTGTAGTTAACTCATGAAATACTACACCGGACAAATGACGACCATTCGCCGCTACGCAATACTGGAGACGATTCACCCAGTTTTTGAACACATCTTTCGTAACTGCTAGAGGAATTCTGGAAATTTCACACTGAATTCTGTCTTTTAACTGAAGCGAGATTCCCGGCCAGACGGAGTGCACTCTCGCCTTCAGATAACCCCACAGGTAAAAGTCTGACACGGTTCAATGAGGCGAGGGAGGCAGTCACTAGACACAAGCGCGTTTGGATGATAACACGGAGCAAACCGTATTATATTATGAGTGGACGCTGGAGAAATGTTGACCGTTTGGGCACATTTCGTAACGAACGACGGATGCTTGCCTGTAAACAGCTACGTACATGTTCGATGTCCTCGGCAGTTCGGACGGTTTTCCGACAGTCGGTTGACTTTCGATTCGATGCACTGGCAGTTGCACGGAAGTTTCTTACGCAATTCAATATTGTTCCAATAGCAGGAATTGGATATCGCGACTGAATCTCGAAATGCTTCCGAAGGGCACGTTGCACGCGCACGACAGATTCGCCGTAGCGACGACAGACCTCCGCCACGAACGCACGATGCTGCTTCGACCAGTGCGACATGATCACTTACCTATATATGGGATGAAACTTGACATTCCACACCACTAACAGACGGCGCCACCGTCACTGTCTTGTTTTTAGCGCGCGTTATTTAGATTTGAAAGCGTCAAAACATTGTGAAACACACTGTACTTAAAAGCGAAGTGCGTGATCTCGAATGCTCACAACCGGACGAAAATGTGTTCAGACCACAAATCGCCCGTCCCAAGAACAGTCGACGTGCAAAACTGCGGGAAGCGTCTTGTGCCGGTAGAGGCGCAATGAGAACACCGCCCACGTGATCAATGTAAACTAGTTTTATCAACATGTACATAAAAAGAAGCCAATTCGTGGAACAAGTTATTTACAATTGATTCAGGGCCGGAAGACCAAAGTGAGAGAAAAAAAAGGTTCATGTCCACATTCACGAGGGATGGTTGGAGCTAATTGGTTGACGTAAGGCCAAAGTGTAAAGAGGTAAAAGTCACTGCCCTAAGCTCGGTAGGAATTAGATGTTAGGCACTGCATGACGAAGTGCTACGATGAATCCTTAGCGAGACTGATTGATGCGCTTTCTGATGCAGTTGACACCTGGCCGAAGAGCTCTAAGGAATAACTAGTTTGATAGCTGAGACCGAACTGCCGCTCCGTTTCTTTTAATCCTCCTCGCCCTACTTGGGCGGGTGGATGGGCTATCAGCGGACACAAATCACCACCCTTCAGCCACATGACAGTAAAAATTTTAAAATACATGATAAAACTGGACATGGCAGTTGACAAAAATAAATGTTTGACACAATAAAAAGCCGGCCGCGGTGGTCTCGCGGTTCTAGGCGCGCAGTCCGGAACCGCGCGACTGCTGCGGTCGCAAGTTCGAATCCTGCCTCGGGCATGGATGTGTGTAATGTCCTTAGTAGAGTCCTGCATGACCGAGTAAGCGAGCACAAAATACGAGGTGGGGCGAGCACACCCTAACTGGATAGGCTACCCGCTCTAGTTCTAGTGACCGAGCATAGAAGCCGTGACCGAATACGTAGCACATAACTTCAAACACATTTATTTACACGTGTCATTATCCGTGTGACACTGCAGCCAGTACGGGCTTTTCATTTGTGGTGTGTCTCTCTCTGTAATCATGCAGCGCGAGGAAGCGAGTGTAGTAAAACGTAAGATTGAAACCAATGTTTACACATTAAAGAAACGGGAAGGTCTGAAAAGCCTATGGAGTACATTTCTGTTGGTTGTTAGATGAAAACAGTACGTCTACTGGGTACGTATCGTGCATAAATTGCTCCACTTTATTGTTTTTCCAGTCGGGAACCACTCATTTAAAGAAACACAGTTGGAAGAAACCTCACAAAAGATCGTTTCTTTAGCCGTCCTTCCGTGATCTTAATATGCTTGAAATAAGTGAAAAGCAGGAAATTCTTAGCAATGTGCGACAAATGTGTGCTACGTACACAGGTACAACATGCAATCATTAACATAATCTTTTTTGCATAGTTAGTGGAAAGTGTATTATAGAGAAACGGGAATGTTGTGACTCGTATAATATTTCATTAACGTAAAACACCTCGTTTTTATGGGAAAGGGGGTCGGGTTGTTTGGGGTGAGAGACCAAACAGCGAGTTCATCGGTCTCTTAAGGGAACGTTTCGATGATTTCCATATCAGTTCTGTATTACTTGTCTCTGTTGTTTATTACCATAGATCCTTCAAGTACTGTGTCATCACCACCCAGAAAGAGAGATCGTTTCAAGGAATGGAGGAACAACATATCACCCGCAGCAGATGAAGTAGATCTGTACATTTTAATGCATCCCGGAGATGATGATGACATCTTAAAGTGGTGGAGCAGACATGAAACAGATCTGCCAGATTTGGCTGCAGTTGCAAGACGTATTTTACGTATCCCAGCAACAAGCGCACCTAGTGAAAGGTGCTTTAGTAAAGCCGGCATGTTACTAACAAATTGCCGCAGGCAATTAAATCCGGAACGCGTTAGTGATTTATTGCTGATCAACAATAACTATAATTTTGTTTATGTTGCAAACAATTGAAAAGTATGACAAGTCTGTAAATATTCTTTGTATGCTATCTTTATGAAGATGGTTGTCTTCTAGATTACAGACAAAGCACTTATTTAATGTTTCCTATAAATGAAAGGAAAAATATATCTTTTGTTTGGAAATGAGACTCGTCTTTTATCCGCGATTGTATTGAAATATCATTTTACTTTCCAGGTGCTTTATGAATTTAGCTGTGTCACGTACCCGTTCTTGGAAATGTCAATTTTGTATTAAAAGAGAGAGAGAGAGAGAGATAAATACACTGTGTGTGTGTGTGTGTGTGAGTGTGTGTGTGTGTGTGAGAGAGAGAGAGAGAGAGAGAGAGAGAGAGAGAGAGAGAGAGAGAGAGAGGCGTTGGATTTGTACAGTACAGTGCAGCGAGCCGAGGCGAGGCGAGGTGAGACGTCAGCGGTGACCGGTCGTGCTCGGTTATCCGGGTGTCCGGAATCCGGACAACAGACATGGGGCGAGTACGAGACCGAGCCGAGTCGTGTGGGGCCGGACACGAGCGGCTCGGTCCCCCCGTCAACGGGCGAGCAGTGACCGGTCAAACATTGAGCGTTGCAGCACTCTAGTCCTTAGGTTAGTTAGGTTTAAGTAGTTTTAAGTTCTAGGGGACTGATGACCACAGAAGTTAAGTCCCATAGTGCTCAGAGCCATTTGAACCTTTTTTTTTTTTTTTTTTTTTTTTTTGTGGGCGACAGAAGTGACGAGGGGATATAAACTTTCAGGGATAGGCCTATCATGGAAATGTGGCAGTAAGTGTAGTGTGTAAGAGGTTGACTGTGTGGGCATGTGTTTCGAGGAAGAATTCGTGAGAGTGGAGCCTTAGGATGTGGGTGTAGACGAGTGGTGGGGAAGGCAGTCCTGACCAGGGGAGGAGGGGTGGGATCTTTTAGATCTGGTAGGATGGGTGTATATCAGGACGGATTTGATGGTTGGGTAAGGGAAGGCGATTAAAGTTTAATTGGGAGAGGATGTGGAGGTGAGTGTTGGGGGAATATGGTGGTAGAGGCGCGGGATAGTACCGATATCCTTGAGCACGGGGGAAACTAGCTGGTGGGTAGTGTCAAGTATACGGGTAACGTGGGACAGCAGGGCGGGGAACTTTATAAGTTGGTAGAGGGTCCGAAAGGCTAGGCAGAGTGCATGGCGTTCCAGGCTCTGGAGGCCGTGATAAAAGGAGGGAGGAAGGAAGTCCAAGCCACATTTGCATAGGTGAGCATGGATCGGATCTGGGATTTATAGGTGCGAAGCAGTGCTGTGTCCCGCCTAAACGACAGCAACTTGCAATACACTCGCATCGCGCGGGTGGCCCGCTTCAGAAATCATCCAGGCACAAGCGCCTGAATGCCAAATATCCATCTGTGCGCGTCCCGCATGTTCCGGACAACAACAACACTCTATTGGCGGCCGCCACGAGAGTCGTCAAGTCCGCTATTGACCTGATAGGGTTGCACAGCTATTCACACTTCACTGTTTTGGTGTGGCATGTCAATGAAGTGTCATAGCGAAATGGAACAGAACAGAACACACACCCCTTACACATTCAAGCATCCAATATCAACATATCAATATCATCGTTTGAAAAACTAGGGTTGCGTTTGGCACTGGAGTGCTTGAATGCAGAGGTGATGCTGAATGTGAGATATTGGGTGAGATCATATGAGTATATTGTTCTGTTCGATTTTGCTTTGGCCTCCATCGAGATCCCACACCTGCGCTTTGAATACTACATAGATGCGCCGCACTGTCAGATCAAGAAAAAAGTCTGTTATTGAGACAGCGTTATTATTTTAAGCATAAGGACATACAACAATAAGTCACGGCATTGAAAAATGTGTGTTCTGGGTCCTGTTGCATTGCTATTTTGTTTCTTCACGCCATCAAAGTTCCTGTCTTAGATCCCAACCAGGCGATTATTCAAATTTCTCTCACAATGCCGGCCGGAGTTGCCGAGCGGTTCTAGGCGCTACAGTCTGGAACCGCGCGACCGCTACGGTCGCAGGTTCGAATCCTGCTTCGGGCATGGATGTGTGTGATATCCATAGGTTGGTTAGGTTTAGGTAGTTCTAAGTTCTAGGGGACTGATGACCTCAGAAGTTAAGTCCCATAGTGCTCAGAGCCATTTGAACCATTTCTCTCACAATAAGACGCGCAATTTTGCATGCGAATGTCGCAAATGACTGTTTTTGGAATAAGCGATTTATATTCGAAGCATATTTCACTGCACTTCTGAGCGTTCGAGGTCGACACCCTTCTTAGTTTTAATAAAATGGAGCATTTGAGCATCAAAATTTGTTGAGAATCTCCGTAAATAATGAGTGGGGAAAATCCGCTTATCAATTGTGTGTGTAGCGCGAACGTGACCGAGAGAAGGTGCGTAGATAATGGTCATACATAAACACAGAGATATTTTTCCTTGCTTTTTCGAGTTGTTACCTATTTGCACTAAGCAGTTACTAATTATCGCCAGCAGACTGGCAGTTTCCATTAAATTAATTCTTTTTAGGAACTTGAACGCTATCAGGCGCAGGAATACAACTGCAAGGTGAATTTGGACGTTAGGAAGACGCCACCACCTGGTGACGTAACGTTCCAGACCTGGCGTTCAGAACTACTGAAAAAGACACAGCTAGGTTGGCCAGCAGTGCCACTATTTCTTGTCGACTGTTTTCTTTGGGAGGCGAAGCTTTAAGCAACACGTATGGCGAGCCATGGGTCTGACCCCCAATTTTGGGATCTCTTTCAACGAGTCAGCGCGGGTTTCCGCGATAGGTACAGTCAGTCTTTGAGCCGCACGGGCCAACAACTTAGGCGCCACGCTGCAGCAGTATACCCGAGTGCTGAAACCTCAGAACTGTAAGAAAGGCTGCCGGTTTACAGCGGGAAAACCGTTTAAGCATGTTGTTGCTCGTTCGTCACAACCTGATTAGTAAATATTTTGAAGATAGTACGAAAGAAGGTCTACAGCCGAACCTCGGAGTTACCCACACTGCCAATCACGTAACTTAAAAAGTTCTACTGTAGCCCCGTTTGACACAAAATTTCCGTTCGTCTTCATTTCCACGGATGTTTCAGTAGTTATTGCGCATGGTTTCCTCGTACCCCAACTCTGACTCCCGGCCAAATAACCAGCACTACTTGAACGGTTAAAGTACACTCTGCCACCCATTTCGGTCCTATCTCATCAACTAAAAGGTGAGTATCTTCTATCTACATCTGTCAAGGAACGAAACATAACTGCAGGTATAATATTTATTCAAGATTAATCACCCATTGTTTCGCGAGGCCTGTTGCTGTGACAGGAGCCAGTCCTCCACTCTGTTCTTTTGTTCGTAGTCCGAGTTGAAGCAATTCCCTTTCTAGATGTTTTTCCCGAGATCCAAACAAACGGAAGTCGCAGGCCGACATATCGTCCGTGCTGTAGGGTGGACGCTAAAGCTGCTCCCACTTCACCTTGACTATTTACCTTTGAGTGAAATTGGACAAGTTTGGACCGCGTGATCCCGGCGGAGGTTCGAGTCCTCCCTCAAGCGTGGGAGTGTGTGTTTGTCCTTAGGATCATTTAGGTTAAGTAGTGTTCAAATGGTTCAAATGGCTCTGAGCACTATGGGACTTAACATATGTGGTCATCAGTCCCCTAGAACTTAGAACTACTTAAACCTAACTAACCTAAGGACATCACACACATCTATGCCCGAGGCAGGATTCGAACCTGCGACCGTAGCAGTCGCGCGGTTCCGGACTGCGCGCCTAGAACCGCTAGACCACCGCGGCCGGCGAAAACGGATTAAGTAGTGTGTAAGCTTAGGGGCTGATGACCATAGCAGTTAAGTCCCATAAGATTTCACACACATTTGAACATTTTTTTGGACCGCGTTATAGTGGAGCAGAATCACTCACTCCGCGACCGCTGCAGATCGTTTGCTCTTGATGGACTTGAGTTCGCTGCAGAGTGTCAGACAGTACAAGTCACTTTTAATGATTTTTCTGTGCTCGAGTAATTCGATGAGTACCAGATCTCGGACCTCGAAAAGGACGGCTCCGAATTTCGTAGGGGCAGGAGAGAACACTACATTCGCGTCCCTACATGTCTCACTACGTTATCCCCAAGCTGCATATACAAATTTCAACCGGTCTGGTTGTTATAACGCTTCATATTTTCTCATTTGAACACTCCTTACACACTGAAGCGCCAAAGGAACTGGTGTAAGCATGCATATTCAAATACAGAGACATGTAAACAGGGAGAATTCGGCGCTGCGGTCGGCAACGCCTATATTGACAAGTGTCTGGCGCAGTTGTTAGAACCGTTACTGCTGCTACAATGGCAGGTTATCAACATTTAAGTGAGTTTGAACGTGTTGTTATAGTCGGCGCAAGAGCGAATGTACACAGAATCTCCGAGATAGCGATGAAGTGGGGATTTCCTTACGACCATTTCACGAGTGTACCGTGAATACCAGGAACTGGATCAACCACCAAATCTCCGACATCTCTGCTACCGAAAAAGATCCGGTAAGAACAGGACTAACGACGACTGAAGAGAATCGTTGAACTTGACACAAGTGCAAGCCTTCTGCAAACTGCTGCAGTTTTCAATAGTGGGCCATCAACAAGTGTCCGCTTGCGAACCATTCAACGAAACATCATCGATATGGGCTTCCGAAGGCCCAGTCGTGTACCCTTGGTGACGGTGCGGTGCGACATAAGGCTTTACGCCTCTCCTGGGGCCGTTAACACCGACATTGGACTTTTGATCACTGGAAACATGTAGACTGGTCAGACGAGTCTCATTTCAAATTGTATCGAGCGGACGGAAGTGTACGGGTATGGAGACGACCTCATGCATCCATGGACTCTGTATCTCAGCAGGGGACTGTTCAAGCTGTGTAGAGGCCATGTAATGGTGTGGGGCGTGTGCAATTGCAGTGATATGGGACCCCTGATACGGCTAGATACGACTCTGACGGGTGACACGTACGTAAGCATCCTGTCTGATTACCTGCATCCATTCGTGTCCATTTGCATTCTGACAGACTTGGATAATTCCAGCAGGCCAATGCGCCACTCCACAAGTCCTGAATTGCTACAGAGTAGCTCTAGGAAAACTCTTCTGAGATTAAACACTTCCGCTGGCCACCAGACTCCCCAGACATGAACATTATTGATCATATATGGGATGCCTTGCAACGTGCTGTTCAGAGGAGATTCCCCCCCCCCCCCCCCCCCCCGTACTCTTACGGATTTACGGACAGCCCTGCGGAATTCATAGTGTCAATTCCCTCCAGCATTACTTCAGACATTAGTCGGGTCCATGCCATGTCGTGTTGCGGTACTTCTGCGTGTGCGCGGGGGGTCCTACACGATATTAGGCAGGTGTACCAGTTTCTTTGGTTCTTCAGTGTATATTAGTAAATATATCTGATCCTTTGAGTGTGCCTTCAATTCTTATTTGCATTACATTGTAATCTTCTCACCTGCCTTTAATTTCTGTTGTGAACTTGACTTTAATCATAGTGATTAAGCTAGTTATTGTGGTCTTTAGTTTCAAGACTGAATTGATGGAACTCTACACCGTAGTCCATCCTGTTCAAGCCTTTTCATCTCGGTGTAATTACTGCAACCTACTCCCATTTGAACCTGCTTACTGTATTCGTCCCCAGGTCTCCTTCTACAAGTTTTACCCCTCCCCTCCTTCGCCCCCACACACACACTTCCCTCTAGTACAAAAATAATAGTTTTATGGTGCCACAGAACGCGTCTTATCCACCGATCCCTTCTTTTAGTCAAGTTGTTCCATAGCACCACATGTCAAAAACTATCTTCTTCTCTGAACGGCTTATGGTCAACGTTTCATTTTCGTAAAAGGGTACACTCCAACAAAATTCCTCTTTCAGAAATTCTTTCCTTTCTATATCTAGTGTGCTTTTTACGTTCTTTTTACTTCAGTCATCATTAGTTAGTTTGTAGCGCAGATAGAAAAGCTCATATAACACTTTTAGTGTCCCATTTCTTAAATTAATTCTCTCAGCATTGCCTGATTTCATTATCCTTGATTTACTTTTGTTGATGTTCGTTTTACAGCCTCTTTTCAAGACACTGTCGATTAAGTTCAGTTGCTCTTCCAAGCCGGCCGGTGTGGCCGAGCGGTTCTAGGCGCTACACTCTGGAACCGCGCGACGCTAAGGTCGCAGGTTCGAATCCTGCCTCGGGCATGGATGTGTGTGACGTCCTTAGGTTAGTTAGGTTTACGTAGTCCTAAGTTCTAGGGGACTGATGACCTCAGAAGTTAAGTCCCATAGTGCTCAGAGCCATTTGAACCATTTGCTCTTCCAAGTCCTTTGCTATCCCTGCAAAATTACAGTGTCATCATCTTACATTAAATTTGTATTTATTCTCCCTGAAGTATAATTCTTTCTGAAGTTTTTCTTTCTTTCTTTCTGCTTGATGAAGGAAGTTGTAGACCCTCTCTAAATAGTCCTTCCACTTTTCAACTTTCCATTCTGTGGTTTAGTATTGGCTTCCAATCTGAGCTCTTTATATTCATACGGTTGCTTCTCTTTGTACCAAAGGTCTCGTTAATCTTCCTGTAGGCGTTATCTATCTTTCGCCTAATTATACACGCTTCTACACCCTTGATTTTGGCTTCTAGCCGTTCCTGTTTAGCCATTTTGCACTTTCTGCCGCTCTCATTGTTGAGACGTCTGAATTTTCTTTCGACTGCTGCACAGAAGTATCCTGCATTTTTATATTTTATACTTTCGCCAGTTAAATTCAATACCTACTGTCTTATCCAAAGATTTCTACTAGGCCTTGTCTTTTTTACCTATTTGATCAACTGCTGCCTTCACTATTTCACCTCTCAAAGCTACCCATTCGTCTTCTGCTGTTTTCCCTTGCCCTATCATTGTCAAAGGTAGCCTAATGTTCCCTCTGAAACTCTTTATATTCTGGCTCTTTCAGCTTCTTCGGCTCCCATCTTAAGTTCCTTTGTGTAATTTCTTAAGTTTTAACCCACATTTCATAACCAAAAAATTACGATCAGAGTCCACATCTGCCCCTGGAAATGTCTTACAGTTTAAAATCAGGTTCGAAATCACTTTCTTGCCATTATATATACAATCTAAACCATTCCATTGTCTGCAGGCCTCTCACACAGCATTCATACATGACTCTTGAAGAAGTGTCAGCAATAATAAAACTATGATCCGTGCAAAATTCTACCAGGTAGTTTCCTCTTGGAGGTAGAAGAGGAAGCTGGTGCCTGGATCACGATCGAGACAGGACGCTGTAAAGTGGGTGTCCATTTTAGCAAGAACAGTCAGCACTAATAGGAGATATTATACTCACAGTTACGTTTTTGTTTCGATAGTACAATGAACATTACCTTTCCCGTCAGATCTCTAATCGATATCTTCAGTTCAGATCTCCATGTAGAAATTGTCTTCTAATCGATATCAGTCACGCAACATTTTCGATCCAGCAGTAATGGCCCTCTATGTGCGTTAACTAATATCCAGTGATCCTGATTTTCCCGAACGCCTCTATTGCTTATGAGGAACCACCTCCTTGTTATTGATCTACTGACACTTTTTATGCAGCCTTTTGTTACCCTCCCTTTAGTTAACGTATACACTATCGAGGTGGCGCTTAACATGATGGAAGATACTTCCATCGCTAGAAATTGCCTGCGAAAGGAGGTGGAATTAAGGTCTTGATCTCCATGCTGAGCGCTAGAGTGCTGGATTAAATCCAAAGTCTTCCGCAGTGTGTGTGGTGGAGTGGGGGATATAATCTACTGCCGACGTTGATCCATCCATTGGATGCAGGCATTAAACTCGGCGCCACTCTTGGGATTATTCCGGAAAAATGGGTTTTGTGCCAACACAGCGTTCAGCGTTACCGCCTCCCTTATTTTCATCCCTGTTCTCACAAAACTCACACAAACATAACACCACACTGCACAAGTAATAATCACATTTATCCACAAAGCACAGATATTCACCTCACACTTCAACGCGTCGGAGGAAGACAATGGCAAAAACCACCTCCACCGATATTTTGTCCTACCCTAATGCATTGTAGGTGATTCACTTTTTCCTTTTTTCTGTAATTTTAATTTTTATCGTCGAGGAAATTAGTACCACATGATTCAAACAATTATTTACCAACGCAACATGGCCGAACTGCTTTTATGCGCAAACTGTTTCTCGCAATTAGAAAGATCATTACACCTCAACCTGTAAGAAGAAAAGGAGGAATAGCTTTCAAAGCCTCATCTACATCGAGTGTTCTGTTGAAGCAACTTTCTTGAGAGGGTCGGGAAAGGGGGAGAAGGAGGAAGGGGGAAGGAAGCGGTGTAGCTGTAAACGGTAAAACAGTGATGTCCAGTGCTATCCGCTGTTGTTTTTGCTACAAACGTGCCTGTTGATGGGCAAAGCTTGCTCGATGCGTTAAAACGTTAAGGCATAAAATAAGTGCCAGTTGAAGTTCGCTATTGCAGTGTTGTTTTTCCAAACTAATCTATCTCGCTTCATGCTTGCCTTTATAACTGTTCTAGTAATTATTTAAATGCTGCAGGCTGAAAATGGCGATAGTGATATGACCGCTTATTTTGGGTGTAATTATGCCCTATCATTCGATGGAAAGCTTCTAGACTCACATTTTATCAACAGAACTATCAGTTTAATAAGTAACGGTTGTAAATTAGTAACACGAATCCTTTACAGAAGAATGGGAAAACTAGTAGAGGCCGGTCTAGGGGAAAATAAGTTTGGATTCTGGAGAAACGTAGGAACACGCGAGGCAATACTGACCCTACAACTTCTCATAGAAGATAGGCTAAGGAAAGGGAAACCTATGTTTACAGCATTTGTAGACGTGGAGAAAGCTTCTGACAATACTGACGGGAATACTATCTTTCAAATTCTAAAGGTGGCGGGGTAAAATACCGGGAGCGAAAGGTTATTTACAATTTGTACAGAAACCAGAACGCAGTTATAAGACTCGAGGGGCACGAAAGAGAATCAGTGGTTGAGAAGGGAGTGAGACAGGGTTGTATCCTATCCCTGATATTGTTCAGTCTCTATATTGAGCAAGCAGTAAAGGAAACAAAAGAAAAATTTGGAGTAGGAATTAAAGTCTAGGGAGAAGAAATAAAAAAAATTGAGGTTTGTAATTCTGTCAGAGATAGCAAAGGACTTTGGAAGAGTAGTTGAACGGAATGGACAGTGTCTTGAAAGGAGGATATAAGACGAACATCAACAAAAGCGTCGTCCCCTGGTAGCTGAGTGGTCAGCGCGACGTAATGCATAATGACCCCGGTTCGATTCCCGGCTGGGTCGGAGATTTTCTTCGCTCAGGGACTGGGTGTTTTGTTGTCCTTATCATCATGATTTCATCCCCATCGACACGCAAGTCACCGAAGTGGCGTCAGCCCGAAAGAGTTGCACCAGGCAAACGGTCTACCCGACGGGAGGCCCTAGCCACACTCAACAAAAGCAAAACGAGAATAATGTAATGTAGTCGAATTAAATCAGGTGATGCTGAGGGAATTAGATTAGGAAATGAGACACTTAAAGTAGTAGATGAGCTTTCTTATTTGGGATGGAAAATAACTGATGATGTACGAAGTAGGGAGGATATAAAATGTAGACTGGCAATGGCAAGAAAAGCATTTCTGAAGACGAAAAGTATGTTACATCGAATATAATAGATTCAAGTGTTAGGAAGTCCTTTCTGAAAGTATTTGTAAGGAGTGTAGCCATGTACTGAAGTGAAACATGGACGTTAAACAGTTTAGGCAAGAAAAGAACAGAAGCTTTCGAAATGGAATGCTACATAACAATGCTGAAGATTATATGGGTAGATTACGTAACTAATGAGGAGATACTGAATATGATTGGGGAGAAGAGAAATTTGCGGTGCAATCTAACTAGAAGAAGGGATCGATTGGTAGCACACATTATGAGGCACCAAGGAGTCACCAATTTAGTACTGGAGGGAAGCGTGGGTAGTAAAAATCGTAGAGGGAGTCCAAGGGATGAATACATGTAGGAGATTCAGAAGGATGTAGGTTGCAGTAGTCATTCGGAGATGAAAAGGCTTGCACAGGATAGAGAAGCATGGAGAGTTGCAGTCGCGCCGTCCGCGGTGGCCGAGCGGTTCTAGGCGCTTCAGTCCGGAACCGCGCGACTGCTACGCTCGCAGGTTCGAATCCTGCCTCGGGCATGGATGTGTGTGACGTCCTTAGGTTAATTAGGTTTAAGTAGTTCTAAGTTCTAGGGGACTGATGACCTCAGATGTTAAGTCCCTTAGTGCTCAGATCCATAGAGCTGCAGTCTTTGAACTGAAGACCACAACAAAAACAGGCAAAGCTTCCACGCATTCTTGGTGGGACTCTACTACATACGAGAGTTCCACGTAAAACATGAACAACGACTGTCCTCGCCTCCCATACAGACACGTGAGCAGTAGCACTTGGTCATAGCTGAACGAAACACCAAGACAGAGCCTCTTGCCGGAAAAAGGCGCGCTCAACTCCGCATGTTCCAGAGAACCAGCGATTCGTAATGGGCAAGAGTGACTTCGTAATACGAAGGCGTGCTGAAAAGTAATGCCTCCAAATATTTTATGTGAAAACTGTCAAAGATTTTTAAATAAAACAACGTTATTAACATTCAGCATCTCTGTTCTTCACGTCCGCATGTACATTTCTCAACAAAGGCTCCCTGGCGACCAACGCATTTCTCTCAACGACAGACTAGTTTGTTGACACAGTCACTGTAGAATATTTGACTTTGTTGACAGAGCCACAACCTCACCTGTGGTTGAACCACTTCACCACTATCAAAGTCAAGTCCTAGAAAGTGTTCTTTAAGTTTTGGAGACAGATGAAATCCGGATGGTACCAAGTTGGGACTGTATGGAGTACAGTCGATGACAATGAATCTAAGGTGTCGAGTTGTTTCAGATGGCGCAGCGCTCGTGCGTGGTCTTGCATTGTTATAGAGATGGAGTTCCATGTGTGGGCGAACTCTTCGAATTAGAAACTCTATTAGAGCATGCTATTCCTCTCTTACCGACATAGTTAAGATGCCTTTACACCTGTGCGCCTTGAGCCTGTTCGCCATGCGGCTGTGGTTGCCTCACAGGCAAGGAGAGACATGCGTGTAGGTGCATGCCTTTTGCACAGCATGTACACACGAGTGATTCCATTCATACCTGTGCTCACAGGGGACGCCTCTACTTCCGTGTGGGGAACGCACAGCCGCAAGGCGCACAGATGTAGAAGCATCTTTACGTTAAACACAGCCATGTTACACGCTACAGTTAGGCGCCCTCTAACGGCAGAGAGCTGCAAACAGGTACACGTGAAGAATAATCATGCAAAATTTTAATAACGTTTGTTTTATTCAAAAGAAACTTTACGAGTTTTCACTATAAAAATTCGGAGGCATTACTTTTCAGCATGCCATTTCGCCTTCACAAGAGTCTGAGGGAAAAATAGCGTATCCAGGGGGAAGAGAAGTGCCTGTTGTCACTCTCATACAGAAACCCTTAGACCACTATGCGGGCTCATTCAGACCCATCAAACTGAGCCACTCCGCAGGGTAAAGCCGCTAATCCTGCCCCAACCATCTTGTAAGAGGGGCTGACAATTTCCCGCATGGGACTCACGAGCAGTATATTCGTACTTCCGGCCTCCCTATGATCCGTAACAACTTATAGTACATCGGCAGTGCGGCCGTTATTCTCCCCGTCTGAAACATGTGACGCAAGGCGGAGCTTAATGGCTTCCGTAACAGCGTGGTGGTATCCAGAGCGCAGTTCGCAGCGAAACTTGCGCCACAATGTCCCCCGGCGGAAGCGTTATAATCAACGTTATTACATGCCTTGGGCCGCTTAATTAATAGGAACACGGAGCGCCCTTAACAGAAACTGTGGACGGCCCTGCCGGCTAGATCGGGGGTTTACCAGTTAAGGGGCGACCACAGGAGTGGGGAAGAGCGCGCCACGTCATCAACCAACGCAGCCTAACGCGCGCCAGTCCAAAGTTCCTCTGCTGCCCCACGCATGTACTCTGTATAAGCCAGCGCGTGTTACAACTAACGGCAAACTGGCTGCCAAGAGACTCTCTAATCGCTCATTAGATCACAATCGCTGCTACGATTTCTGTTGCATACTTTGTATCACAGCGACGCTCCTATTAAATTGATGCGCCTTGAATTCATTAGCACTGAAATTCGCTGAGAAAACTTGCATTCCCTTAAAGCAATGTACATAAATACATAACTGGGCTATATCACTGAGCAAAAATGTTACTCGATACTCCTAGAAGTAATGTTAGTTGAGCATATGATGCATATATTTAGGAAGCGAACTTCACAACTTCACGCTTGGGGATGGCTTGATGATAGAAAAAGGTACACGAACCGGTATCCAGTAGGCGAAATAAAAGTGTGACTACAGAACAAGGCAAATATTTTTCAATGCTGATTCACCGCTTAAGACAGAAAAAACATGAACAACTACATAAAAATTTGAATAAGCATTTCATGTTTCTGAGTCCATAGCGTCTGCTTTAATAATGAAATTTTATTACCTCCTAAAACATTACTTTCTGAGCACACCTGTGTCGGACTTTCATTCACTGGTTCTCCTCCTATGACTTCAGAACAACACAGATGGTCCTCATTACGGAATAGGATCAATAGAGGAACAGATGGGAAGAAGGAGTGTGGTTATCCTTCCACAATCTGCATACATCAATGAATTAGTTCCAACAAGAAAACGAGCGGCAATAGGAATAAAAGCAGTGACAATCAAACTGTGAGTGAGGTCTGGAGGCTTGCTCAGGTAGTCTAATTTTTCAGGTAACTCGTCACATAAAGCAAGAACTCTGGGACTCGCGTTTTCATTAGTCATGGTATCTTGAGCGGTTATCGCCCAAGTAAATTAGGATAGATATTCTATACGATGACAGCAACGAAAGTTATCCCGCACTGATTAAAGATTTACGCCAGTAAAAAGTTCAGCTTTTTATGACGTTCTATTTCAGTCGGAATTTGGCTATTTACATGTAGCCGATGTGTTCTCTCTCTTGACAAAGAGTTACAGTGAAACGCGAGGAAAAAAATTCGATTAACGATCTGTTGAATAACATCGTTCTGCCAGAAAAATCTTTTGCACTTAACTTTATTGTGTCGTGGCGGTTTAGTATATCTACCTGATCGCCTGCAGGACGTAGTTAATTCCTGCTTAGTTGACCAGACTGCAGAGAAAATGTAAAATTCTCTCAAACTTTGAAATTTGTAAAAATGTCTTTTCAGAACATAATACCATGTAACACTGTCTCTGATCTTCATAATGGCCTCAATTCAGCGAAGGACAGACTCCAGATCAGTTTCTTCAGGTATTCCATACCAATGATTAGATTGAGCAGAGGTGCCATATTGCGAGGATGTTGAATGCTACGTTTCACCCTCTGTTTCAAATGGGCCCAGACATTTTCTAGGGGCTTAGTTAAGATCGGATGATTTAGTGTGTCAGTCGTGGTGCAATCGGGTGTTCGCCTAGCCAGCAGAGTTTGGGTGCTGTCAGCTTGGAAATGTTCACAGTATACTCATCATGAAGATATAGAAGAACGGTTGATATTTGGTCACCGAAAATCTATATTAATAGCAAATCTGTAAAACCGTCGTGTCTGTCTGTTTGTCTTTGAATACACTAAGCTCTAAAAATACCAGACGAGTGATCATGGAGATTTGGCAGGTAACTTGAGCATAATTTCATAATTTGGGACACCGTATGGGCTTTAGTACCTCAAAATCGGATCACACAGAAAGAAATATTCATATATATTATAAAAATGTATATACGTTTGTCCCACATCTCCTCCGATACCACTGGACCGATTTCAACCAAACTTGATATACACATCACTTACTGTCTGGAAAGAATCAGTGTGATCCCTATCAAAAGGGTGATGATGCAGCAGAAATGTAAGCCACGACATGCGAATACCCAGATGTTATTCATCCAGTTTTTGAGAAAGAGAGCACTTTGTACCTTCCAACAAACTTCACACGTTATTTCAAACATTTTCTCGCTGACTAGCCCCCCCCTCCCCCATATAAAGATAAAAGACAAAAACGTTTATTGCTTACTATATTTTCGTGGTTCATTTTCGCAACAGACTTGGCG